>NC_080048.1:34536421-34866421 GCF_026212465.1 Amaranthus tricolor | reverse complement strand
AAAAAATGGATTTGCTGGTAGTTATTCAGGCTATGATGAGTATGTTCCCATGGTCGACAAGCCTGTTGACTCTGGTTGGAAGAAGCAATCACCCATTCCAAGATTCTATTCTTCAAAAGGTAAGAAAATTTGTTTTGGTCAAGATTTTTGACAGTTGTGCTTCTTTTAACTGTTTTATTTGTGAACTTGAATGAGCATTAACTTTATGGTGTAGTAATTAATTTTGGCCAGTGTTAAGTTCATTTCAAACTACTATATGCCAATCGCTATACTAGATTTATGGTTGTCATCTAGCTTGTACATCAAACGCTTCACCACTCAGTTTGCTGTATTACGCTGCCACTGCTGTTGGAAGCCAACTCTTGTTGAATATTTGACTTGTGCACATTCACTGTTTAGGGATGCTTTAGTGTTTAAGCTGTCTTTGCTAATGTGGCTGCCCTTTGTGGAAAGCCAGATCCCATTGAAAATATGTCATCTAAATTTGATTTGAAATCAAACATTAGTTTTTTTTTTTTTTTTTTTTTTTTTTTTTTTTTTTTTTTTCTGTTACACAATCTTCCAAATGTTGAACTTCTAATGAGAGAAACTATATTCATGCAGGGACACTGCCTGTGCTGGATAAGAAGACTCCAGAAGGAATTCGAGCTCGTTTAATGATGATGATTATGACATTCTTCATGGCTGTGCTTGCATTTTTCCGCTCATTGACAGGCCTTGTGAATAAGAAATTGCCTGATGCATCTCCGAGCAGCGAGTCTATTACTGATGTCACTCTAGATACGGTTCCCCAGGAATCTCGCCCCCCTTCACCGCCACCAGCATTTACTAATACTGATGTCTTGTCCAATTTAATGAAGAGGCTGGATGATCTTGAGGAGAAAGTTGACACACTTCAATCTAAGCCTTCTGAAATGCCATATGAGAAGGAGGAATTGTTGAATGCTGCTGTGTATCGTGTGGACGCATTGGAGGCAGAGTTAATCGCAACCAAAAAGGTAAAGCCACTTGATTTGATAGTCTTTATTCTTACAGGAGTGCTGGCTTTCACCATGATATTTTATTTTTGATGGTATCATTGCTATTATGTTTATTGCTTTTGTGAAAACGTGGATTATTATTCTCGTTTTAGCAATATGGATTTTGGTTTTCTTATCATTGTATCCGTCTGCATGTCATTGGCCTTGAATTGTGCTTAATGTTTATTTTTGCTGCTTTATTTTCATCAATGCTGAGTTATAATATCGCGCTGCTTTCTGCACTATGCAGTGGCAATAATAGTAGAATGACCTTCCCCTGTGCTCCGTGTTTCTAAAGATCCAAATTCCCATAATCCCATCAAAAATTTTATAATACCCATAATATTTTATATGTAGTATCTGTATTGGCCGGAAGAAATGAAGCTCAGAACGGCTAACAATGTTAACGATTCCTATTTTAAACCACTAACAATGTTAGCGGGTACTAGGTAGCAGCAATATACAGTTTTATATAATGTTAGCGGTTCATAAAATAGATCTCCTGTTAGTTTAACAACTTTTAGCTCAAGAAAATGAACTCAACACTGATCCTACATGGTCAATATTGTGGTAACTGCAATATTTTGGATGGAATTTTGGGAATTTGGATCTTTAAAAGCTTTTTTAGGAAAAAAATTCTAAGACATCCCCCATGTTGTCATACCTAACATTTGGTGAGATACATAATTGCAAAAAGAATGTATGTGGCACACCTAATACCAGTTTTTTGACCTTTGTGCTGATGTCTATTGCTTTATTTTTTTGTTAATTAATTGTTCTATTAAATATTTAAAAGAACCTAAGTCATACCTAATGATTTCCTTACTTGCTCAACATTATTGGTCTATGGATTAATTTGTTGAACATTATTGTGCAATATTGTTATGCTCTTTGTCTCTACTATATGGACTATTTGATGAAAAGAGCCTATAATAGATTTGCTTACATATAGACAACAATACATTTCTTTACATATTGGATTAATTTGTACAGGCTCTACATGAAGCTTTGATGAGGCAGGAGGAGCTGCTTGCTTATATTGATCGTCAAGAGGATGCCATGTATCGGGTAAGCATTGCGTAGTTAGAATGAGTTGTCACATGACCACTGCAACATAATTCGTCTCGCTTTTTGAATTCATGATTCTCTCAAAAATGGCATAAAAATATCCCTAAATTGACCATAATTTGCTTTTTTCGATGAGCGATTTGCTTAGCAAATCATGTGATAGACTAGTGTCATGTGAAAGCATTTCTGTCTTTTATTTCCGCGTTCTTAATGTTGTCCGTGTTGCTTTTGAGCAGAAAAAGAAATTTTGCTGGTGAGCGGATTGTTCGGAAGCACAAGAGTTGGAAAGTCAAGAGCTGAGGCGTTTCTGGAACTGTCTTTTTCGTCTGAGAACATTTGTTGTCAGTCTAATTCTCTTTTATCTTTCTCGAAAGAGCTACTGCTCGTAATGATGTAAAGAGATGCAGTAAATCTGTGTTGATTTTAAAACCCCAATTTCAATTAAAGGGGTGGCTGAGAGAAGAATTATACTCCATAGTTTTCAATCTTCTGAAAACCTGTGTGTGGCTTGCTACTTCAATACATTAATCTTTTCCGACCTTTTGATCTTTTGTTCTTGATCTTCCGATCATTTTGAATCTAAGGCTTTCTTTAAATCCTCAAGCATTTTGTGAAATAATAATAATAAAGAAAAGACGAGGGCTGGGAAGGAAGCAAAATAGGAAGACGAAATACAAGTAAAACTACGTAAATATGGATGACAATATATGAACGACCTAAACCAGCCAAGATACGAAATAAGTGAAATTGAAGCAAAACGGACTTAGAAGTAACACAAGACTAAGCTAAATCTCGGTCATTAGTTTGCTACGTCCTCAATGATAGTGATGTGTACAGGGCCGTTTCGTAAATTTTAGGCCTTTTACTATTATAGATCCTTACAATTTAAGAAAAAAAAATCACAATCACAATTTTGATAACATCTCATTTAATTTAACTTACTATTCAACTAGTCGATATATAAGTTTTTAAAAGAGATAGCATAGCAAAATCATTAGCCTCTTTCTTATTAGTTTAGAGATTTTAAAAGAACCAATAATATTTGGCTCTGTTAGTGTAAGTGTCAATTCTCTTAGAGATGATTTTGATTATATCATGGCCCACTCTATGGCTTGCATATTGGAAACAAAAGTTTGGTGTGCAGGGAAGTATGAGAGGATGAGGTTTGGATCACTACACGAGGTGATCAATGAGGTGCATATAAATTGCTTTGAACAAAACAAGAAGTGTCTTGAACAAGAAAAGAAGGTGCACAACAAGAATCTTAGTTCATGGTTCAAACGAGGTAAGAAGGAAGGAAGGTATCTTGAACAAGACACGATACATGAAGAAGTCAGTAAATGATTTGGAGTTGGTTCTCTTTTGAGCACCCTCTAAAGGGCCATTTTGTGGGCTTTTATTTTTCGCTTGTCTAGTGGCCAAGTTTAGGGCTTTTGGCTAAGGTTATTTTAATTTGTACCTTAATTTAAATTTGGAAAATTTGAATAAAATAAGATGTTTTAACAATTTAATTTCAAAAATAAGCTTTGTGAAAACTTAATTCCCAAAATTAAGCGTCTGTACATCCAAACCTAGCCTTGAAGTACGTTGCTGTTACTAACAGCGACTTAAAATTTTTTTTTTTTTTTAAATTTTTTTTAAGTCACTGTTAGTAACAGCGACTTAATGAATTTTAAGTTTTTAGTTCTCAGTTACTTCCTCATTCCAACCTACGAGATTAAGAAGTTGATCAGTTAACCTTAAAGTCGCTGTTACTGGTCAACTCTTTAAGTCGCTGTTAGTAACAGCGACTTATGACTTTTAATTTTTTTTTGTCTTTCGCTGTTAGTAACAGCGACTTACTCCAACGCTAGGTTTGGATGTACGGACGCTTATTTTGGGAATTAAGTTTTCACGAAGCTTATTTTTGAAATTAAGTTGTTAAATAATCTTATTTTATTCAAATTTTCTTAAATTAGAATATAAGTATGTGAAGCCTGATACTGTAAAAGCAATTGGACTTAGAGAAAATTATTATGGAAGACAATCTCTTTGAGAGACTACCTTCTATGAGGGGGCCTAATTTTTTTTTTAAAAAAGAAATAACATGAAAACATGTAATTAAGGCAATTTAGGTGTAAGTATGTCAGGTTAGGATGTAATTGGAAACTGCAACCTATCATTGATTTCGTCCCCTTGTAATACGCGTTATTTCCCTCCCCCAAAACTGTAATCATCATTTTTTTAAAAAAAACCTTCCATATTCAAAACCTCCCATTTGAGTTTCAATCAAGCATTTGAGTTGCCATTTTCCCTTTTCTTTCTTCCTCTCGTTTCCTTTCAGTTTTCAATCAAACATCTTCCTCGCCATTCGCCCTTTTTTTCAAGCAAAGACATTCTCCTAGTTCCTTCATCTATAACCAGGTATGATTAAATTATAGTTTTTTTCTTCTTTTTTTTTCGCATGCAATTTTTTTTCCTCATTTTCGCCATTTTTCGAGTGTTTTATTCCATTACTAACCAAATTCTGTTCTTTAATGAACTAAAATTCAATTTTTTTTTTTGATTTTAGACATGGATGATGAACAAACCCTAGTATCTGCAATGAAAAATTTGAGAAGACCAGACCAAAATCCCGGAACGAGTGGTGATGTTCAAGGTTCCAACCCAAAACCAAAAAGGAAAAAGGCTAAACTATGCTACGTCAAATTGGAAACAAATGAAGGATCGTAAGTAAAATTTTGTTTTATATTTAAATTGACTTTAGATCTGACTAAATTGGCATTAAATCTACTGTAAGTAGAGTTTTTTTTTTTATTTTTAGTAAATTGGGGGTTTTTGTTTTTTTTTTTAATGTAAATTGGAACTTAATATGTTAGAAATTGGCTTTAGAATTTTGTAAGTTGGCATTTAATTCGAAATAATATGATAAAAGTTTGCTCTTAATATTATATAAGTTGTCATTAATATAAGTTGGCATTTAATATGTATTATTTGGCATTAAATACAATATAAGTTGGCATTTCATCATGTTACTGTAAATGATGTTTTAATCTATGTAAATTGGGATTAGGTTATTGTAAGTTGGGATTAGGTTATCAGTGTAAATGATATTAGATTATTGGAATTAAGTTTTTGTTGCATTATTATAAGTTGGGATTAGGTTATCAGTGTAAATGGTATTAGATTATTGGAATTAGGTTTTTGTTGCATTATTATTGTAAGTTGGAATTAGGTTATTGTAAGTTGTAATTATGTTATTATAAGTTGAGATTAGGTTATTGTAAGTTAGGATTAGGTTATTGTAAGTTGGCAGTAGATCATGTTATTCTAAGTGTTGTTTTAATCTGTGTAATAAGTTGGCATTTAATATGTATTATTTGGCATTAGTTTGATGTAAATTGATATTTATTATATTATAAATGCATGTTAAGTATGCTATAATTGTATGATATATATTGTTACAAATATATTGTAAATGCATGTTTAGCGTGATATAAGTTGGCATTATATTAGTGTAAATTGCCAATATATAACTTATAAATTGGCATTAGTTTAATGTAAATTGAGATTTAGTATGATACAAGTTTTTATTATTTGCCATTTTGTATGCAGTGTTGACAGAGCTATTTACACAAATTGCAAACCGCATCTTTTCCTTAGTAATGGTAAAGAAGAATTTACTCTCACTTCGACTCAAGTTCGTGATGTGAATGCCATCGGATTTCTAGATTGCTAAAGGTCAAGTGCAGTAAAATGCCTTTCGGCATTATACCATTCCTTGTTGCTCACTTTGACCATGTTAACCGAATCCATAATTTACCCAACAATAGAGGATACGTCATAAATGCTGATGATGTACTTGATATATTTGGTTTGCCGCTAAATCTAACCAATCAAATCAAAATAAAAGCCCCCACCCATGAAAATGGGTATGATGCATGGGTTAAGACTCTAGGGTTTCCTAATCCAGATGCGATGAGGGCGAAACATCTTCCTTACCTGTTTACGAGGTTCCCTGATAGAGGGGATGTATTTAAAAAACTATTTGTGTTGTATGTTGTGTCTATTTTGTTAGCTCCTCTTCCCGATTTCAAGATCAGGAAGATAGTGTATTCCGCTATTTCTAATCCTGCTTTGATTAATTCCTTTGATTGGTATTCTTTCACCTTAGAGAGTTTGTGTGACACTGTACATCGTGTGAACGGAGACAATTGCATTAATTTTGTTAATGGATGTGTGCTTGTATTACTTATCTGCTACTGTTATAAATTTCCTTTTCAGGGGAGACCGTATCCTAGGTCTTTGCCCCTAGTTCCGCATCTGAGCGAGAAGCTCCTCAAAACTAGATTTGGGGCTGAAAGGGCTATTGGTTTTGGGAAATCGATAATGGCGCTCCTCCAAAATAATGCCAAATTATTTAAGTGTAATGCCCACAAATGTGATCATAAATCCATTTTACATATTCTTAATACCAACTTAAATCACAAAGCCAATTTACATCAATAAAATCTCAACTTGAATCTGATCTAAAGCCAATTTACAAAGTATACAATCCCAATTCGAATGCGACTATAGTTCATATTTGTATTAACCATTCGGCTATTTAAATAATACCAACTTACATAACACACAGTTCTTATTTATTTTATACTAATGCCAAATTGTACAGGATCTAATTCCATCACATACCTGTTGACACAATTAATGTGATAATGTAGGGTGTGGCCCACAAATTCGTCACCTCCAGCATCCTTTATCGATATGCTGTGGTAGGTTTGATGTTTGCATCCTCAAACGCTTTGATCGTTTCTATCTTGTCTAGAATAGAGTTATGCATCTCCGATCTATGGAGATGTTGCCATTCTATCCTTGTCAATTTATATGTGTGTAGAGTAATATGTTGCTTCACGTAGTATAAGCCGCTCTCTCTATCTAATTTTAGTCTGACCTGGCTTTACAGTCACTCCTTGTAATTGGAATTAGCTTGGTCTTCTTAGAAACGATGTTACCCTCATCCGGAGCAACAGGTGCATGATGTGCTTTTCCCTCACATGAGAAACACATCATGCACTCTAAATACCTCTCCGTAAATATATTATTACTTGATCTCTGTGTCCACTTTTTCACGCTAAACCCAGTGACTCTTGCATGTGATACGTACAATTGCTCAAGATCTTCTAATTTTTTCAGCAGTGACCCCTTCAAGTGTCTCGTATAAATCCACATTTTCAAGGTCACTTAGCTGTCGTCTTACTTGAAGTGGGTTAGCATAATCAATGTTCGTTGTAATATCGTCATCTCCGTCATGGTTGATGACTTGTAGTTGCTTGTCAAAGTTACATCCTGTCACAAATATATATAAGCACCAAATGCCAGCTTATAAAAATCTAATGCCAATTTATATACAATATAATACCAATTTGAAAATTATTTAATGCCAGTTTGAATACAATCTAATGCCAATTTGTAAAATATCTAATGCCAATTTAACTAGCATATAATGCCAATTTAAAATTATATAATGCCAATTTCAAACTATCCTTACTACCAATTTAAAACTATCTAATTTGAAAACTATTTAATGCCAGTTTGAATACTATCTAATGCCAATTTGTAAAATATCTAATGCTAATTTTAACTAGCATATAATGCCAATTTAAAACTATCTAATGCTGATTTGAAGCCATCCTTAATGCCAATTTAACTAGCATATAATGCCGATTTAACACTATCTAATGCCAATTTAAAACTATTTAATGCCACTTTAAAACTATCTAATGCCAATTTGAAAAACTTTTAATGCCAATTTTGAATACTATCTAATGACAATTTGAAAACAATCTAGCGCCAATTTAGGATAGCATCTAATGACAATTTAAAACTATTTAATGCCAAATTGTAAACAATCTAATGCCAAATTATAAAAAATCTTCGAATTCTTGCATGAAGTATAATGAATAATATCTAATACCAACTTATAAGTATTAAATATCACCTTGAAAATTATTTGCGTCCAATTTATAGTAACCAACTTGAATAATATGTTATCAGATGTAAAACTAACTTTCGTGTTCACTAGTTTTACTTCTATCGCCGTGCTCGAACTGAATATGCTCATCATTTGATGGAACTACAAAAACAGCATTGAGAAACATCATATTTTTTTATTTGATTATAATTTATTAAATTCTTGAAGGAAAATAAAACCAAACTTACTTATATTGTCTCTAAAAGACAAATCCCGTTGAGTCTGTGTCACGAAATCTTCGAATTCTTGCATGAATTCATCCATGTTGTTGAAGATGAAGAAAAACAAAATGGAGGGAGAATACCCATTTGAATCTGGTATTTTTAATTTTAATGTATAAGAAATCAGAAAAGTTTTGATAATGATTACATTACCTCAGTTTCCAATGAGTTTTTGTAATCATGACCTTGGAATATGTAAGAATACCTTTGGGAATGTTGACTGCTGGAGGTTGCTAGATTTTTTTTTTTAATTTTTAATTTTTAATTTTGCTTTATATTAATTCTAATAATCTGATGGGCCTGAACTTAAGGGACCGTCTCTCACAGAGATGGTCTCTTAAGAGAGTTACTGAAAGTGTTTTCTACTTGTCTTCTTGTATTATAGTGTATTTTTATTACGGATGGAAACTTTGTGCTTGAGAGGTTGTTTTCAAGATTTGAAAGGGTTGTTACGTTAGCATTATGTTGATTAGTTGATGAAATACAATCATGTTTGAGGGGAAGGTATCCAAGATACCTCATTAATCATGTCTGTGTTCTGGTGTGTGTGTTTTGTGTGCTCTCTAGTGTATGCTCTGTTTTCTTTGCATTTTTTTCTGATTAATCTTCATCAAAGAGAACATTTAAGACTATTTATTATTTGATTACTCTCTTGTAAAATAGTACATATATATTTGCGATAATTAAAATAACAAATGAAACTAGTATAAAATTTTTTTTTAGACCCCTCTAATAATAAGGCTCTGTGCTATTGACTGCTTTTCACATGTTAATTGACAGAAATTGATATTTACTATGACAAAGCTTTGTAGCTTAGCAATCTTGATTGAATTCTAGTCCATTAATCCTATCGTCCATTGTATCAGCCAAAATGTCTATGGTAGACTCCTTAATCATATGTCATGCTAATATTATGTCTCTCATCATATTTTTGCACAAGATTTCCATTTTATACTCTCATTGTGGTATAATTTGAGAATAATATGTGGAATAAATTGGATTCCAAATTCCAACCTTGCAATTATTGACTATGTGATTGCTAATGTTTGTGTTGCATTGAATTTCCTCAATTTTTATGACTTTAGTTCAAGTTATTGGTTTTGGTTCAATTTAGTTGGCAAACTAATGAAATAGAAGTATATTAATATTCACACTAATACTCACACCAATCTTTCTTTTTAAATAATTTTTTTTTATTTTGAGTAATGCTTATTAATATAAATTGGTCACATATAAAATGAGTTGTCTATTCTTTGAAACCTTAGCACCAATGTGATAGGTAAACCATCCTAACCCTTTACAAATTGTGAGTTTATGTACTTTTATGGTAGAATAAAAAATTGCTTTTTATGTCTCACTAAATTTGCCACATAGATATTTAGTGAAAAAACCAAGATAAATGGATATATTGATATTTTATCAAACACAAATCTTGTATGAGATGCTCTCACCGTGAGATGCACCTCATACATAAGTTAAATAGTCCACTAATACAAATTAATAGCATATGTACTTCTTGTTTTAAGATCATTTCACC
This sequence comes from Amaranthus tricolor, assembly GCF_026212465.1. NCBI lineage: Eukaryota > Viridiplantae > Streptophyta > Magnoliopsida > Caryophyllales > Amaranthaceae > Amaranthus > Amaranthus tricolor. Next base: position 34,856,566 of record NC_080048.1, on the reverse strand, counting down.
GACAGACGATCTTTCACACGAGTAATCCATCAAAAAGTAAGTAAAATATGTGAATAAAATGAAAACATAAGTTAAATATATAATGAAAATTAAAAGAAAAACATAAATCTTCACCAATCATTAGACAGACTTAAAAGAAAAGTTGAGGAAATTTCCTAGAACAATGTTAATACTAGGATTCGAACTGAGTAACTGCCAACCGCCACATTTCTGAATCTAACGTTGTCCCTTCAAACTACAAAGTAGAGTGAGTGACCCTGTTCTCTTATTCCATACCTCTCTGTCTTTCCTCTCTATGCAACAATGGCGGCTACCCACATTCTCTCTCAATCCATCGCTAAAACCCTCCATCACTTCTCAAACCCTAAAACCCCAATTCTCACAAAACCTTCTATCCTGTATAACAAACCCTTAAGCCATAAAACCTTAATTCTCAGATCAGTTCTTTCCCAAAACAATTTCAGAACAAAGGCTGTAACTTTAGAAGCTGAAACCACCAATTTCAAGCATTGTTTCACCAAAGGAGAAGATGGGTATTTGTATTGTGAAGGGCTTAAAGTGCAACACGTTATGGAGAATGTTGAAAAGAGACCATTTTATTTGTATAGTAAACCCCAAATTACAAGAAATGTTGAGGCTTATTTGGATGCACTTCAAGGGTTGAGATCAATTATTGGTTATGCTATTAAGGCTAATAATAATTTGAAGATTTTAGAGCATTTAAAGAAGTTGGGATGTGGGGCTGTTCTTGTAAGTGGTAATGAACTTAGGCTTGCTTTGGCTGCTGGTTTTGATCCTACCAAGTAAGGGTTTTTTTTTTTTTTTTCTTTTGTTATGTTATTTTGAATGTTTATAGCTTTAATTGATGGGAAATTGTTGATTTACTTCCTTGTGGTTTGATTTCACTGACATATGTTGAATTTATGAAAATTTTGATTCTTTGAATGGTAGAATTATTGGGCATGATTTTCTTAAATGCATTATTTTTTTATTTTAATGTGATGGATTGGGAGCCACTTTTGTTGCATTGAGGCGATGCAAATGTTGTTGCATGTCATTAGTTGAATTTATTTTTGGGAAGTATAAAGTATGAAATTTTGATGATTTGTATTGTAGTATTCATGATTCTTCTATCAAGGTGTAGAAATGGATCATAATTTTAGTGCAATGTTAATTGCTAAATGCAGATTGGTGTGGGAAGTTTGAAGTTTAAAAGTTGGGACTTTAATTGTGGATTGTTGACTTAATGTTTGTCAATGCATTGGAGATGGGTCATTGATGCAAATTGGGAGGGATAAGGATCTAGCTTTGAAGATTTTTGGATAGATTGAATACACAAATCAATGCCTCTTTCGGACATATTGGGAAACAGAGATTTTTAAGTACCCTTGACCAACACACATACAAATGTCTTAAAACAATTATGAAGCATTACAAGGAACTTCTCAAGAAAAGGTTGATCTACTCAAAGTTTGCATGAGTTTTACAAAGAAAATAATTTTTAATCAACTAAATCATGTCCTTCAGATGCCCTTTTATCATAGTGGTGGACGTCAAACATAAGACGCCGTCGAAAAAATAAAGTTAAGGGGGTCAAGGATATATGATGTAAAATTAGTATAGACATAATTAATTGCACTTTTTTTTGGGATATTTTGAGCAAGCTTGCGTTTTGGGCTTATTTGCATTAGTAACTATAGCAGGAAAACAAACATAAGAATGTTGTCACTAAAAAAAATCAAACTTCTACCCCATGCAATATAAATGTTTCTGTTACCATTAAATCACCAATTCCACTACATTTTAACTATCCTATATAATCAAAAAAATTGCGAAAGTTGAACTTAAAAAAGATGCTACGAAAGAGTACAACAAGAGTGGGTTGCGAGGGCGACCCTTGCCGGCCCTCCTTGTGGATTCGCCACATCCCTTTTCTTAACTTTTCACTTACTCTAACTTCCAATTTATAATTAAGTTTGTTGGGTCCACCAACTGTTAGTGATCAACAATAGTATGTTATTTTCTGCTTTAGGTTGAGTCCGCTTGAATTTGCTTTTGGGCACCTTTCCAAAAGGCCTCATACTAATTTGGAGTTGCATCACTTATATGTTTGTCAACACTTTCATATTTTTGCTATGTGGGACTTGGGAACTCAACAATAAATTTCAACAATTCATTCCTATGTAAAAAATAGTAACTACCTAAATTACTTTAGGTTACACGTCCATAAGTATCTATTACAAACTAGGAAACTATGTCTTTGGACCATTTATCATCCATTTAAGGATGATTACAATTGTTGAATCCTGAAAAAAATGCTAACTAATGAAGAGTTCAAAGTTAGAACAACTTTTACGTAAAAACCAAATATAAGAGCCTAATAACTTCCTCTCAGTCGTTATGAGTTTGTCAACATTTCTATTTCGACCTGTCCCCTTGTATTTCGCAATATTTGTGTTTTGGGTAATGCCCCCACCTTTTTTTTAATTTAAACTGGCACCATTTCTCATTTTCTATCACTTTTAATCCTATCACACAATTTACTTGTCCCGACCATTTGTTAGTAAGTGTGCAATATATCGAGGGGATATAGGGAGTAGCTGAAAAAAATTTCCAAAAGTGGAAATGGAATTATGACTTTTCTAGGATCCTTATACCCTTAACTAAGTGATTAATTCTAATTTATCACATGACTGTATTACCCTAATTGGTTTTGCTTGGACAACCAAGTAACCATACATATTGATGCTTTTTGGGGACTATGGATTTTCCCCATTAGTTATCTTCATTTTCGACTTATAACTTCTTTTTTCAGTGCCTTCATCAACCATGTATGTAACCTGCTTCTCTTCCTTCAATGTAAGGACTTTTTATTGATTTAAGAGGGTGTTTAATCTTCTCTTCATCACCATAACTAATCGAAGAATTAACTGTATGAGGACTTTTAACATCTTCACTTCAATGATCATTACAATACTCTTTTGGATGCTTTTTCCTCACATGTTGCTTGATTCATAGAATTAATGTTAAACTCTTTTATTTCCTTTGTAAACACTTGGTTTTTCTTTAACATTTTTATCATCATTTGTTACGACCTTTAAACATTCCTTTGGCTCTCTTATGTACTCTTCTTATTCATTTGAACATATGGATGATACCTTTAGTGACGTTTGATTATAGATTTCTTTTTATACACCTTTTCATGGAGTTTTGAGCTGGACTCTTTTTTTGGAACTTGCTTATAGTAATCACAAGAACTAAATAATGTTTCTTATGTAACACTTTAATACCATACATGAAGATTATTTAGTTTTTGATCAACAACTTCAACTTGATAAAAAAAAAAGGTTTTAGATTCATATTAATCATCCTACTAGACTTAGAATTTCGAGTGCCATTTTTTCAAGGTAAACTGCCGCGGGAAGTATAAAATTTGAAATTTGGTGGTTTTCATGGCAAAATTGCTGATGAAGTTTTTTCTTTAATGCTTGAACATGGATTATGTCCAGTATTACGATGGGACCAAAAAATTTTAGTTTTTTTTTTTTTTTTTTTTTTTTTTTTTTTTTTTTTTTTTTCAGATTATATTACACTAAAGTAAAATGACTCTTTAAATCATGTGCAGTTCTTATTTATGCATAGCTGCACATGACATTTGCTTCCTAGGGTCAATTGGAAACAATCTCTGTATATTAGTTTTTATTATTAACAAGAGTAAGATTGCGTACATCCGACCTTTCCAAACCCCATCCTAGGCGGGAGTCGCTTAATTACATTGGGTTAATGAAATGTTGATGTTGTTGTATATCTTCAACATGGATCATGTTGTTGATTTGTTGCAATTTCAATCTCTAGAAGTATGAAGAAGGAAAGATTTTGCTGACTTTGATTATGTTGGGCTGGGGAAGTAGTTAAAGGTTTATACTTAAGAAAAAAAGCATTTTGATGACCCGGAAAAACATCTAGGAGTAATGGAGTATCATTAGTTTACGTTTCATTTCTGTTTCTGTGTTAAGTGTCATAGTACTGACATTGCGTGTTACACTTGGATTTCAATGACATAATTGAGCTTCATGCTTTACAATCATTTTTCATGATGAGATTTACATTTTTTTCTTATGAATCATTACATTTTCTTGCATTGAAGAATGTAATTATTTTGGTTTTAATTTTGATTTTTGATAATTGAAGGCCTAAAAATTGATGTTTATGTAAACAATATTGTGCATACTGCAAAGCCTAAGGGAAAGTATTATGATGCATATACTCCAAATCTCTCCAATGATTGGACTATGAAAATTAATGTAGCTTGTTCACTAAATTAACGTTTTGATGGTAGGTGTATCTTCAACGGAAATGGGAAGATACTAGAGGATTTGACCCTGGCTGCTGAGAGTGGTGTATTTGTGAACATTGACAGTGAATTTGACTTGGACAACATTGTATCTGCTGCTAGAATAGCAGGGAAAAGAGTGAATGTTTTGCTTCGCATTAATCCTGATGTTGATCCTCAGGTATGTCTGTTTTGTGTTGATATTTGTATTGGGACATTGTAGAATCCCGAAACCTTGTGTTATTGTGGTGTCATTTTGAGGCATATATGCAGTTGTGTCAACTCTCAAGTCACTTTTGAGTAGAACTCTGGTTAATCACTGCCACCCAAGTGTATTTTCTATATTTGATTAAGGTTTTATGGCATCTTTGCTTTGAAATTTTATTTTTATTTTTATTTTTTATTTTTATTTTTTTACCCTTTCCATGTTTTTTAAACAAATTGCTTTTGGAAAAAGTACCGTGAATAATACTACCTTTCGTCAATTTTCCTACAGCGATACTAACTTTTGATTAACCATGAATAACATCAACTTAGGGGGTTTTTCCTAGAATAATACCAACTTTAAATTTATCAATTTTTTGTCATATAATCTCCTGTAATTTGATTTTTTACATATTAGGGATATTCTAGAGAAACACCCGCCTAAGTTGGTATTATTCATGGTTAATCAAAAGTTCGTATTATTATAGGGAAATAAGCAAAAGATTGTAATATTCTTGGTACTTTTTCTTTTCTGTATGGGTAAATCCACAATTTGTTCTTGACGTAAGCATATGGATTTAGGAACAGTGATTTTCTTCCACAACTAAACATACCTTATTTTTTTGTACGAAATCAAGATAGCTTAAATGTCTTAAGAGCTTGTTACATCTCGTTATTGTGCAACCGATTTAAATGGTGAATAAGTATTTGGGGTGGAAAGATAACCTATTCTTGTTATCTATGAATGAGGCGCGTGTTTTTTGTCTTTAACTTCTCGGTACTGGTTCTTCACCGCTTTTTTTGCTTGTATATCTATTAGGCTTACTGTTTGGCCTGTTCTCTAGGTACATCCTTATGTTGCAACTGGGAACAAGAATTCCAAATTTGGCATCAGAAATGAGAAATTGCAGTGGTTTCTAGATGCTGTAAAAGCACATCCTAATGAGTTGAAGTTGGTTGGAGCTCATTGTCATCTCGGGTCAACAATTACCAAGGTATTTAAAGATTACCTATAGTCATTCAAACTTCAATTTTGTAAGATTGTCTGTTTTTCAGTGAAGATCTAAACACTTACCATATCTTTTTCTTTTCATATATTGTATTTCTAACCAGTGTAACATAATTTGCCAATTAATTCGCCTTTTGAATTCGCGATTCGCTCAAGATGATCCTAAAATAGCCTAAAACCCGTTGAACATTTAGAGTATATAAGCCTAGATTTGTATATACTACATACTTAGTATAGTAGTGAGACTTAAATAAATATATTATAAGTCCAAATTAAATGCCTCAAAGAATTTGATGAATCATTACTTTGATTCATAAGTTTTGTTTGATGAATCATTACTTTGATTCATAAGTTTTGTTTGATGAATCATTACTTCAATTCATAAGCTTTGCTTGGTAAAACATTACTTTGTTTCATAAGCTTTGCTTGGTGAAACATTACTTTGTTTCATAAGCTTTGCTTGGTGAAACATTACTTTGATTCATAAGCTTTGCTTGGTGAAACATTACTTTGTTTCATAAGCTTTGCTTGGTGAAAAAGCTTTGTTTGATGAAACACTTTTGTTTCAAAAGGAGGTATTGTTTCATGCATAGCTGTATAAATAGAGGTTGCATGCCAAGGGACATTCCATCCCATCTCCATATCATTTCTTATTTCTCTCTTAAGAATACTCCCATTGTAATTAACTCTCAAAATCATCAAAGTTCTTAATTCACCACAACACTTGTATTTACTATTGCAATTTCCTTGTGCTAGGATTTGTTGTGTAGATTGTATCTCATTGTGAATTTCATTTATCATCCCAAGCACCTTTGTGAGAGAAATATCACAATAGGAAAGTGTATGAACGCCTTTTACTCATATCAAATTTCCGAGCGACTTCTTTGATTGTCGCAACCATATCTTCATCGTCTCCTTGGTGATTCAACAAGAGTTCAAAGCCATATACAAAGGATTTCAAACAGTGTAGATTTATCTTGTAACACATATTTGTAATACATCATTATTGTAATAAAACCGACCATAATTCGCTTATTTTGACTCGCGATTCGCAAGGAGATTAGTGAGTCATGTGACAGTTGAATTTGCTTTGCTGTTCATGATACTTTGGTTGTTTAAATTTTATTTTCCTCTTATCCAATTTCAGGTTGATATATTCAGAGATGCTGCAGTGCTTATGGTAGACTACATTGACCAAATCCGCGATCAAGGTTTTGAGATTAGTTACTTAAACATTGGAGGGGGTCTGGGAATAGACTATTATCACACTGGTGCTGTTCTACCTACACCTAGAGATCTTATCGATACGGTGAGGCCCTAGCGAATCAGAAAATTCAGGTTTATATACTTCTTAATCATATGAGTGCCGACTTGACATTGATTGATTTGCAATTTGTTTTTGTTGGGACCACAATCTCATTTTAGTTGTCCTTTTCTAGTTGAAGATTTAAATCGTCATAAATAAATGATTGCTCGAGTAATTAGCACAATCTTCATAAATAAAAAGTATTTTCTTAAAATGTAATGTTCATTCTCGATGGAGGCAATAATTAAAGTTTTTTGGTTTTGGATTATAATGGACTAAACTATGTGAAGTTGCAAATAATATTGTCATGAAACAAGCAAGACCACCATCGTATATTAATATCAAAAGGTGCTTGAAGATGAAGAAGCAAATTAACAATTACAGATTGTTTGCTAACAAAAAGATAATATGCAATAGAAATATAGGAGTACAGAATGATTATGTTTTAATAATCTAGAGGAAAGAATATTATGTTACAAAACTTAGAAAATGTGAGAGCGGTTATTGTATAAGGCCATGTAAGCTCCTATATGTAGAGAGACGAGAAACATAAATTGTATCAGAAAATTGTACTTCCTCGGGTTTTTTTAGTGGTTATTTTTGCATAGTAACCACTATCCATCAAGAAATAAAGGGGGAGATAATATGAAGTTGATAATCGGATTTGATTTTGTTAGCAATATGTTAGTGGTACAAAAGGGCCATAAATGAAATGGTATAATTAGCGACTATATTTCATGTTGATTTATTTTGTTTCATGTAGCCAAACTTATATCGTTGGGATAAAGACTTTGGCATTGTTGTCTTTCTACATTTTTTATTTTGTATATCCTTTTTAAGCATCCACTCGCAATTTCTCCTAAAACATTAAAATTCCTGTACGTGAACTCCATCCATTGCAAATGTTTGCTATTAGAGGTCAATCGAAACAACCTCTTTGTTTACAAGAGTAAGGTTTGTACAATTGACCCCCCGAACCTCGCCTAGGTGGGGGCATAAATTCGTTTTTCAACCTAAAAATGGGATTTGAATAATTGAGCTACTCATTACTCGTACATTATCTAGTTGTAAATTATACGCATTATATTCTTTCCTTGTGCTGGAGGCAGCTGAGGGAAAATGTCCATTCACCAATTGTTTTAAGGTAATCTTTATTGCAGGTACGTGAGCTGGTCCTGTCACGAGATCTCAACCTTATCATTGAACCAGGACGATCACTTATTGCTAATACTTGTTGCCTTGTTAATCGTGTTACTGGTGTCAAGACCAATGGTACAAAAAATTTCATCGTGATTGATGGTAGCATGGCAGAACTTATCCGTCCGAGTCTTTACGATGCATATCAAGTAAGTAAAATTCCCAGAAATTCCCGTCAGCAGTCCGAGTTTTCCTTGTGAGACCACACACCCGTCAAAAAGGTGTATTGACTACGATATATAACATCTGCAGCATATAGAACTAGTTTCTCCAGCTCCATCAGATGCAGAGCTATCCACTTTTGATGTGGTGGGCCCTGTTTGTGAGTCCGCGGATTTCTTGGGCAAGGAGCGCGAGCTTCCTACACCAGAGAGGGTAATGAAACCGTCCTACCTTTCCACCAAGCTTACGGCTTTCGTATGTGAAGATAATTTTCGAGGTATTAATACAAGTTTTTTGGTTTGTAGGGAGCTGGATTAGTAGTCCATGATGCAGGTGCCTACTGCATGAGCATGGCTTCTACCTACAACCTCAAGATGCGCCCGCCAGAATACTGGGTACCGAAACTGTCTCTTAATCTATTTTCCGACTTCCCTGATATCGTTTGGGATTTTGCGTCCTAGATTTTGGCGTGACCTGTGAAGAAATTAGAAATCTAATGGATATCAGTTTCTGCTTCATGTTCTCGTCACCTAAATTGTTACATAATCCTATATCTGAGTAGATTAACGTTCCACCCACTTTCGTGTGTCGGTGTTAAACATCGGGCTGCATGTAAAATTTATACCCTATGCAAACGCGGTGAATAAGAGTGAGCAAGGAAGGAGCCACGACCACATGGGATATATTGCTATGATCCCAATAGTGTCGAATCCTAGATCTTGGTACATCACATGTGGCATTTATAGAATCTTCTTGCATTAGCCAAGAAGGTGGTTGGCTTATGAAACCTTCTATATAATTAAGGATAGGGCATTTGATTTTCAAAACGAGAGTTCATAATTTTATTTTTTTAAGGAAAATATAATTCTAAAGGTCAAACCTTTCATTTAATCTACAAGATCTGAACTTTGTATGTCATTTTCTTCTAAACGTCCTACTAGTACTCTTCACACAACAAGTGTTTTCAGAAAAAAATAAAATTGCCTTGCGTGTGATTGTATTGGAATAAAAAAAAAATTAAAGTAAATTTAAAACAAAAAGTAAATAAATTAGACGCGATGGGGAAGTACGGTGGAGGTGCTGGTGGTGGGGGAAGGAGCAGGGTACAGTGAAGGGAAAGGAGGGGTTTAATTTAATATATTTTTTTCCTTGGTAGGTTGTGGAAGATGGATCGGTCGCCAAAATCCGGCATGGCGAGACATTTGAAGATCATTTACGATACTTTGCTGGTCTCTAAACTAAATACTCGAACACTGCCAATAATCTTTGCTTCTCATCCAACCCGAAAAGATCCCAAAACTGAAAATGTATCTTGGACGAGCCGCCTGGACTTCATAGGTGTGTGTTCCCGCTTCCTCGAATAGCTTCTCTTATACTATCATATTGGTTTCATTCGAACGCTTTTGACACATTATGGTACATCTATTTAGTAGTCTAATTTAAGGCAAATAACGCTTGCACTATATTTTGTCCTCAATTTTGTATATGCAATTCGAGAGGTTGGACTTGAAACCTTAACCACCATAAGCCTTTATTTGCCATGATTCGATAGGCTACAACTTTTTACTACGATTTCTTTGTGAGGCGTAATGTCGTATAGTTTCCGATGCCACTGGTCGAATTTCTATATCAAAGTTGTAAACCATTGTATATGAAATGTGGTTTTGACAAGAAGGTTCATAATAGAAATAAAGGTAGATACCTGGCAATGCGAGTCCTCAAATAGATTAAAGGTTCGTCTTGGCTTGATTTTTCATAAATCAGAGAAATTAATTAAGATATAGAACTTCAAAATTAATGCGTATGCTGTCGAGGTGTATCCACTAATCACTATGATTCAAGAATAACATGTAATAATAATTAAAGGGGAATACAAAATAGAAGTATAGAAATAGTGAAATTCTACCATATGATCTTATTTTACCATATATATCGGTTGTCGGTTGAACGTTTAAAAGCGTGTAGTTAAACTATATTAATGGATAGTTAACAACCACACAGTATTTATTTCGAACGGATTTTTAAAAGAGTTACCCAAAAGGATGGACGTTCGTTTTTTGAAAAAACATTGTTATAATGAGTAAAAATGACACTAAATATCTTTAGTTTTTTTTGTTAATTTATATGTTTTAATTTTTAATTATTTAAAAATATTAGAACCAATAAGATACTGCCGCATGGACAACCTAACCTCTCAAATTGTTCAAACACTGAAACTTAACGGTCAATTAACATTTTATGTTAAGTGGTAGTCATTTGCAGAGAAATATATTACATTAGATAGTTTTTTGCAAAAAAAATACATAAGTTAGTTTTTTGCAAATAGACCTATAGATAAGATAGTTATGAACAAACTAATTTTTAATAATAATGATTAACTCGATTTTAACTCCTTTATAAGATGGGCCCTAGACGATTGCACTTTAAAACTACCTCTAGGAATGGCTCTGCAATCACATATTATTGTTTGCCATAAAAGACCACTTAAATTACGATCAAATTATGGTCTTCCAAATTGAAGTTTTTTTTATTTTAATTTATTTTAATTTTTTTTATCTTGGTAATTTTACTATTTTAAAGTGCCATTTAGATTTTTTTAGCTCCTATTATATGGGATCTATCTCACTATGAGACGACCCCTATAATTATTTTAATTTTTTAATTGATCAACTTACGACTATGAAAAATGATTAATTGTACGAGGTTATAAGTGATCACTTGAAAAAAGTAAATGTACATTGGGACTCTCACCATGAGACTGTCTAATTTGAGAATTTGTGATATTTTTAAAAAACATAGATATTTAATAATACAACAAGTTTTGTATGAGACTGTCTCATCGTGAGACGAACTCATACAAACAGCCCATTAATAAAAATAATAAATAAACAATGAAATTTGAATTGTATAAGCTGGAGTTATTTTTTTAAAGGTTTGGGTCGTATCTAATTGAAGCCGTCTCATGGTGAGACGGTCTCAATTAAGAATTAGTTAATATAATAAATGAAAAGAGAAAATAAATCATGTGGTTGAACTTAACACTAAGTTAAAATGTATGGATGATATTATGATAAAACATTGTTTAAAAATAAAATTGATCTAAAATAAATGAAATAGCCAAAAGAAAAATAATGTTAAATAAGAAAAATAAAAATATTTTATTGTAAAAAGTAGAATAAGTAGTGAGATATGAAGTTTATCCCCAAAATTGGCAGCCCCCACTAAGCACCACATAATGGTTTTGAGTGGGTGCATTTTGATATCCAAACCATTCATTACTTTTGGTTGTATATCCAGAAATCCATCTTCTTCCACATCTTCACGCAAAGCTTCAAGGATTACGCCTTCAAAACCTAACCAAATCAAGCAATCTCAACCATCTGTCGCCGAGATTGAACGAGCCATTGGTGCTGGTATCTACCGTGACCATGACCCTGCCAGGCAAACATACTTCCTTCCTTACTTCTTTTCTTTTTCTGTTCTTTCTATATTTAACCTTTATTATCAAAATATTACTCTATATAGTAGCTAGAACGTTAGCATATATAACATATTCTGCAGCTTTAACCATCATTTGAAACTCGAAGTTGATTAGTCCCTTGAGTTCGTATTTGGTTCATATAAAAATGGGTTTGAAACATTTTGATTTGAACCTAATCGGTCTCACAAATTGTTACTTGAGACCGTCTCTACAAGAGACGTCTAAAGTTTGGACCGGCCTAATTTTTAATTTAAAAAAAAAAATTAATTAAACTTTCTAAATATGCGCATACAGTTGGATATATATTGATCTGTATTTGAGATTATAACATTATATAATTTGTGTTTGGGGTTATAATATTGTGTGATTGGATTATAATATTATATATTTGGGTATATAATGATCTAATGTTTGGGATTATAATACTTAGGTATATAATGATTTATGTTTAGAATTATAACATTATATATTTGGTTATATAATGGTCTGTGTTTAGCGTTATAATATTATGTATTTAGGGGTCTTAAAATTATGTAGTTGCATGTACAATAGTCTGTTTTTGGGTATAATATTTTTATAACACCAAATATATTATGTTCCTAAATATATATTGTTTTAACTCTATGTATATTATTTTATAACCTCAAATATATATTGTTACAACTCTAAATATATTATATTATAACCTCAAATATATTTATGTTATAACCATAAATATATCTTGTTACAACTCCATATATATTATAATATATCTTCAAATATATATATTGTTATATCTCCAAATATAGTATATTGTTATATCTCCAAATATAGGAGTATGTTATAAACCAAAATAAATTATCTTATAACACTCATATATGTGTTGTTATAACACCAAAAATATTACTCCCTCCAATTTATAACTATTGTCCCATTTGCTTAGGCACAAATATTAAGGAATTGAAGGGACCACCTAAAAGGGTGGTTCACATGTGCAAGTAAAAAAGATTAACAAAAGCAATTAAAATTTAATTATTCCCTCCATTTCTATTAAACCCAAAAGGAGAATACAATTTTGGAGGGAAATTTATCTTCATTATAATTCATCAAATTTCATAAATTAGAAACATAAATTCAAATTAAAATTCCTTATAAAAACATGATTTCAAAGGGCATTAAATGAACACACCAACCAACTTTAATACAACAATTACTAATGTCAAAAACAAAAGAGTTAAGCAACTTCAAAACAAACAAAATTATGCATGAGTTGTTAATAGCCTTAAACAAAAAAGGCAAATCAGTTCATGGAATGATTAATGAGCAAGCAAATGCGTATAATGTCAACCGAAAGACAATCACTAGGATTTGGACGTCAATTAAACAACAAGAAGTTGGGACAGTCATTAATGTCAACAACAAGAAAAAGGTGACACACAATAGCAAAATTAAGTTTGATGAACCAAAATTCAAAGCATTGGAAAAAACAAAAAAGACAACACAGTTAGCAGTTGCAAAGGCAATGGGGGTAAGTCAATCTACAGTTTTCAGATGGAAAAAGAAGAAGCTGATCAGAAAACATACCGATGCCATCAAACCACACTTAACTGTTAACTACAAAGTTGACAGGTTAACTTATTCACTTTCTAGTTATACATCAGGTTCAATGACAAACACATTTAAGTTCACAGACATGTCCAACGTAGTCCACATTGATGAGAAATTGTTTTACATTACAAAAGAACAAAAGACTTATTACTTGTCACCTGGGAAAATTGCACCACATAGAGATTCAGTCTAAGAGATATATCCCAAAATCATGTTCATATGTACAGTAGCTCAACCCATATTTGGAACTAATGGTGAAGTTATTTTTGATGGAAAGATAAGAATCTTTTCTTTTACATCACAGGTTCCAACTCCAAGAAAATCAAAGAACAGGGAGAAGGGAGTGTTGGAAACCAAACTAATACAATCCATCACTAAACAACACATTAGGGCAATGCTTATTGACAAAATCTTACCAGCAATAAGAGAGAAGTGGCCAACACACAAGAGCAAGACCATATTCATTCTACAGGACAATGCAAAACCACATATCAGACACAAATAGTGAGTTTAGAAATGCTGCAACATTAGGTGGTTTTGATTTTCATCTTGTTCAACAACCACCTAATTCACCGGACATGAATGTATTAGACTTAGGCTTTTTTAGATCAATATAAGCATTGCAACATCAAAAAGCAGCTTACAATCTTACACAATTAGTAAAGGCTGTTGAAGCCTCACTTGAATGTCTTGAACCCATAACTTTGAGGTTTGTTTGGATTACTTTGCAAGCATGTAAGATAGAGGTTATGAAGAAAAAAGGGGACATAGACTACCATATTCTACATATGGGAAAACAAAACTTGCAAGAGAGGATGGACTCCCAATGTATTTGACTATCAATGAAGAACTAATTTATGAATCATTTGAATATTTACATTCAAGGGTGGAACCCATCATGTTAGAAACAATCACGGCCTATTTAGGACTCAATTACGAGGAGGTAATCCAACAATTTTCACTTCAATAAGTGGCCAACAACATTCAAGCAACCAACATAGAAAACAACCCAGCATCAATTGACAGCACAGAGGACAGCCCAACATCAATGAACAATCCAGCTAACATCAACCAAGCATCAATAAGCAGTCCAACTAACATCAACCCAGCAACAAACAACAATCCAGTCAACTACAACCAAGCAGCAATCAACAGTGATGCTAACAACAATCCAGCAGTTAAAAAATAGTAATAGAAACATAACATAACATGAAAGGAACAATGAACGTATTGAAAACTTTTGCAAGACTAAATTTTTGGGGGTATAAACATACTTTTGGAAAACATAGAAAAATTGTGTATATGTTAAGCAACCAACTCAACAAAAAACTTAAGCTGATGGTTGAGGCCTTAAGATATGTTATATATTTTAACGCGTCCGCTCACACGAGATCCCATTGTTTGGATCCGCACAAGCGCTGAATATTCCACATTAAATGAGGGGTGGTTGAGATTCGAACTCGTGACCTTTTGTTAAGCTGGCTTCTGATACCATGTCAAAAAACCAACTTAAACAAAAGCTTAAGCCGATGATTGAAGCCCCAAAATATGTTATATACTCTTAACAATATATAACATATATTGATCATCTCTCAACATTTGTTCAATCTTTGGGCGGAGTGAGTCCCTTACCCTTATACAATGAATCCATAATCTTGAAATTAAATGTTTCTATTTTTGGCATGTTGACTATGCAGTGATACAACAACAGAGAAGAAGAGTGTGGTTGATGCAGTTTTGTCGAATTCAATAGGAAAAACAGAGGGGGAAACTGAAAAGGCATTGCGCCAAACAGGAGAATGGATAAGTGGACAAAGTGAAAAAACTACTCGTACATATGGAAAGAAAATATTAGAGATTATGTTTTTATGGATTGCACCAGCTTGGTTACTCTTACTTTTGGTTGCTACTGGTGCTGTTAAGTTACCTTTTAGTTTTTCTGCTCTTGATGACCTTCTCATGTGAATATATATTACTGCTTTGTCTTAATATCATCATCATCGTATTCAGTAAATCTCGCTTATAGAAGCTATAATCAGGGTCTGAGAAGAAAAAAAAAAGGCAACTCGATATGAAAAAGGATGCCTTAATTAATAAATAAATTTGATAAATACAGAGTAATTAATAATAAATGTCATATTAAGAATAATGCATAGACATTTTATATAACATGTTCATAATTATAAATATTTGACATGGTTAGTTGTAGTTTATTTGTGTTGCTTTTAATTAGCTGGAAGTATAAACCAATGACAGGTCTTGTGAGGGATCGTTTCTATGAGAGATGACACTTACAAAAGGTCTGAATTGTAAAATTAAAAAAAAACATTTTAAACATGTTTCTTGCATGCATTTCAAAAAGGCATTCAATTTTACGCAAAGATTGCTTCCTAAAGATTGTTCTCGATAAAAATACTTTCATTCAATCTAAATAAACAAATCAATACATTAAGGTTGACTAGAATGGACGAATTGATGCTTAAATTTTATAATGCAAACGGAATTGTTGATGAAGATAACAATATTATTTGCTTAACTATTAAAAATAACTACTAATAATATTGTAAAGAATACTAGCTACTTAAAATACCTAATTTATTAAATAAAAATGCCTACTACTCTAAGCAAAAACACCTACTATTTATATTTATTTGAAATGCCTACTATAAATATTTCAATTGCATGCTTCATTATGCAAGCTGCAAATAGCTACTACATTAACTAAAAGCACTAGTAACCAAAAATACCTACTATATCTAGTTTAAATGTCTAAAATAACTAGTTTTAGTACATACTTTAACTAGTTTTAATGTTACTTTAATTATTAAAATGTCTACTTTAATATGTAAAAACACCTAGTTCAGTATGTAAAAATATATACTTTTACATGCAAAAATACCTACTAATATAACCATTCAAATGCCTAATTTTACTATTTAAAATGACTACTTTTGTATGAAAAAATATCTACATCAGTTTCAAAAATATCTATTATGGTATACAAAAACACATAGTTCGATATACGAAAACCACTACTACAACAATTAAAAAATGTTGAAACTATTTAAAAATATTTACTAGAGCTAGTTTATAATGCCTATTTTAACTATTATTAGAATAAGACACACACATCGATATGTAAAAAGTACCTATTATAACTATTTCAAATGATCACTTTATCTTGTTTAAATGCTTATTACAGTATGCAAAAACACATACTAAAACTAGTTCAAATGCTCTTACTTTAGTATGTAAAAACATTAACTTCTATATGCCAAAACACCTACTATAAATCTATAATCATGTCGTCTACTTCAACTAATTAAAATGTCTACTTTCATATGAAAATACAACTACTTTAGTATGCAAAAATACCTACATTGATAGCAAAAAAAAACTATTTCAATATACGAAAACACCTCCTATGACTACCAAAAATGCCTACTTAAATTATTTGAAATGCCTACTTTAATATGTAAAAACACTAACTTTAGTATGCAAAATAATCAACTTTTATATGCAAAAATACCTACTATGCCCATTTAAATGTCTACTTCAAATACAATGTCTACTTCAGTATGTTAAAACACAAACTATGGTATTCAACATCATCTTTTTCAATATACAACAAACACATGCTATAAGCCTATAACTCAATTGGGATACAAATCAAAATTCAATTTGGACAAGAAATACTTTCACAATTGTACTTTAACGGTTTAAATTATTTAAGGTTTGACAATGAAAAAAAGTACTCAAAATTAAAGTTTTAATTGGATCAAAGCTTGTTTTTCGGGATTTAATGGTGAAAATTAAATTATAGAAAAAAGTAGTCATAAATAGTTTGATATATAATAAGGATAAAATACATTGATGATTTGATGAAGATGGATGACCACCATGGATGTTTGCTAAAGCAAAAGACGTAAAGAAAAGCATGTATTTTTTTAAGTTTTGATTTCTTTTTTATTGTCATAAATAATTGGACTGATTTAAAGAGACCTTCTCTTAAATAAACCATATCTCTGGAGAATTTGTGTTAAACTAATAAGTTATTTGTTTAAGATAGCTACTCAAGCCAAATTTTATGAAAACATCCAGTAAAAATTAGTTGCGAATAATGAAGCATTGTGGGTCTTCAATATTATGTTGAAAGTTAGGTTTTAGTACGCTTAAAAATTATTTACGAAATACTTTTTTGATGTAGTATCAACAAAAAAAGTCAAACCTAAAGCTATTAAAAAAGTCATTTGTCAAACTCTTCTAATTATATTTTCATTCAACACTTTTAACTTATTATTTCGGATCATCCTTTATTTTTAATTCTAAATTCATTTTCAACGTCATATACTTCTCCTATCTCATTTACAAATAAATTTTCTTTGCATTGATTCGTTTCTTGTCTTGCCCTAAACTTTTTTTTATTGTAGTAAAAATTAAATAAATAAAAAGTGTATTTTCTTTAAAAAAATAGATTACTAGAAAATATAATGTTTGTGGTGGGGGGAAGTTGTCCTTTACAAAAATTCAGAAAAATGAATGACAATAAAATAAAACAAGTGTAGAAAATTCAAAGGACACTTCAAGCTTATTATTGATGAGAATGTCCGAGAAACTTTACATTTAAGGAAAAGGAGATCAGAAAGGGAATTGCCTATATTAACATGTGGTTTTTTGACCATATGTGTGGGAGTAACGGTTCCAGATAGATTCGATAATTTAATTTTTATTCGATGATTTGATTTGGTTTTAAAAATTAATTTTTAATTATGTAATAATTAAAATATACATAAAATCGATTTTAAAAGGGACATATAATTTTTTACTCTTACTTTTTTTTTTCTTTCTTTTTTTTCTTTTTTTTTTTACTGTTTGTACTATTATTTTTAATGACTACCATTTGAATATTATAAGGATAGTCATATGTAAAATTTTATTACAATCGTCTCAAAATACAATAATAGTCATTTCTTTAGTAGATTTTAATTAGTTGCATTTCAAAAAATTTGTATGATTTTTTTATAACAGTTTGACTTCATTTCTTTACTATAATTTCAAGTAATACAAGCATTTAACCCCCATCTCAAGACCACTTTCTTTGAAGGAAGCCAAAATTAAATAACTTAAATTTGATTATTAGTTACCAAGTAATCTTAAAAAGTGTTTTTTTTTTTAATTTTTTTTATATATCTAAACTAAGTATTAATCTAATAGTAGAAGTCTTATCATCGTCATGTTATTTATCATGTTCATTTAATTGTGAGCATCAAATAAAATTAAATAATAAAATAAGAACTCAAAAAATTTGTATGCATGTGCGAATATTTTCAAAATATTAGACTATAAGGAGTTATCTTGATTAATTCTATATATTTTTTCCGATTTTTAATAGTTGTTACATTTTTTGTAGCAAATACTCTTTATCAACTGATCTTATTTGTTATATATTTCTCCATGTATATTGTAAAACATAGTCAAGTGACATCTTGTTTGATTCATTTTAATGGATATTTTCATAATATTAACTTTTCAGAATTTTTTTAGCATATGAAATTAAAGATATTAATGATTAAAATCGTGCATTGAATATCGTACGTGAAAAACAAAAGTGTAGCAACTATTAAAAACCAGAGGAAATATATTATTAGCGAGACTAATTACTATAATGGCTTAAAAATAAAAAAAATTAAAAGTTAAATCTTTTAATTGAATAATAAATTTGATAGAAGAAAACTGTAAACTATAAATATTAAAAAAAATATTAAAAGAATTTAGTGGAAAAAAATTTGAGACCATAACGAATAAAAAAATATTTTTATTTATTTAGTGGAATACACATTAGAACCATAAATAATATAAAAATGTTAAAATTAAGTTAGTAGAAAATATGTAGGGACCATAAGCATTATTAAAATATTAAAATGAGAAAAAACACAATTATTTTATCCAAAATAAGTCATAACGTATAAATAAAAAGTTTTTTCTTATGAAAATAATAAATAAAATACCTTAAAATAATAAATAAAAGCTCCTTTACAAAACGAAGTGTGGTCCGTTGCCGACCTTCTTCGTCTAAGTTACCTCCGGCTCCAAGTAATTAAAACACCCTATGTATTGGGGTACCATCTTTCTCCCTTATTTTATGATAAAACATATTTTTATCATGTACTCCTGTGTTTTAACATTACAAGGACAAAGAGTCACCCATTTAGCAAGAGTGCAAGACACTCAGCCACCTCATTTTAAAAAGCTTTAATCTTTATAAGGTATTCTCTCAGTTTCTTTTCATCAAATTTGCTATTTGTTTTTTTTATGTTTGCCAATATACTAATTTAATTTTAAATATCTTAAATTGTATATAATTAAAAATTATAAAAAATATATATTATCATATTAATACATCTTATGTTGAGATAAATTAAATAATATCTCATTTGACTATGTTTGAATATATTAATAAAGAATAAATTACAAATTAAAGGTGGTTGATGAATAATACTCGAAAAACAAATGAGACGTTTGAAAAGAAATAGAGGCAAAAATAATACTTCAGTTTTTCTAGTTTCAATCAAGTACAATCATAAGGAAATGTTTGCTATTTTTAAAGTGCAATAATATTAGAAAGTACAAAAATAATAAATTTTTTCACTTTAAATCAAGTATTATCATTAGGAAATATTTGTTGTTTTAAATTAATACACACTAAAATAGAGTAAAAAAATCTATATAATACTTTTTTTTTGTGTAGAAGTATCTATGCAACCCCATTGAGCTACCCATCCTATTTCAACAATCTTCAGTAACTAAATACTATATTACAATAACGGTCCGTTTGGTTATCAGTATTAATTAGTGCATACCAAGCTTAATATTACAACAAAAATAATATGCCTTAAACTTTAAAATTCATACTTATACAACCTACTACAATTTACAACCAAATATAACACAATTTCAATATGCCTTAAACTTTAAAATTCATACTTATACATGCACAATACTATAATTTTACTTATATCATATATCCATCAACTAGTAAAATTACCAACATTCCAAGTGAGATTCACATAACTTGCATCAAAAAACGAAAACAACAATATATACCTTAAAAAACAAAGACAACAATAAATACCATTACCATAAAAAAACCTAAGTGAGATTCACATAACTATTATACAAAAACTAAGCCCTAAAACACTATGAAGTTTGAAAAACTAAAAAAACAAAGAAGAACAACAACAATTTTCGTGGGTTTTGAAAAAGAAATTATTCCTTAAAAAAACAAAGCCTTAAAACAATTGCGTGGGTTTTGAAGAAGTTTAAGGTTCAAGAAGAAGAAGAAGAAGAACGACAAATTTTCATGGGTTGAAGAAGGTTGAAGAAGATGAAGAGAAATGAGCAAATGTCGAAGTAAGGCGGGTTTTAAAAATAAATAATATATTTTCATGGATTTTGAATCTGCTGTATGAATGAAGGCGGGATTTTATCAAAAAAAATAGGTATATGCTGCGGTTCTCTAAGAACTGCAGTATATAACACATTATATGCTGCGATTCTTTGAGAACATATACCCTTTTTTTTTTGCCTAATTTTTCTACTAATTTTATGCTTCGTTTTTATAAAACCGCAACATATGTTGCGCAGCATATAAGGTTTTTTCCACTAGTGCCATTTTTCTTTCATAAAATTTATTATTTAATAAAATTATATATATATATAAGAATCGAGATGATTAAGAAAAACTCATATGATTATGTTTTAACTTATAAATTATCGACAATAAAAAGTTAATTTGATTGATGAATTGTGTCAAAGTCAACTATAATACAAATAAAAAAACAAAATAAATAGTAACGCGCGTAAGAAATGATGTGATTGAGCGTGAATTGATAGGGACGAAGGGAGTACGTATGTATTGTAACAATCAACTTCAATTCTAGAACATGAGATTTCCGTATGAATGGTGATTGCTGATGCTGATCAATCCATCACTTTCTCTAATCTTTCAATCACATTACTTGCGGACCTTCTCATGCTACAAGACTTTTTAGTTATAGAATTACATGTAGTATCAAAAATTCCTAATCACATTTATAAATCTCAATAAAAAGATAAAAAATAATAATAAAATAAACAAAATTAAAAAAGATAAATTAAAATACCAAAATTCTTACCCTACCACATCCTACTATATAAGGATGATTTGTTAACTTCACAAATAACCGTTATTTATTAAGATTTTCTCCTTGTAGTATATTTGAAATTGCTTAATTTTTATTTCTTGCTACTTTACGATTGCGAATATAAAATTTAAAAATAATTTTTATTGAGAAAAAGTGTAAAATAACCCCAATAATTAGATGAGTTTGAAAAAAATAAATAAAAGAATGTTAAGGGTAAAGAAAAAAGTAAGGGTAAAATAGATTTTTATTTGGTGTTGTTTTTGGATTAGTAAAGAAAAAAAATAGCGTAACAAAAATTATTAAACAAAGGAAGTATGATTTAAATATATGAGATTGTCATACAATACAAACTCAAACGAATTGGAGGAGATTCTGCTTGCTACTTTCAACTAATTTGGTACTCCTCACGTCCCACAACATGTACATTTTGTGGGAATACTAAGATAAAGGAGAAAAATGAGTAATTTATGTGAAAGTAAAAAGTAAAAAAATATAAGGAAATTTCAAAAAGTAATTCAAAACTTTTAATTTTTTCACGTGGTAGAAAAACATTTTTTTTAATCCACGTGGTAACCTTGACCTTTCAACTTTTTCACACGGAAGACAAAAAAAAAAGTTTTTTTTGTTAACTTTACGCTATTTTTATCTAACGTAATGACATGTTTTCAAAAAACAAAATGTTCTAATCATCCTAATTGACCATATATTTCGATATCCAGTCGAGATAAGTATTTAATTTAACCAAAAACTTAACATTTTGCCTACAATATGGAAAAATTGGTAGAAAAGACAAAAACTCAAGGTGGTCACGTGAAAATTCCAAAAAATATTTGAATAAGATGATTATTGTCAAAATATTTTAAATCAATGGACGGACTAAAAAGAAAGATGTACGCAAAAACTAGTAGATTGCATGGAGTATATGTTAAGGTGTATATAATATATTCTGAGGCCTTAATTATCACCTTAATTAAGCTTTTGGTTAATTTGGTTTTTTGACATGGTATCAGAAGTCAACGTCACAAGAGGTTACATGTTCAAATCTCAATTACCTCTCGTTTAAAGTGGAATACTTAGCGCTAAGACTAAAAGGCTCTCGTGTGAAGAGTTGGAGCGAGTTAAAATATATAACATATCATAGGGCTGAATTGGTTTTTTGACGGTTAACAGTATATAATGTTGGAGCAAGCAAATGAGTTTATGTAACATTCTTGTATAGCTAGCTTTCCTCAAGTAGTAGTTGCTCTTTCCCTTAATAATCATTTGAACTCCATGTAATTAACATTCTTTTTTTAGAACCTTAATTTGTTAATCTTTATGGATTGTACCAAATAATACTAATATTTTATCATTATTGTTATCTTTTTTGTGTTATGAATTAGTTGTACTGCCATGGAAATGAGCAAAATTCATACTCAAAATTCATCAAAGCAAGGGAATGCTAACAATAATGGGATTGAAGCGGCCGTACCAATGTTCAGAAGGAGAAACCATGATTTGCAATCAACCAACCATGTAAATTTTCCTATTGCCTTTCATCCTGCAGGGACCTCTTCATCTCACGCTTCAGGTCAATTTTATTTCCTTTACAATATTATTTCTAAATATAATCACAATACCAACTTTCTTACTTAAATTGTAAATGTCTATATATATATATATATATATATATATATATATATATATATATATATATAACAAATCAGAAGGCTATATATAATGAGAAGAATTTTTTTTGGTCACTATATATATAAAATGATTTTATGTTTAAACTAAGAATATTTCTCAGATTTATAACATAGTATTATTTCTGTATATACCGTGAACTTTATAATTTATGTTTTTCTAGCGTATTGACCTTAGATTTTTATGTCTCTTATTGAATTAAGGTGTATAATGCTTCATATCTTTCTTACATTAAACACTCTTCTTATTGAAATAAGCATGTTTGATTAAGTAAATGTTCAATAATATCATTATTACTTGCTCTTGTTAATTATAATCCGATAATTGAGTATTATAAATTAGTGGAATATTATTAAAGGCCGTTTAAAGCCCGTATAAAATTCTTTTTTAGCCTGTTCTAAGTAAATAAAAAATCCGTTTTAGCCTGAATCGGCCATTTTAGGCCATCCTGTTCAAAGCCCTAATATTTAAGGGTCAGATTCAGGTCACCTTTAAGCTTTTGACTCATTACAGAAGTCTAATTAAGACGAACTATAAGAAACAAACGTGACAACTAATTAAATTGAATTAGAAGTATATAATTTAGAGTTTATAAGACTTATAAAATTGATTGGAATTATTAAAAAATGAATCATATCATTAATCTACACCATTAGCATTACATCAGAAGTAGAGGTGTTCAATGGGTCGGGTTGGGTCAAAATTTAAATGGGTCGGGTAATGTCAATGTTAAACGGGCCAGGGCGGGTCAAGCCCGTTTAAATACGACTCACTTTGATCCTGTTTTTTAAAAATTCATAAAATAATTTTTTTATTATACTTTATGGCCCGTTAGGTTAATTCAACTATGAATAAAACAATATCATATAAAAATATACAAAAAAAGTGGTAAAATATCTTTTACAACCAATTTCTATAACTATTCGACCCGGCCAGATCCGACCCTTTACAAAAGGCCTGTTATTGACCCGACCCGCTAATGACCCGTTAAAATGTAACCCGATCATTAACATGTTGGGTCGACCCGCCCTGTTGAACACCTCTAATCAAAAACTAATATGTTTTAAAGAGTAATTTAAAATAGTCTATTATAATTCAAAATAAAAAAATATATAAATCTTTATCCTAACGACATAAAAAAGGTACAATATAATTTCTAAACCTTTTTCGTTTTTTGATTCCTTTCAATTTGCATCATCTCGGAAACAGATTAATTTTTTTGATTAAATAAGACAAGTATTTCTACAGCTGCTAATACAGATGAACCAGGAGAAGTAATAGGAAAGCACGAGATGAATCCTGAATCAGGCATTCGGAAATATGAACCTATTTTGCCAAGTTTAGCAATATGCTTAAGGGTACGTACTACTCCCCCCGGTCTCAATTTGCTTATATTTTTTTGGTTGTGTAAAATTTGTAGCTTATAATTTTTTATTAGAAATTTTTTAGGCTATCCAAATCTACACTTATGTAAAAAAAATGGTAAAAGTAAATTTTAGCAGAATTAAATAGTAAAATCGTAGTAAAATATTCGATATAAGGACATGTTTGGATTGAGGGTAAATATTTAAGAGAATAATAAAGTCAAAGTAGGAAAACAAAGGTAATTAGATATGAAACTAATGTAATTTTGTTGTTAGAGAAGTGGAAGAATTAATTGCATAGTAATGAGAAAGATAAAGAATAGTTCGCTCATTCTAGGGTAAAAATTTACTCCAGAAAAAGGTGGAGGAATACTTTCTTTCAAATGAGAGAAATCATTATTTTTTTTCATATTTACTCTCATTCTACCTTTATTACAAGTCTTTCAATTACTTCATTTGCACCTTTACTTAACTTTTTTTACTCCTTTAAATATTTACGCTTAATCCAAGTGAGCCTTAATACTAAATAAATATTTTCTAATTAGTAGCGCTTTAGTAAGGTAGCTAGTGTGGTTGTGTATAAGAAAAATAGTGATTATGTTGTTTGATAAATTTGTCAATTCAATATCAAAAACTAACTCGAAAAGAAGCAAAAAGAAAAAAACCATTTATTTATGTACAAATTTTTAAATGAGATGATCTCAGAGCGAAACAATTAAAGTGACATAAATAGAGTTTTTAATTTAGTACATTTAGTAGGGACGCCGAGTTTCAGGTCCATTTAAGGTGTTCAAAAACAGGGTCCTCATATATGAACAAACTTACAAGGATCGTCTCCCACATTTTAAAGGCCCTGAGCAAAATATGAATTATGGGCCCCTAATATCTAGAGTTATGTTCAATTACATTTTGGTATTTGTAAATTTATTTATCAATACTTTAATTAGTACAATTATTTTTTTATCAATATATTAAAATATTGCTAAATTTTATAATTACATGGAACCAACACCTATCAATCATAAATTCAACTAGCCATTCCTTTTAAGTTTAATGTTTAAACCACTATTATCACTTATCTTAATTGAACTAATAATAAAAGTAGTAAATTAAAAATTTCAAGAGAGATAATATTGCTCACCTATAATAATTTATACTAGTATATCCTAATCATTCAACACATGCTAATAATACAAATTTATTAACTAATTTATATAATTATCTTTTAAAAAGTAGATTGAATGTGAATACATTAAATTTTAATACTCTCCCTATCCATTTAATTTTGCTACACAATATACAAAAAGTCCTCATTTAATTTTAGCCATATAGAAAAATTATGAGGCCCTCTATAAATCGGGACCCTGAGCAGTAGCTCATGCTGCTCCCCTTAATAGCCGGCCCTGCAAACTTATAGTTTATCAGTCAATCATAACTCAATTGTTGCCGTGTCTTCTTGTGATATTGCAGGTTTGGGGTTTTAAAATCTATCAATGTTAAATTTTTAATCCTCATTTTACTATTAATGATTGACGAAGAACTTCAATTTTCTAAACAATAAAAAGTAAATATGATCACTATAGTCTTTACTCTATCATGACATTTAGAATAAAAAATTAAATAAAATTGATATTAATAATCCAACTTTTTATCCATCCATTGTCGATAATCTCAATTTGGGATTATTTTTAATAAACCAATATTTGGCCTTAATTTACATAAACATACTAATAGGCTATGTTGATAGCAAATTAAGGGTAAAAGTTGAATTATTATAAAATAAAAGGTTAATTATGCTGATAGCAAATTATGAATAGTAATTATTAAAAAATAATAATCTAAATGTGATTCACAACGGAAGAACAAAAGGTTGAATTACTAAAATTTAAAGTATATATTGTATTGAAAATGTGATATTGTGTTAAATTAGGCTGGACTTATTGTGAATGCCAGCAAGTTAACGGGGAGACATGACGTGCATACACTTCATAAGCCAAAGAGATATATATTATCCCAAAACCATATGGCAATGGGAAAAAGGACTCCAATAACTTATAAAATGTGCACACCGTTTTCAATTTGTCGATGTGGGATAACCCATCCCAACACCCCCTTACATGCGGAACCCCTGTCAAGTTCGCATGTGGGAGTAATCAATTACGGTAGGAACGCCATTCTTTTCGGACCTACCATTTTTAAATTTTGATCGAACCATAGACTCTGATACCATGTTAAATTAGGCTGGATTTATTGTGAATGCCAGCACGTTAACGGGGAGACACAAGGATTTTATAAGCCAAGGAGATATATATTATCCTAAAATCATATGGCAATGGGAAGGACTCCAATAACTTATAAAATGTGCACATCATTTTTAATTTGTTGATGTGGGATAGCACATCCCTAACATATTGACAATTTTGTTAAAGTTTGAAGATGTGAAGTTCAAGGCAAGAATGAATGAGTTGAAAAATTCATCAATAGAAGGTGAAAAGTACATACTACAAGGAGTAAGTGGAGCAGCAAATCCTGGAGAGCTTCTGGCCATGATTGGTCCATCTGGGGGTGGTAAAACTACTTTGCTCAACCTTTTAAGTGGAAGACTTACCTTTAACAGTGGTACTATTACCTATAACAACCTCCCTTATTCCAAGTCCTTAAAGCGCAAGTGAGTCTATACTTTCCATTATGCATATTTCAACGATTTTTAGTACGTAAAATTATATAAATCTTTATTATCAAAAATTATATTAATCGGAAATAACGTTTTTACGATATAATTATATATTTTTTTCATTCTGAAATACTTACTATATTATAGTTATTGACACTATCCATTATTTAAACTTATTTTATATATTACGGCTAATGTGTAGGAAAAAATTTAGTTAAGTGAGATCTTGTTTGAATCGTCTAATCGCATACTTTCATAATATAAATATTCATAATTTTTAGATATGTATAGTTCAATACATAAATGATCAAAATAATTGATTGAATTGCGTAAAAAGTCAAATGTAATAATTATAATGGAACGGAAGACGTATATTCGATGCTCTATGTTATTGATAGACCTATGCATGTTAATAGGACACCATGGCCTCATCATAAAAAAGTTGTATAAAATATTACTTTGTCTGTTCTAAATTACTTGCAACATTTTTTTCTCACGTTATTTAATGCATAATTTGATATTAAATTTCTTTATTTTCGCCCGACAAAAAATTCTAAGACTTATATATTTAAAAATTAGACTTTAAAACGAATCAAACATGATTCCACATAACTATATTATTTCCTATGCATAAGTAGAGATTATGTAAACAAAATTGTTAATAAATAGTATTATTATGTAAATGTTGCAAGTAATTTGGATATGAATATATGGTCCCACCATACAAGTAGTATTAACTTAGTAAATTAGCTTATGTAATGACATTTGATGTTAAATGGTATTTCAAAAGCATTATTTATGATATGGTGAATTCAAGAATCATACTAAAAAAATTTGGCTAACCGATAATGAAATATTGTTTGAATGAAGTGTATATTTTGAGTATGATCAAAACATGTTATCATGAGAACTATAGGACACGGGCAAATTTAAAATATTAATATTGAATGAGTTAAATATATATATATATTTTTTTATGTATAGTATTAACTAGAATCTCATTATTTCTATATTATATGTTAAATAAATTAATATTAATATAATTTTTATCAAATAATTGGAGTTATGTCATAAGTAGGCTTGAATTTAGATTCCTCAAAATGACCGAGATTCAAAAAATTGAACAGGATTGGATACGTAACACAAGATGATTTAGTGTTTCCTCACCTTACCGTGAAGGAGACATTAACTTATGTTGCTTTGCTTCGGCTTCCAAAGACATTGACTAAACAGCAGAAACAAGAGCGAGCCATGGAAGTTATAATAGACCTTGGTTTAGAAAGGTACTATTTCATCTTAAATGTTTAAATTATCAAACGTCATTATTGTTTGGTTAAAAGGTAAAGGTAAAGGTAAAGGACATTTTCAGTATCCCGTATAAGGCAGAGTCCAAGTGGGGGTTTTTCTTTTTCCTGAACGATGCGGACAAGTCATACCTATTCCCCTAAGGAGGGAGTAAAGAGATATGCACGCAGTCAAGAACCCCCAACTAATACCGGCGCTCAGTAGGGGTCGAACCCCAAACTTTTGGTCAATTACTAAATGTCAAATTAGTATGATATTATCCGTATTGGACTGAGTTTTCACGACAATTTTTTTAAGAAATCTTTTCAAGAGCAATGAAGTTTCCTGTAAGACGGTCGAAATTGTGTGATTGGTCCAGAGCCAGTAAAATTTTACATTATTTTTAAAATTCTAATATATCAATTTTAAGATTTAAAAGGTCAATTTTAAAACTTGAAGAGTAATTCTAAGACATAAATGGCAATTTAAAAATTTTTAATACTAATTTTAATGTTTGAGTCATTATACTTAAAAATTGAATGAGAATTTTAAGTGATGAAAGTGTTGTTTAATTATTGAAATTGTTTTTTTTAGGTCTTGAAACTTAAATGTCTTTAAAAGCTTTAAAATTGGTCTTTTAAGTCTTAGAAATGATTTTTTATGTCTTGGAATTGGTAACAAAAAAAAATAATCATTCCGTTCTTTTTTGTTCTTCGCATTTACTTTTTGCACAGCTTTCAAAGCACCTTTCAAACTTCAATATCTCTAAATATGTATTATAAAAAATTATAAAAAATATATGATAAAAAGGTATATATTAAGACAAATCTAACAAGAACTCACATGAATATATTTTATCATCTAGATATATCTTAAAAATCTTAATCAAATTTCCATCTTCAAAATTAATCAATATTCTAAAATACTAGAAAACAGAGGAAGTATTAATAATTAGGTCAAACCAATAGGATACGTATAATCTCACCCAAGATTTTATTTTCCAAAAGGCCTTACACTAATATGAAAATAGATCACTCAAATATTTGTTTACATACACTTTAATATTTTTCATCTATGAGATTTAGAATGTATAACTGAACAATTGTAAATTAAAATATTATCAACTTTTTAATATTCATTTTGATGTTTATGCGGGGAATATGATTATTTTACCAGGTGCCAAAATTCAATAATAGGAGGTGGAGGAGGACTTAAGAAGGGAGTATCAGGAGGAGAAAGAAAGAGGGTTTGTATAGGAAATGAAGTGCTTCTTGATCCTTGTCTTTTACTCTTAGATGAACCAACCTCTAGTTTAGATTCATCAAGTGCATTAAGAATAGTCCTATTACTCAAAAACATGGCCAAGGTACTACTTTAATATTCATCAAATTTAATATAAATTCTCCGTTACTTTTTATTTATCTACTTTATTTTTTATACGATTTTTAAAGTAAATTTTGTACATTAATATCTCTAAATTAAATACGTAACATAAAATATTACTACTATAAAAATTATATAATGAAAACTATGTATTAAGACGAATCTAACAAAATCTTATACGAATACTTCTATTAAAACTTTTATAGTGATTGGTTGGCATTGAGTAGAAGTATTCATTCATGTCGGTTTGAAATTAGTTTTGTGTCTGATAGGTCGTTTTACTACCAAAAATAATTCCTATTTCACCTAACTAATATAGTTGGAAAAGTAGGGTCGAACCACTGTGGAAAGACAAATAAAGTCACAAATTGAACCAAGTTCACTATTACTAACGATCAAAAGTTGGATTTTTGTTTATCTAAGTAAAACGCAAAAACAAGAAATGAATAAAATTCAATAATTAAAGGTCCAGGGCTAAAAGGATTCACTTTGCATCGATCATGATTCATGAACAACAATTGGGATAGGAATGAATATAGGTGAAGGAAGGTGTTGCTCTCGCAAACAAATTCGACAATCAAACAATAAAACAAGCTATCGCGATTAAAGCTTAATTGTTCAAAGAAGGAAATCGTTCACTCAAACTCGCAGCTCTCGCTTATAGAATTGAGCGAATAAAATTTGCAAATTGGCCAACATGCATTCAATCTAAGACCCATCAATTGAATCACCTAGACAAACCAAGTTTAAATCCTAAAATCAAACAAGAATCATGACCTTTTGCATAATTTCACCAAACCCTAGAAATAAAACTATTCACTAAGTATAATAAAACTAATAAGAGGTTCAACAATGAAATTCATGGAGAAAATCAAATTCAAATTTAATGGAGAAACAAGCATTCAAAGATAACAATAATAAACAAGAACAAGAAATTAGAATTGAAACTAATACCTTCAATATAATTAAAATTACAATGTCGAAGTGTTGATTAACAATCCCCCAAGGCAAATAATATGAGAAATCCCTTCAATACCAAACCCTCCAAACAGAGGAAAAAAAAACCGTCCCCAAAATTCGCCCTCAAAAGCTATTTATATCCTAAAAAAAAAGATCGGAGGATATGGGAAGTTACTATCGAAAATAACTACAGGACCCGGCCGGGTGCGCAGCACAACTAAATCTTCAAAACCAAAAATTTTCTAAGTTCAAGAGCAAACCCGGTCGGGTAAGAGGAAACCCGCCCGGGTACGCAGCAGAGCATTTTGATCTTCAATGGAAGCCTGGTCAGGTGTCTAGAAACCCACCCGGGTTTAGAGGCTCACCCGGCCGGGTATGTAGAAACCCATCCGGGTTTAGAGGCTCACCCGGCCGGGTATGTGGAAACCCATTTGGGTGCGAGTAGCAACATTTTCTCTAAGTGGCATCTTCAAATTCTTCTAAGTGCCAAGTGTAAACCCGGTCGAGTATGTGGAAACCCACCTGGGTATGAGACCTGGTCAGCACAAAAATGACCCTTTGAGTAGCTTATGACCTTCCAACTTGCAAATCTCGCTCCAAGAGTCGATTCCTAGCATAATTAGAGCTTTGTACCTACAAAATAGATAGGAAACAAACACTCCAACCAAGCATAAAAACCAATAGAAAATTGAGCAAAATACGCGAGAAATGCTATGAAAATGCAATGGGGGCATGGTAGAAAATAGTATATAAAACACACATATCAGTGTCCATATTGTTAAAGTGGGGTCAAATCGAATTCACTTACAAGGTCGGGTAAATTTCAGATCATTTTGGATGTGTTTTAAATAGCTCTAATGTTGATAGACAACTCATTTTACTTTATTAAAACTTGCATTGTTCCACAGGCAGGAAAAACAGTGGTAACAACCATTCACCAGCCATCAAGTAGACTATTTTCCAAATTTGACAAGCTAATACTTCTAGGAAGAGGCAGCTCTCTCTATTTCGGGAAAGCATCTGATGCAATGAAGTATTTTTCTTCTATGGGTTGCTCACCACTTATAGCTATGAATCCTGCTGAGTTTCTTCTTGATCTTGCAAATGGGAACATGAATGAAAAATCTATCCCATTACAGTTGGAACACACACTCTCCCCCACAAATTCTACATCTAGGCCTTCACAAATGGAAGTTCATAAGGTGATCAAATTAGTCATGATAAATATCGATATTCTGTGCATATGTAAGATGTCTGACTATAAATTGATTTACCTTAGATAATATATCCTTACCGTTAAAGCAGGGGGTCTTTAAGGGGGTGTGAGGTGATCGACCGCAGAGGATAAATTTTTCTTACGTATATGAAAAAGTTAATTAACAAAAGAAATATGTTAATTTTATTAATAATATA
The DNA here is from genome assembly GCF_026212465.1 of Amaranthus tricolor. NCBI lineage: Eukaryota > Viridiplantae > Streptophyta > Magnoliopsida > Caryophyllales > Amaranthaceae > Amaranthus > Amaranthus tricolor. Next base: position 34,824,340 of record NC_080048.1, on the reverse strand, counting down.
AAAATTATTATCATCCTACCCAGTGTATCCCGCTTATAGAAAAACTATGGATAGGGTCTGGGGAGGGAAGGACGGTGGCAATTCATACCCATAAAGGAGAGTGCGACCAAAGGAGTCCCCCGGCTCGAGAAAATAATATAAATATATTTACTATGGATAAGACGCAAAATAAAAGTGTTGCACATGACCGCCAAATTTTTCAAGACGGCTCTATGCTAAAGAGTGGATGCAACACATATTCTCTTCATATATGTGGTTAAAATATTCCACTTTGAAATGGGGGGTCAATGAAAGTCGAACCCATGATCTCCCATTGAGTATATATGCATTTAATATCGTGTCAAGAAAACAATTTAACCAAAAGTTTTAAGCTGATGATTAAAGTCTTAGGATATGAAATATATATATACTCTATCACAATGGTTGCAGCCCCAAGATATGTAACTTGTATATATTATCTGTTTACCTCAAAACAGGGTCCCGCAGAGCACAGACTATAGAGTCTCTATTTATTTTTTGATGTTTAGAAAAGTGAGGCCCTTTGTTAGTCATTGATGGTAAAATAGAGACTAAAATTTAAATTGTTAGGTTTTAAACCCCTGTAACCAAACAATATCACAATAAGACAACTATTCTTGACCGATAAACTATAAGAAGATTGTTAATATTGAAGGCCTTTATCTGAGGGCCTAGGTGGTTGGATATCTTGAACGAGCCTAGAACCACCACTGCCCCAAAATTTCAATTCAAGTATAAAATAAGTAGATTATAAAAATTTGTATATTTTTGCTCGGTTCCTCAACAAATCATAACATCTATTTTTATACATTATGCAGTATTTTGTTGAGGAATGTGAATCAAGATCATGGATGATAAGGAATGGAAAAACAAAAAAGGCTACAGTTGAACAAAGTGATATAATGCTGGAATACAGGAGAAGTAATTCAAAGTGGAAATCAAGCTGGTGGGACCAATTCTGTGTTCTTGTTAGTAGAGGATTTAAGGAAAGACGACATGAATATTTCAGTTGCACTCGTGTTATCCAAGTCATTTTAACCGCTATAATTGTAGGTTTGCTATGGTGGCATCCTAATTATTCATCTTCCATAGATACCTCTGATCAGGTAATTATAGTGTAGGTCCAACACTCACCTCTGTATATGTACTGAGCAAATTTGACTAGTATTATTAGTGTTATATGTTACATAATTTAATATTAAACGTATATTAATCAAATACAAGACATAGTCTAGGAAAACCTCGGCCTAGATTTCAGGGGCGGATTCAAGTTAGTCAAAGATGTCAACTGACAATATTTAACTTATGTATAAAATAATAGACCTAAAGATGCTAATATTTGTATTGGTTAAGTTGATAGAAGTTTTGCTATGTGAATGCATTGACCTGGGTTCGCACATTTTTATGCCAACAAGTCTTGCATAAGACGATATCACCATAATACGAGGCAACAAAATTAGTTCGTTTCTCAAATTGATTAGTTTAAGATTTTAAGTGATTACTCTAAGACTTTGTAACGTAATCACTTTAAGGTTATAAGTGATGACTCGAACATAGTAAGTGTGCACATTAGGTCCATCGAATAAAAATGCTCTCACCATAAGACCGTCTCATAGAGCCGTCTTGAAAATTTTGGAGGCTCTATGCAAAATTTTTATTTTGTGCCTTATTTATCGTAAATATATTTATTTAAAATAACTTTAACATAATTTTTTTATTAAAATTTTAATATAGAGAAGAAAGAGGAGGCCCTGTGCGGTCAATCACCTAGCACACCCTCAAAGACCCCTTGCCGTCTCATTTAAGAATTTGCATTTTTAAAAATTTTATTGATATCACATGATTTTGTTCTACATCTGTCTCTACTAGATTTCCCAATCTAACAATGTTTAGGCGAACGTAACTTCTTCATCTCCTTTGATAAGAATATATATGATACCTTTAGTCTTTCAATTTTCCCCATACCTTAATCATAGATTCAATAAGCGGAATGTACTGGTAGTATGATGATGATCTAACAAAGTTTAGCTGTGATATATGTTCTTTGTGTATGTGCAGGCAGGGTTGCTGTTCTTCATCTCAGTTTTCTGGGGTTTTTTCCCACTATTTACAGCAATCTTTACCTTCCCACAAGAAAGAGTAATGCTAATAAAGGAAAGATCAGTAGGGATGTACAAACTCAGTGCATATTTTGCTGCTCGGAACATCACTGATCTACCTTTGGATCTTGTTTTACCCACCTTTTTTATGCTCATAATGTACTTCATGGTTGGATTAAAACCAAAATTTTCTGCATTTTTCCTCACATTACTTGCAATTTTCCTCAACATAGTGGCTTCCCAGGTAATAAAATAAACATCTACAATATTTCTATGACTTATGAGTGGGGGTAATGGCTGGATAATGGCTTGTTCAGCAAATATGAATCAAGTTGGATAAAGAACCTTTAAACTTAATATGGGCTTTACATGAGCCAAACTTTTCAAGCTCAACATGGTTTGGCCCGACCCATTTATATCATTAGAAATTATTAGAATCCCCATTGATCAATTTAATACATAATAATTAAATTGTTGAAATGTTAATAATCCCTATTGAATTGTCATTTATAATAATTAAATTATGCTATATTACAAAGGCCTATTTTTGACCCTTATTAAGTCCTTTTATAGCTTGTTCCATTTTAATTGTAGTAGAGTCCTTTTTCGGCTCGACTCTTAAAAAACTCTTTAAAACAGGCTGAATAAGGGCTTAAATTGGGAGTCCGGCCCGTTGAACACCCCTACTTATGAGTAGTCACTTATTGAAACCTATCAAACTTCAGGGACTAGGCTTAAGCATTGGTGCAGCATTCATGGACATCAAGAAAGCATTAACCTTAGCTTCTATACTCATCATGTCTTTCATGCTATCAGCTGGCTTTTTCATCCATGTAAGCAATCAATCACCCCTTTGCTAATTAGGTGTTTTATGATAGAGTATATAACATATATTGGGACTACGACCGTAAACTTAAGATGCTAGTTGAATTAGTTCTTTGACATAATACAATTATATAGAAGCCAACATGACAAAAATATCATAGGTTTAAAGAATGATAGTGTAAATACAATGCCTGCCACATCACATTGCATCGTCCACGCTATAAAGGTTTTCATAAACAATGAACGATATTTTCCGCGTTGTAAAGGGGTAAAAGAACGTGTTTTGGACCGTATTAAGGGATATCTTATAATTTCGACCGACATTTAGGCGTTATGATAATTGCATCATTCCCATTACCGCATCACCGCACCAAATGTGAGGAAGACATGTTTGTCTTGCTATTTGTGTTGCATATATCGTTTCTGGGTTTTTTTGTTTTCATTTGTATGTTCTTTTCGAGCTGAGGGTCTAACTGGTCGCAATCTTCTTATCTGGCTTGTTGTACTTGATATGTAGGATGTGCCCGGTTTCATTTCTTGGTTACGTTATGTTTCCTTCAACTATCACACAAACCGGCTTTTGTTAAAGATTCAATTTGGGTGTTCAAGTGAGAGTTTGAAATCAGGAAGGTGTGAAGCTCCTATAATCAAAGGATTAAAAGTAGATTATTCTGGTAAAATTGAGATTGGAGCCTTGATTATAATGATCATTGGATATAGATTTATAGCTTACTTATTTCTCAAGAGAATGAAATTTAGGCCTGCATGATATTTTCCACCAAATATGAGCTACAAAAGAGTGGCTAATTATAATTTGTGAACCAAAAATATTATCATTTATCACTTATATGTCATCATCATCCACTTATATGTATTACCCTTTGATATGTTAGATCATATTGGGACGTTGGTTAATTAGCTGGTTAATTATTTTGAATAGTAGATATCATATTAACTAGTCAAATTAGCTGATAATATTAATCGGTTAAATCAACCACTATAACCGCCTCTTAGCTGGTGTTATAAAATGAAGTATTAATTAATTATGCTCTTATGTTCCACTAGTGTTTCTACATTTTTCTCTTTGGCCCTTTCAATGTGATCTGTTATACTTTTATTTTGGAAAAATTACCTAGAACAATTCAGCATATTCGTGATTTTCCTACAATAATCTCACCTATTGATTAACCATAAATAATTTCAATATTAAGGGATATTTGGCTAGAATAAACTTGGGTAACCTGATGACCTGCTATAATAGATAATTTACCAAAAAAGTAAACTGAAAATTAATTTAAAATTAGAGAAAAATTTTAAAATTTTACATACAAAATTTCTAAATAATAAAAAAAATCATAATTTTTTTTTAACATTTTTTTAAACATTTTTTGCAACATTTTATTTTTATTTTTATTTTTTTTTAAAATAATAAAATTTGCTATAGCAATTTATCCGGTCACCGGATTTACTCTAGGAAAATACCCCTCAAAGTTGAGATTATTCATAGTTAATCAATAGATGAGATTATTGTAGAAAATTACAAATAAGTTAGATTATTCTAGGTAATTTATCCTTTTATTTTTGGTACGCCATTTCATTAAGTTTCTTATACATATTTAATTTATCTTTTTATCAAATATTACACTCATTCAATCATTTTTTTTTTCTTTGTTTACTCAAATTTTATCCTTATAAAAAAATATTACGGGCGAGAGTGAGTATGATTTATGCACTTCCTTCCTCCCACTTTTACATCAAGTTTTTATGGACGAATTTACCTCTATAGATTTCTACCTACTTTATAATTAAAGAAAAACTTTAATTTGATTCTTTTGTGTGTTTATCCATATTTAGTATTTTATTCGTTCCTTAAAGTTAGTATTTATAAAAAATTTTATGGAAAAAAAGAAAAATAGAATGTTTAGATGGTTAACTACACTAATGGAAAAAAATATTATCCATCAGATGACTTATGCTACTATTATAAGTGCTTGGAACCTAAACTGCAATATATAAGGCCCAAAAAAATCGAAACAAGAGGTTTTTTCCTACTAGTGATAGTATTATACTTAAATGGAAAAATTACCTAGAATAATCGATAATCGAATGACTTGCTGTAGCAAGTTTTGTTCTTTTTAAACTAATATAAATTATAATAAAATGTCAAAAGATATGTTAAAAAAATGTTCAAAAATAATTTATGATTTTTTATGTAAATTTTTAAAATTTTTCTCTAATTTAAATTAATTTTCAAATTACTTTTTGGTGAATTACCTACAAAAGCAGATCATTGGGTTACTCAAATTACTCTAGGTAAATACTCCCTAAAGTTAGGATTATTCATGGTTAATCAATAGGTGGGATCACTGTAGGAAAATCATGAAAAAGGTTGGATTATTCTAGGTAATTTTTCCTATTCAAATTGAATAATAAATTTAATGGGGATAAATGGAGGCCCTAAGCATTAAAATTTATTAAGAAAAAAGTCGGTGGATAAAAATATGTGAGCCATAACTATTAAAAAATATTTTAATAAAGTTAGTGGGAAGCATTTACAGAGCATAAGCAATATAAAAATATTTAAATGAACTTACTGGAAAATATGTGGGGATCATAAACATTATTAAACTATCAAAATAAGGATGAAAAAAATTTAATTATGTCCAAAATTTATGATATAAATAAAAAGATTCTTAATGGAATAACAATTGAACAACCCAAAATAAGTCAAAATAACAACTTAAGCAACATAAAACATCAACTTAAACAGGTTAAAATACCAACTTTAATATGTTAAAATAGATTAAAATACCAACTTTAATATATTAACAACTTAACAGGTTAAAACATCAATCCAAACAGGCTAAAATATCAACTTAAAAATACCAATTTTAACAGGTTAAAATAACAACTTTAATATGTTAAAATACCAACTTTAATAGATTAACAATTTAACATGTTAAAACATCAATTTCAAATAAATTAACATACCAACTTTAATATGTTAAAACACTAACTCCAATAGGTTAAAATACCAATTCGAAATAGGTTAACACAAGTAATGAAGCGCATGTTTGTTAAGTTTTTTCTAATAATATATTGGGATGGCAAAATAGTTCATATGTTCCACTTTGATGTAAAATAAAAATCGGTGTAAAATAGATGTGAAACATAATAGTGGGACGGTTTGAATATGAATTTTGAAAATGAAATCACTAATCCACTCCAATCCAATTGTATTTTGTGGCATTAGGGATTTCTTTTGAAAACATAAAGAAAAATTTAATTCTTTTAAGATACGAACTTTATCTATTCTATTTTTAAAGGTTAATACTTTGATTTATCTTTAAAATGTTATAACTTTTAATCAACTAGAATTATTTTTAAGATATTCCAAATTTAGTAACCTTGAATTACCCATTATTTTCTTCCTCTCTTAATTTCTCATCTGATTTCGTTCCTAAATGGACCTCTTCACCCCTCAATCATGGTCTCCATTTCGTTTCTTCATCTGATTTGGTTTCTCTTCAACCATAGCAAATTCACCATTTAATCACAAACCCATCTCGGTTTCGGATTTAGAAACCCATCTCAATTTTTTAGGTTTTTCTTTCTTAATTGATTTCTAAAATTTATTTCAATTTTTTGATGAGGAAATTATTGCATTATTTTTGTGGTTATTTGTTTTACGATTATCTTTGATTTTAAAAACTCATCTCCGTTTTACATACTTCTAGCCTTCGCTCTCCCATTTTTATCCAATTTTCACTCTCCAATATTCATACTAACAAACATTTAAGCTTTCTTTCTCCATAAATATTACACTTGAGCATTTATGCCCACTTTTTTCCGTCCTTTAATTTTCAAAATTAATTTATGTTTTTATAAATACCCAAAATGTGTAATTTCCATTGTAAGACGTAGGGGCAGGTATATGCATAGCGCACCCTCTATGCTATTTATGGATGTACTGTTACTCGCCCCGCCTTTCCTATGCTTTTTCCCTACGGGGTTTTTTTATGCCGGGCGGAGGGGTTGGCGACCGTACAGTTCGGCTATTCTCGTTCTTCTTTAATATCATTTCCTAATTTCCAAAAAAAAAAGTGACAATAATATAGAGAATATGAACTTGAAATTCTTTCCTTTATTTGGATCAATTGATTGAAGAATTAAACAAATATCATGATAATTATCAAATTTTATCCTATATTAAGATATTAGCCATTTCTCGATTTCATACTCCCTCCTATTTAATAAAATCATTGAATTTTCAAATTACAAAGTCATTAATAAGGATGAAAAAAATTAATTATGTTCAAAATTTATGATATAAACAAAAAAATTTTAATGAGAATACAATTGAAACAAGTTAAAATGATAAATAGAAACAACTTTAAAAAACTATAAGAAATGGTTCATATGCTCCATTTGGATGTAAAACAATAGTGTAAAGTAGAGGCGAAAAACAATAGTGGGATGGTTTGAATATGAGAGTTGAAAATGAAATCACAAACTCACCCCAATCCAATTGCATTTTATGGGATTGGGGATTTCTTGTGAGTTGTGATAATATAAAGGGAAATTTGATGTATGAACTTTATCAATTCCATTTTTAAAGATTACATATTATTTATTTTTTAAAAGTTTTAATTTTTGATTAGATTTGTTTTTAATGATATTTCAGTTTTAGTAACCAAAAATTAACGATTATCTTCTTCTTTTTTTTTTCATATGATTTCTTATCTCAATCAACCTTTGCAAACCCTCAACCATTGGCTCCCCGCCACTTTAACATTTTCCATCTACACTAATTCCTCTGATAGACGATTTCTAATTGGAACGGTCCATTATATATTTTTTAAAATATTGTGAGTAGGTATTAAGAATAATATAAGTAGACAATTAAGATATTGAAAGTAGACATTAAGGATACGATAAGTAAGCATTAAGGATAATATAAGTTGGCATTAAGAATACGGTAAATAGGCATTAATCTTTAATGGGATGGACTTGAAATACGTCTCTCAAAGAGACAGTCTCTCAAGAGACTAGCTGCTCCATTTATTTTGTTTCTTCATCTGATTTGTTCTCTTCACCATTTATCACAAAACCATCTCGATTTTGAATTTAGAAACCCACCAGATAGTGTCCGTGCGATGCACGACTTTATTAACATTTCTGACATCTTTGTCTAACTAAGATTTATAATTATTTAATAAATCAAATTGAATAGATTTTATAAATAATTAAAAATAATAAAATACATAATTTTCTAATACATTAAATAATATAAGTATGTAACCTAAAAAGTAAAAAAATTAATCAATATGAATAATATTATAATCATAATTACAAAGTAGCAAACTCAAAGATATAAATATTAGTCATAATAACAATGACATCATCATTGAGTTTTGAAGGGAAAACTTTTGTTGAGGTTGTAATACGTAAGTAATTTTAAAAAATGATGATGTCATCCGTGTTTTGTTTCAGTAACAGTTATAGATATAAATTTCAACTTTTTAGTTTTTCTTTCTTAGTTGATTTCAAAAAAAACAAAATTTTTGAACCACAAATTATTTCCTTTAATTTTCGTGTAAATATTAATACTAAGGGCCACTTGGATTAAGTGTAAATATTTAAAAGATAAAATAAAGTCAAAATAGTAATCAAATTGTTAGATAGTTGATTAAAGAAATTTGATTGTTAGAGTAGTATATTACAATTAAATATGAGTAGTGTATTACAATTAAATTTGTTGTGTTAAATTTTCTTAGAATATTACTCCCTCTATTTATTTTTGTGTGTCCACTTTACCTTTTGCACATATTTTTTAGCAAATATTAAGACTTAATATCTCTAAGTACGCATGATAAAAAATTATAAAATTTATATATTAAAAAACTTTACATCAAGACAAATCTAACAAGATCTCACAGAAATATATTTTATCTTCAATATATACTTCAAAAATCTAATTTAAATTTCTCTCTTTAAAAGTGGATAAATTTAAAGTGGAAAAACAAAAAAGAACGGAGGGAGTATAATTTTGAATTTAAAAGTTACATAAAATTTTCATTAAAGTTTCTTAGAATATATATTTACTTTTTTTATATTGAAGAATTTGCTAATTAATAAATTTTTTTCATTAAAATTTCAATTTCAAAAATATTTCATCAGCAAATAAAAAGATACATGATAAAAGTTATTTTGAGAATGACAAAAATTATTATGTTAACGTTATTGAAAGATTACCCAAATTTGCTTTAAAAAGTTTTAATTAATGCTTATATTAATAACCAAAATTTTCCATTCAAAGCACTATATATTATATAATTCTTTATCTATTTTATAAGAAATATTATAATTTTATAGTGATAATTTGTAATTACATTTCTATCTAAAATTTATAATTACATATACTTTTATACTAACAATTTCGTTTATTTCACGAGTTTCTATACTAGTATCATAATAATTAACAAAATTTCATCCTATCTTAAGATAGTAATATCATTATAGACAATACTTCAATTAATATTTCTCGATTTCATATTCTCTCCTATTCACTATCATCAACGAATTCCCAAATTACAAAACCATTAAGAAAAAAAAAACTTACAAAGCCAATGACTCCATGTCATTTGAAATTCATTGTCATATAGCAATGTCTTAATTCAATTATTAATTCAAGTATCATTGTTGTTAGTGGGCCCAAAAGCTTTATAAATGGGTTTAACTTTTGCCCACTTTATAGAAAAGCTAACATTTTTTGTATTTTAATAGATAATGCTCAATAATAAACTCTAATGGCATTGGGGACTACAAAGACACAAAGTTAGTACTGAGGCATACTTTTTAAGGTATCTTTTGGAAATATCCCAAAACACAAATTTATAATGGGTTGTAGGGTGTGCATCCATTGGTTGTTAATGCTTGTATTTTTTGTTGGGATTGTTGATTTGGATGGTTTTCCATTGGAAGATCTTGTGGTTGGACTGCCTGGCCAACCAAAGGTTGGATTTAGACAATTTTCAGGATACATTGATGTGGATGTTAAGGTTGGGAGAAGCTTATTTTACTACTTTGTAGAAGCTCAACAAGATCCTCACATTAAGCCTCTCACACTTTGGCTCAATGGAGGTTAGCTATTTGTTTTTGCTTTAGGTTTGATTGTAGCTTTTGGTAGTTTGTTGCTTATTTTGATTGTAGTTTTTGGTAGTTTGTTGCTTGATTTTAATGGGTTCTTAATGACTTGTCTTAAACGACGCCTTTTAAAATAGTTGGTCAGATCGTTTTTCAATTGGTTAGATTTGATCCAACAGATTCTTTTTAGCTTTTTTGAAATTATATAGAGGTATGAGTGTCATGTAAAAATATTAGGATAATTAGCTTCTCGCAAAATCGTTATATTTGATATCAATTTTAAACCCATATGAGCTGGAAAAGTGGGTCCGGGTCAGAAGCCCCTTATGAACCAAAACCCACCTTACCAGCCCATATGGGTTTGACATCGTTATAAAAGACAACGATTTCGCGAAAAGCCTATTTTCACAATTATTTTTACGTGACACTTGTTTTTCTGTATATTTGAACAAAAGAGTAAAAAAAGTTCGAACAAACATTTCAAAAATTTCTAGTTATTTTATTAGTAATGCTATTATATAACTAAAAAATGACCTAGGTTTTTAAAATTTTGTTTTGATAGTAGTAGAATATCAACTAAAATTATAATATTTTCTATAGTGTTTTAAGCAAGTCCTTCCTATTTTGAAATGCAAGTTCCAACGTCTTGAGTGTTCTCAAATATGTTGTATTTTTTAAGATATTTAATCTTTGTATAGCAGAGATAGACATTCAGCAATTTGATTGTAGGTTTTGATAGTTTGTTGCATAATTTCTTGGGTTATTATAGACATGCCTCTCACAATTTTGGTCTGATAGAGTTCAGATAGATTAGACATGATTAAGTGATCTTAGATTTATTATTATTATTTTATTATTAATGCTATACAATATCTAAAACTATTATTTATTTTTTGTTTAAATTTAAACTTTTGTTTTTTCTTAGTAACATTGAGCTAAACATGATTTTTATGATTTTTCAAATCATATTAGTGAATATTAAATCAAGTAATTAAAATTGACAGGTTATAATTTAAAAGGTTGATGTAGAATTCATAAAATCAAAAAAATTTTAGTAAAATAGGTTGAATCGATTGAGTTTTGAATTAGTTTCGACCAGATTTTCGAGCCAAACTAAAAATTGTCTAATCTAATCACAACTTATGTCGGATTCATATAAATATAAGGAAAAAAGAAAAACTTGAAAGACATGAAAAACTTAAAACTTTACAATTTAATTTGTCTTGTATGATTTAAGTCGGTTTATGGCTCATGTAGGCTCACGTGCTCGAACGAGCATCTTCCAGCAAGAGTTTAATTTGCCTTTTAAATTTACGATTTGCTCAAATTTTCTCAAGAATAACGACCATAATTTGCTTTTTCCAATTCACGAGTTTTGAGAAAATTAATAAATCATGTGATACTGCACTCTACTATTACTCCAAAATGATCAAGATCGTTTCCGCAACATCATCCATTGATGTTATCTAAATTTGCAGGCCCTGGTTGCTCATCACTTGGTGGTGGAGCGTTTACAGAGTTGGGACCGTTCTTTCCTGCAGGAGATGGTAAACGTCTTCGAAGAAACTCAAAATCATGGAATAAAGGTTACTTCAAACCAAATCCTAATTTTTAAAGACATCTTATTATATTTAAAAAATCTCTAACTTTAAAATATTTTTTTCAAAAATCCTAATTTTTTAAAAAAATTTAAAAGCAAAATATGCATTGACCTATAAAATGGTGTTACGTATGTGTTTTTACTTCTTATAGTTATCATTTATAAATTAAGTCTATAAGACACCATTGAAGTTAGAATTTTTTAGACAAAAAATGCAAAGTTGAAATTTGTATTTTGGAAAAATTGTAAAAAAAAAAAATCTTTGCTCGATTTGCTGAAAATAAATTCAACTCTAGTTTACTTTTTACATAAATTTACCTATTGATGTAATTGCTGAAAATGAACTTAACTATTGTTTATTCCTAATTGTTTGACTTATAAAGAAACTTTAAAGCTAATTATAAACAATAAATGAGTTTATTTTTTAGCATATATAGATGAATTTATTTAAAAATAAACCATAAGTGAGTTTATTTTTAACGGATAAAAAAGAATTAATTTATTATCAACAATTTCCCCTTTTATAATTAGAGCATTTTAAGTTGAGAGTTTAAAAAACAATTTTAAATAATTTGCAAATTACTTCCTTAAAGTTTATGACTTTAGTGAATTACAACCTTAATGTTTATTTTTTGCGAATTACAACCTGCACCAAAGTATCAAAGTCTACAGCATTCAGACCAAATCATCTAATTCCGACCATTTAACCTAAGATTGCAACCACTAAATTGGTTGGAATTATATGACTTGGTCGGAATACTGCAAAATTTGATTTTTAAGTGGCTGTAATTCGCAAAAAATAAACAAAGTCTATAATTCGCAAAAATATTAAAAGCATTTTTGGTATATAAAATTTTGTTGTGTTCTGACAGCATCAAATCTCCTATTTGTGGAGTCTCCTGCTGGAGTAGGGTGGTCTTATTCAAACACATCATATGATTACAATACTGGAGATGCCTCTACAGGTTGTGTACATCATTGATCTAGATTCTAGACCATTCTAGAACATTCTAGACTATATTAATGTTCCAATGGAAACTTAATTCTTGTTTTCCTTTGCAGCAAATGACATGCATATGTTTATGATGAAGTGGTATGAAAAATTTCCAGCATTCAAATCTAGGGATCTCTTTCTTACAGGAGAAAGCTACGCTGGTTATACACTACCCCTCTCTTTTTTTTATTGTTCATTTTAAGATTTTGAAAAAAAAATAAATTAAGAATTGGATCTTTAAAGATAATTTAGTTTTCTTATATCAAATGTTTGCATAGAAATTAATAAATAAATTAATACATCGGAGATAGGTAGATAGGATATTATTAATTAGAATCTTGTTGAAAGACGAGCTCTTAAAACTTCATTAATAAGAATAAAATCAAATTTATATAGTAAATTAAGTAAAATATCTTTGAAATTTTAATGATTTAAATTCTAATTATATTATTTGAAATAACATAAAATGTAGAATTTACAACTAATTACACATCAAATTAAATAGAGATAGTTCATGGAATCATAGCAGGGTCGTTCCTGACCATAGGCAAGATAGGCATTTGCGTAGGGTTTAGAGTTAAAAAAGATCCTAAAATTAAAAAATGCTAGTTAATGAAGTAGAAAATTAAAAATTTGCAATTAATGAGTAGTTTTTTTATTATTTAAGAATTATATGACACGTCTATGTTTTTAATGCTAATTATAACATATAGGATCCGTCTCTGTTATTTTTCCAAACACTCGTTAAGTTCAAAATTGACCATCCATAAAGAGAATCCATTTCTTTTAATTTTCACCCATACAATAACAGCAGCAACAACAATGAATCATAAGGGCACTATTTTTTTATTCCGATACTGCTGTTTTTATGGACAATAAAAAAAGTAGAGCATTATTTATCTTTCCCCATCCCCACTTGCCTCCCTAAAATACTGCTGTTTTTATGGCAATCCTGAAAAAATGTGTTTTTATCTATGAATTTTTTTCATTATTTCTGACGCATTGGGAAGTAGAATATCACTGAAATTTAGCAGGAAAGGGCACTATTTTTTTATTCCAATTCTTAAATTTCACCGTCCTTTTTATTTTATCGCCACCTCCTCTCCAAATAAAATTACAAATTTACCAATAATTTTTTAAAAATTACAACTTTGCCACTTCCTACAAATTTCTTATTTATAATAATAATAATAATAATAATAATAATAATAATAATAATAATAACAACAATAATAATAATAATTAACTTTTTTATATTCTTCAAAAAGAATATAAATAAAATTAATAATGATAACAGTAATAATAATAATAATAATAATAATAATAATAACAACAACAATAATAATAAAATTAAAAAAAATAATTATTATTCAAAAAGAAAAAAAAATAAAATAAGAATATAAAAATAATATTATTGTTGTTATTATTATTATTATTACTGTTATTATTATTAATTTTATTTATATTCTTTTTGAAGAATATAAAAAAGTTAATTATTATTATTATTTTTGTTATTGATATTATTATTATTATTATTATTATTATTATTATTATTATTATAAATAAGAAATTTGTAGGGAGTGGCAAAATTATAATTTTTTAAAAATTAAGGGCAAATTCGTGATTTTATTTGAAGGGGTGGCGATAAAATGAAAAGGAGTGGCGAAATTTAGTAACTCCCTTTTTTTATTGTATGCTAGGTAGGTGGTGTCAAAAGCTGAATTAGGTGAATAAAATATAAAATTTAATTTAAAAATTGATATTTTATCTCTAATTGAAATAAAATTTAATTCTCTTATTCCAAAAATTATTTAGTTATATATTACTTTTTCAGCTTATTTTATATGAAACCGTATCACCATAAAACGAAGTAATGAACTCATATAATTAATCAATTTCTTTAAGTAATCGATTTAAAATGTATTTTAAGGTTATAACTGATCACTTTTGTTTCGGTAATGAAACGAGGAAGTGCAAAAGACACTTAAAATACCTGGAGATTGATGGAAGAGTGATCAAGTGAAACGGTTTATAAGAGAAAGCGACTTGAATTCCTGCAATACAACACGTTAGCCTTGTCCGGGGGGTGATCTCCCGGAAAACCCCTCCGACGCTCAAGTTAGAACGTAGATCGGAAATTAATGAATTAACAGATTGTAGAATGAATGCAAGAAGGAAGGTCGGGATTGGGATTGCTAATGCTAGTGCTAGAGTTTAGGAAGGCTAAGGAAGTAATGTAAGCAAGGATACTAGGAAAGCTATTTCAGATGATCCTCCCTCCTTGATGGTAGCCTCTATTTATAATGGTGAAGAAGGGGAGTTATTTCTGAGAAGAAGTGGACTAACATGGGAGTAGTGGGAGTAATGGGAGGTGGACTGGTCAGGGGAAGAATGGACAGTTATTCATCTGAAGCAAGGAGAGCCAAGCATGTATGAAGAGTGGAAGGTGGTGGGTGGTTATTCTCCTTAAAAGGAGGATAGCCACAGGAGAGGGATGGCAAAGGATTTAAGTATTCTGGAGGTAAAAACCCATGGGCCTGCCAAAGAAGAAAAGAGGTCCAGCCAAAAAGTCTATTGACTAAAAGTCAAAGTCAAATCCCGAAAGGTCAAAGGGTATTTTAGGGATATGATGCTAATTATTTAATTAAAAACAATACCATGACATTTAGCCCCACGCATGAAGGACAATATGAGGGGAGAGTCCCGACGCCCTGAAATATCTTCCTTTATGCGGATAAATATGCACCCATCGTAATTGATTTAGTGAAGGGACACGATCATAGAGAACATGCGAAAGCCCCATGAGGATGAACACATGCCCAATCTGGCGAATTTTCTTTTAAGCTTGTCAGGCAAGAACACATTGAATACTGGTCAAACGGACATATGAAGCCGCGGCTTGAAGTATGCCGCGAAGTAGCCCCAGACGTGTTAATACAACAGCGAAATAGTGAATGTGGGATCTAGATTCCGCGACATCATATTTCGGCCCTTGCTTTCACTGATATTGCAGAAATCAGGTTTTCAACAAAACACCCAAGGAGGGTCCGACTTATCGACTGTGCGGATTAAATCAACTGTCTGTTTTGAACTGATACCGCGTAACGTCAAGGGTATTTACGAATCAGATTCCTGGTAATGACGCGGCATTGCATTCTTCTCAACATTTTTACCCCTATGGTTGAATTATGCCGTGAACTAATAGTTTGCGTCTTCATTCGTAAGTTCAGCACGGGAATCCTCCTTCAATACTTAGAATATTTTGAGAAAGAGAAGGACCACCTGGGGGTCCGACTTATCGACCACACGGATATCTTTAAAAATATTCAGTACTTGGTCCAAGCAGCCCTCTTTATTCCAGCATGATACGGAATGAGCCCCAGAACTCGCATCTTCGATCCCACGGACACACATGAGAGGTTCTATACTTAGAATTTTTTTTTTTTTTTTTTTTTTTTTTTTTTTTTTTTTTTTTACTTGGATTAGGGTCATTTGGGGGTCCGACTTATCGACCATACGGAAATCCTCTTAAGAAATTTTCATGTTTCCTTCCATCACATTTCATTTGTCGTGTCCATAAGTCGGACAGCTGAACGTGTGACCTTAATTCTTCAAATGATTTCCCTTTCAGGAGATTCAATTTAGGGTCAGACTTATCGATCCTCCGGACATTGTCTGAAGGACTTAGAATAATTATACATATTCTACCCTTCCCTGGGAGTCCGACTTATCGACTCACCGGCTGGATGGTTTGATACTTAAACAAATTGATGATGTTGCTCTTTAATTGAGGGTCCGACTTTTCGACCTCCCAGCTAAATTCAAGGATTTAACACTTAGAAAAAATTTGCAAAATCACCCCTTCAACTAGGGTCCGACTAATAGACCTCACGGACATTATTAAACACTTAAGAAGAAATCTGTTGGCTTCCTCTCATTGGGAGTCCGACTTATCGACTTCCCAGCTTTCATTTGGAATTTCAACTTTTCTTTCAACTGTTCAAACCCAAAGTGAAGCATTTATTGCTGTTATAAAATAGGGTAGTTGGAATAGTTCCATCTTACCTAATCTTCATTAACTCTTTTCAAATCTTCAAATTGCAAGAGAGAAAGTTGAGAGAGACGCTCGGACAATCCTCATCCCTCCTTCAAACTTCTGACAAATCCTTCGAAGATCTTCAAGGTTTCTGACAGATCTTCACCAAATTTCTGACGAATCTTCACATCTCTGTAAGGTATTCAAACTTTTCCCAGATTTTTCGAATTTCTTCAAGTTATTCTTCAAACTGTTCTCGAATTTCTTGAATATCTTCAATCTGTTCATGAATGCTAGCCTAGAACTTTGAATTTGTTTATGAATCTAGTCTCCATTCTTTACAAGTTTCGGCTTTTACTTTATTATTATCATGGATGTCGCGACTACTAACTCAGACACCAACCCTACTAACTTGCCGGAAACTCCTTTGATAGTACGTAGGCGTCTTAATAAAAAGGGTTTACCAATGGATGACTCGGATGAAAGTAGTTCAGTGAGAATTACCCCCCATTATGAACCAATAAAAGCTGGGGATGAGTCGTCCGTATCTCCTATATACCCTCCGGAGATTATGAAAACTGCTCCTTGGGAAGTGAGCATTGCTTTCTTTCCAAATTACTTGCCGCGAATAAATCCTGACCTAGAAGGGTTATTGTATGTAGATATGGAAAACCTTGAAGGATCAGCCGAGTCTTCAGGAAGAGAGAGTGCGGCGCCAGCTCCTCCTCCATTCTACATTCCAGACGGCGGGCCTCTAAATTACTTTATTGACGTACAGACTAAGAGAGATCTAGACAACCGTCGGGAGGCCATCTCTCAAAAATGGGGTTTAAAAGATAACATAAATATTATTACCCCGGGGAATTATGACACCGTTAGGTTTCCCCCTCCACATTGTATAGCCGTATACTTCCCTTCTTTTGAATTAGGGCTTAGATTTCCTCTTCACCCGTTTTTTAGAGAGGTGTTAGAGTTTTTGGACGTCTCAGTGCCCGAGTTATACCCGAACGCCTGGGGTTGTATGGTGGCCTTTTTGATCTTGTGTAAAGTTTTGGCCGTGCCACCAACACTCACAGCTTTTAGATATATATTCAGAGCCCGCCTATGTAATTCCCAATCATACGGCTGTGGCTGGATTACTTTCACCCACCGTCGAGGACTGAAGATAGTCCAAGACCTCCCCGATAACCAGAAGGGGTATAGGACAAAATTCGCATACTTATACAACTCAGAGGGATGGAATATCAAGACCTCTTTTGATATAAAGCCCAATCTCTCGGGTTTTAATAATGGGATCCCGCAATGTTCCTTTAACGATGCGGTGATCATAGAATATGCAAAGATGGACGTTCAATTGGGAAGGAAACCAATGAACGTCCAACTTAATTGGATACCTGGTCGTCCTGAGCTGGAGAATGAGAACCTCCTCTCAGCCTTCGGCATTAGCTTGGCTATCGATCGGAGTAAGAGTTGCCGAGTTTCTTCCTTTCCTTTTCTATAGTACGTTTGACTGTTGCTAACTCATGCTTCTACAGGGATAGCCAAGCAAAATCTTCGAGCCAAGAGTCCTGAACTAATGAAGAAATTCAGTGTTCTGAGACTTGCTTCAGGGGCCATCCAGCGGGCCGAGGATAAGCCTCTTCCCCTTCCTCCAAAGGTATATCTCTATACAAAGTTCTGTTGAAAAAAGGTTTTTGTTGATTCTTCCTAACCTCTTCTTTTGTAGGACTCGGCAACCGTGGAGAAGGGTCTGGAGGACGTGCCTTCGGAGCAAGAGGCTCTCCGACTTCTTGAAGAAAGAAAGCAGGTTCATATCCCCGATGAATCTGAGAGGGTGGTTCCTCCTCAGACGAGGGGTGCGACAAAAAAGAGTGGGAAGAAGAAGAGGAAGCGGGATTCTTCTTCCCACAAGGAGAAGTCGGCAAAGAGGCCCTCCGTGGGCGCGGTCCCTACCGCCCGGCCCCTCCAAATAAGGCCAGTTGAAGAGGAGACCTCGCCCCTTCAAGACTCTCCACGGCCATCTTCAGATAAAGGGAAGGAGAAAATGGGGGAATCTTCCGCGGCTCCCTCCTCTCAGTATGCCGAGGTTTACCGTCGTCGGGAGGTTTCCCCTTTTCGACGCGACACACCCTTTCCGGAGCTGGGGCATAAGGGCTTAGTAGTCCGCTTTAACAGGGCGACGTCCAACTTAATCAGCAAAGTGGACGTCGACCTTTTAGAATCTATGCCCCCCCGTGATAGGGTGCGTCAAGCACAAGCTTCGGCGGCGGAGGTAATAACTTTTAAACTCAGTAATATGATTATTTTTTGCTTCCGGATTTCTTTAATAATCGTTCCTTTGCAGGCGTTCATACGGTTGGCCTTTGAGCTCGACGCCAACCGTCAAAGTGCCGCGGACCAGGAAACCATGGCCGCCCTTACCTCCCGCTGCGAAGAGCTGAACGAAGAATTAACAAAACTGCGGGAGGACCTGCCGAGCCTCAAAGAAAAACTGGCCAAGTGCTCTGAGCTGAAAGAACGCTTGGTCAGAACCGAACAATGGCGGGAAAGGGCGAGGAAGCAGCTGGATCAGATCGTCGAGAACTTGGATGCTGCTTCCACCAGGTCCGCGAGCATCAGCCATGAGGTCGGCTTGCTGATGGATACTCATGCCAAGCTCGTTCATCAGAACCAGCAACTAATGCAGCAAGTGTCGGCCGATTCTTCCCACTTCAAAATGATTCTATCCGCGGCTAAAGTATACAAATTGTGCCTAACCAGGAAGGCCCGGATAGCTCGAGATTGGCTTCTCTCGGATGAGCCGGAAGCGTCGAAGTTTCTCGGAGATCTGACGGCCGAGATGGTGAAGGCCGGAACCATGATTAGTGACGAGAAGTATCGTCTGGCTGCCGCAGAGTTGGGCATGGATTTTACTTCCCTTCAGCAAACTGCTGAACAAAAGGGGAGTGAAGCTTTGTCCAACCTTGCTCCTGTCTTGGACGGGGAGTCGGCGGTACTGGTCGACACGGTCTGGGACGCGACCGAAAAGAGGGCCTGGTCTGAAAAGATAAATGCCGAGGCTGAGAGGGAGGCTTTAAGTCTCGACTTGGAGCAGCTGGCTCTCTCTTCTCCTCCGGCGTCAGATGTCCCAGAGAACTTGACGCTCTCCAACCTGGAGGTTCTATGCCTTGATCTATCGAATCTCATTATTGACGAAGGCCGGAACCTCCAGAGCTTGTCCCGGGAGTTGTCTGAGATCGGGGTGGAGCCGTTCAATGTTGAAGATTATGTCAGCTTCACCCCGAGTTTTGAAGAGGGAAGGATCGAATCTCCTCCGCCGCCGGGTGAAGATGTCGAGGCCTTTTTTGACGATGTATAATCTTGTATTTTAGTAACCTTGTTTTTTGTAAACATTCAACTATATTTTGAATATTCGATGTATATATTCCTGATTTTTCGTGATATCCATGCTTCTATTTGTTGAGCCGTGGCTTCTTTCTTCTGAGGCCGCGGAATACTACTTAAAGGACGTGATTTTTCGATGTCACGTATAGGCGACATCAAGGAAATTTGGACTTAGAATATTTTCAGCCTTCAGACCCCAGTAGGGGGGTCCGACTTGTCGATGTCCCGGTCGCGGGTAATCTTTTTGGGAGACTTGGATTTTCTTTTGAACTCAGGGACCCCAAACTGGGGGTCCGACTTATCGACGTCCCGGTTGGGAAACATCTTTTGGAATATTTTGAACTAGGGGACCCCAAACTGGGGGTCCGACTTATCGATGTTCCGGTTAGGAAACATCATTGTAAAGACTTAGAATGTTTTGAACTAGGGGACCCCAAACTGGGGGTCCGACTTATCGATGTCCCGGTTGGGAAACATCATTGTAAAAACTTAGAATATTTTGAACTAGGGGACCCCAAACTGGGGGTCCGACTTATCGATGTCCCGGTTGGGAAACATCATTGTAAAAACTTAGAATATTTTGAACTAGGGGACCCCAAACTGGGGGTCCGACTTATCGATGTCCCGGTTGGGAAACATCATTGTAAAAACTTAGAATATTTTGAATTAGGGGACCCCAAACTGGGGGTCCGACTTATCGATGTCCCGGTTGGGAAACATCGTTGTAAAAACTTAGAATGTTTTGAACTAGGGGGACCCCAAACTGAGGGTCCGACTTGTCGAAGTCATAGGTTCGTTAGTGACTTAGAATAACTTGATAATGGGACCTCTCTCAAGGGGTCCGACTTTTGGATATTACTGATTTAATAAGATTTGCAATAGATTTTTACCAAATATTTGCGAACATAGGTGCCAGATAATCTGAAATTGAAACTTCTGTTATAAAGGATTGATAAGAATACAAAAGTGAATTCGAATGACAACGCAACTACGTTGCGGGATGAGTGTAGTCGCGGATTGATGCTGCTAACACTGATACTAGTAACTGATTGGCCCTTGCAAATTTTATTAAATGTAGAATTTCTTTAGGTGGTCTCCATTCCATGGACGGGGTAGTTTTTTTCCTTTTATGTCTTCTAGTTCGAAAGTTCCCGGTTTGATGATGCGGGTGACTTTGAAAGGGCCGTCCCATTTGGCTCCTAACTTTCCTTTTTCCACGATCTTTCCCGTAGCTTCTATTTTTCGAAGGACCAAATCACCCATTTGAATGCGTCTGGTTTTTACGTGGCGATTGAAGCTACGGATCATCTTCTGTTTTTGTGCTATTGATCTCAGCATCGCGTTTCCTCTTGTTTCCGGCAGCAGATCTAAGTTTGCTCTTTTTCCTTCCTCATTTTCGTCGTGTGAGTAGTAGGTGACCCTTGTAGAGGGTATGCCTATTTCAACTGGGAGCACGGCTTCAGATCCATATACTAAAGAGAAAGGTGTATGCCCCGTTGCGTCTTTGATGGTTGTTCGGCTTGCCCATAAGATGCCTGGTAGTTCTTCATCCCAATTACCTTTGACTCCCTCTATCTTCTTCTTAATGCCATTCAGGATCTCTTTGTTTGCGGACTCCACTTGACCGTTAGTTTGCGGCCTGGATACTGAACTGAATCTGATTTGGATGTTAAATTTGTCGCAGTACTCGATAGTGTTCTTGCTGACGAACTGCCTTCCATTATCTGTTATGATCACCCGGGGGATGCCGTACCTTGTGATGATATTTCTCCATATAAACTGACAGACTTGTTTGTCCGTGATTGAACTAAGGGCTTCCGCTTCTACATATTTTGTGAAATAATCAATGGCCACAATGATGAATTTGCGTTGCCCTTTTGCCGGAGGGAAGGGACCAAGGAGGTCCATGCCCCACTTGTCGAAAGGCAAGACGGCTTGTAGGGCAGTCAAGTAATTAGACGGCTTCCTTCCTATCTTTGAATGGTATTGGCATTCAGGACATCTCTTGATCAAGTATTCCGCGTCTTCTCGGAGTGAGGGCCAATAATATCCACTTCTCAGGACTTTCCCGATGACAGTTCGCACTCCCTGATGTATACCGCATCCTCCTTCATGTATTTCGCGAAGGATATAGTTTCCTTCTTCAGGGGATACACATTTCAGGAGGGGGTGTGTATACGACTTCTTGTAGAGCGTTCCTTCGTAGAGTTCGAACCATCTTGCTTTCTTCTGGAGCATATTGGCCTGGCTTTTATCTTGGGGAAGCGTCTGATTTCGCAAATATTCGATGTACGGTTCCATCCATGTATCTGATCTGTCGATGGTGTTGACCATGAAGTTGATGCTGGGATTAGGAAGTACTTCCCAGATAATGTCTCGAGCCGCGGATGTTTCTGCTGAGCTGGCCAGTTTTGCTAGGGAATCAGCTTGTGCGTTCTGGGATCTTGGAATGTGCTCCAATGTGAACTTGTCGAATTTTTGAACAAATTCTTTCACCTGCTGCAAATACATCTTCATGCTATCATCCTTTGCTTCGAATTCTCCGTTGACTTGTCCCACGATCAATTGGGAGTCAGAGAAAGCGGACAAGTTTTTCGCTCCCGCTTCGTAGCAAATTCTCAATCCCATCAATAATGCTTGATATTCTGCCTCGTTGTTAGATGCTGCGAACTCGAACCTGACTGCTCTTTCCATACGGACCCCCGCGGAAGACATGATGAGGAGTCCAGCTCCACTAGCTGATTGTGTTGAGGACCCATCTACATACAACTTCCACTTCTGATTGGGTTCAGGATGACAGGGGAAGGTACTTTCAGCAATGAAATCAGCCAGAGCTTGAGCTTTGATTGCCGTTCGAGGCTCGTATTCGATACCGAAATCCGCTAGCTGGTTTGCCCAATCTGTGACGCGGCTTGACTTGTTTTTTCCTTCCAGTATCTTTTTCAAAGGTTGATCAGTCCGGGTGATGATCTGATGGGATTGAAAGTAGGGCTTCAATTTTCTGCTTGCCATAACGATTGCGAATATGACTTTTTCAACTTCGCCGTAGTTTCCCTCAGAGCCGCGGAATGCATGACTCACGTAGTATACGGGAAACTGTTTCTTTTCCCTTTCCGCAACCAGTACTCCGGATAACGAATACTCGGAGACAGAAACATATAGGACTAGTTTCTCCCCTTTGATGGGAGAAACTAGTTTCGGTAATGTGGACAGGTGTTCTTTGAGTTGGCGAAAGGACTCTTCTGCTTCTGCTGTCCACTCGAACTTCTGTTGTTTTATTGTCTTAAAGAAGGGGGAACATTTATCCGCAGACTTGGAAAGGAATCTTCCGAGAGCGGCTATGCACCCCGTGAGTTTTTGTACTTCTTTTACTGAGGTGGGGGATCTCATGTTTTGTAAGGCCTGGATCTTATCGGGATTTGCTTCAATGCCCCGCTCGTCTACCAGAAAGCCGAGGCACTTACCTCCGGTAACTCCAAACACGCACTTGTCGGGATTAAGCTTCATTTGGTGTTTTTGAAGGGTAAGGAAGGTTTCTCGTAAGTCCGCGGCGTGCTGACTTGCTTGTTTGCTCTTTGTGATCATATCATCCACATATACTTCTAAATTCCGTCCAATCTGAGATTGGAAGACCTTGTTGACCATCCTCTGATAAGTTGCTCCCGCGTTTTTTAATCCGAAGGGCATGACCTTGTAGCAATAGACCCCTGTGCTAGTAATGAAGGCCGTGTGAGGTTGATCTTTGGTGGCCAATGGGATCTGATGATAGCCGGCGTTGGCATCCATGAAGCTTAATAATGCATGGCCTGCCGTAGAGTCGACCAGACGATCTATCTTTGGAAGTGGATAATCGTCTTTGGGGCATGCCTTATTCAGGTCCGTGAAGTCGACACACATCCTCCATTTACCATTTGGTTTTTTTACCAGAACAACGTTGGATAGCCACTCTGAGTATTGGCATTCTTTGATAAATCCGGCTCTCAATAACTTCTCAACTTCCTCCTTCGCGGCCTCAGTCCGCTCTCTTCCTTGATGTCGTAGCTTTTGTTTCACGGGTTTATGGCCTGGTTTGATGTCAAGTTTATGACACGCGACACTGGTAGGGATGCCAGGCATTTCTTCCGTGCAAAAAGCAAAGACGTCGCGGAATTCAGCAATGGTGGCCACTATGTCCTGCTTGACCGTGTCAGCAAGATCTTTCCCTATCTTGATTTGTTTCCCCTTGAACATATCTACTTCCTCGTATCGTTCTATGGGGCGGGGCCTTTCATGCGTGTTGGGATTTTCCCTGTATACGCTCATGACAGCGGGGACCTTGTCTTCCCTCTTTCTTTTTGTAGGTGTCTCGGAAGACCTGCGCTTCAGGGTGTTAACGAGGCATTGGCGAGCCGTCACCTGGTCTCCTTTCAGAATGCCAACTTGCCCGTTATCTGTTTCGAATTGCAGCAGGAGTTGATGGGGAAAGATGGCTGCCTTGATCTTGTTAATGAGTGGGAGCCCCATGATGGCATTGTAGGGAAAGTTGAGATCTACCACTGTGAACCGTATGGGCATGGTACGGCTTTCATTTTTCTCCCCTACCCGTACGGGGAGAATGATCGTTCCCGACGGAATGACCTGACTCCCTCCAAACCCAATCAGTGGTTTGTCTAGGGGTTGCAAGTGCTTCTCCTCGAACTTCATCTTTCTCAAGCATTCCATTGTAATAAGATCAGCCGTGCTTCCCGTATCTACCAGCACCCGTCTGACTTTCATTTGCCCGATTTTAAGAGTGACTACCAGGGGGTCGGTATGGGGTTGTTGCAGCGGCTGGGAAGTCGTGGCATCGAACTTCATGACCGGTCCTTTAGATGCGGCCATGGGAGGTCCTTTCAGCAAAGTGTGGACGCTGTTTTTTGCCGCGCGGATAGTGGGATATTCCTCAGTGTATCCCCCAAAAATCATGTTGATAGTTCCTTGGGTGTCGGAACTTTCGCGTCTGGCTTCGTTCCTCTTGGGGGATCGGCGTTTTTGTTGCCATGGCCTCCTTTCTCCTTCTCTTCCAGCATCATAATCTCTCCTGTTGATGAACCTGGACAGTTTTCCCTCGTCAGCCAACTGATGCAAGATGCGCTTTAGTTCGCGGCATTGTGCCAGAGTATGGCCGTGTTCTTTGTGGTAGTCACACCACAGATTATAGTTGCGCCTATCAGAGGGGGTGGTAACAGGAGGTGGAGCCGGCAATTGATCTCGAACAGCGAAGAAAATGTCCCTCCTGTTTCGATTGAACATTGGGTCGTTGCCTCCATCCCCCAGATTCCGCGTCCTAGTCTCCCCTCCTGCTACATATACCTGTCTGGCTCGTGGAGGTCCCATATCAGATGGTGGGCCAGGACGACGCGGCATGTAATTCTTCCCCCTCGGAGAATGTTCCTCTCTACGTCGTGAGGATTGAAGAGAGGATCCGGCTTCCTTCTTTTCGGATTTACGCCGTTTCGGGTCATGGGCCTGACATATCTCCGAGGCCGTGACGTAGCTTTGGCATTGTTTCATGGCCTCTGCATACGTTTTTACTTGACTTTCAACCAACTGGAACTTCAGCCGTTGAGCCTTCATTCCGTTGATTAGGGCGTTTAGCGCAACTGACTCCTCCAAATCAGTTACTTCCAGCACCGCCTCATGGAATTTCTTGAGATAAGAGGATATGGATTCTCCTTCCAACTGAGTGACACTAAGCAGGTGGAAGTTTGATTTCTCCTGCCTTTTTGAGGCTACAAAATGGCCCAAGAACTTGTCCTCTAGTTGGGCAAACTTGTGGATGCTTCCTCCGGGAAGGGAGGTGTACCATGTCAAAGCTACTCCTGTAAGAGTAGTTGGAAAGAACTTACACCATAACGATGAGTTGGTGGTGTATAACAGCATAAGATTCTTATACGCCGTCATGTGCTCCTGTGGGCATGACGTGCCATCGAAAGCAGCCATGTTTGGTACCTTTATTTTCCCGGGATTGGGAGTATTTAGTATCTCCATGGCCAGGGGGGAGACTAATGATATGGGTTCTTCGGGGAGGACACTCTTGGTGGCCTCATTCCGCGGCATGGTGGCGGAAATGAGGGGGCGGCTAGAACCAGCGAGTTCCGCCTTCTTTCTTTCCTCCCTTCTTTTATCTAGCAGGGACTGGACGCTCTCGGACGTTTTTCGTTTTTTGCTCTCTAGGAAAGTTCGAGCATCTGGAGCGGCGGTTTTGGAGTCGCCATCTCGTGTATCTGTGGTGCCAGGGTGTGGATAAGTCTTGGACCTTTCCCGCCTGTTCTTGTTGCGTCTGCTGGAGTGGGAAGTCCTCGAGTTCCCTTCTTGAGATTCATGGAATTTTGGTATCTCAGGATGGGGCTCGATTCGTTCCTCCAGGTTTTTTATCTGTGCAGCCATATCTTCCAGTACTCGTTGCTGAGTAGGGGTATTGTTTATGACGGCACGAAGTTGTTCAGAGAACGCGGCCGTGAGATTTCGTGCTAGCATGTCCAGATCACGACGGGTCACGGCTTGATTGTTAGCGTGACCTGCGGAAGTGTCTGTATCTGTGCTATGCACTGTTGCAGTTTGTGTAGGATTCTTTTTAGGAGCCATGACTTTTTGTTTCAATTCCCCACAGACGGCGCCAAACTGTTTCGGTAATGAAACGAGGAAGTGCAAAAGACACTTAAAATACCTGGAGATTGATGGAAGAGTGATCAAGTGAAACGGTTTATAAGAGAAAGCGACTTGAATTCCTGCAATACAACACGTTAGCCTTGTCCGGGGGGTGATCTCCCGGAAAACCCCTCCGACGCTCAAGTTAGAACGTAGATCGGAAATTAATGAATGACAGATTGTAGAATGAATGCAAGAAGGAAGGTCGGGATTGGGATTGCTAATGCTAGTGCTAGAGTTTAGGAAGGCTAAGGAAGTAATGTAAGCAAGGATACTAGGAAAGCTATTTCAGATGATCCTCCCTCCTTGATGGTAGCCTCTATTTATAATGGTGAAGAAGGGGAGTTATTTCTGAGAAGAAGTGGACTAACATGGGAGTAGTGGGAGTAATGGGAGGTGGACTGGTCAGGGGAAGAATGGACAGTTATTCATCTGAAGCAAGGAGAGCCAAGCATGTATGAAGAGTGGAAGGTGGTGGGTGGTTATTCTCCTTAAAAGGAGGATAGCCACAGGAGAGGGATGGCAAAGGATTTAAGTATTCTGGAGGTAAAAACCCATGGGCCTGCCAAAGAAGAAAAGAGGTCCAGCCAAAAAGTCTATTGACTAAAAGTCAAAGTCAAATCCCGAAAGGTCAAAGGGTATTTTAGGGATATGATGCTAATTATTTAATTAAAAACAATACCATGACAACTTTAAAACAGTAAATATATATTAAGCCAATTTAATAGAAAAAGTTTCACAATGCGACCGTGAGTTCCAGTTATTTAGTTATATATATTTACTATTATTGTGCGAGTTCCTGTTATGATAAATTGCAACATGCAGGGCATTACATACCAATGCTGGCTGTCACATTATTAGATCATAATGCTCATTCACCAACTATCAAGTTTAACATAGAAGGAGTTGCTGTAAGTCACTAATACTTGCTACTCCCTCACTTCCATTTA
This sequence comes from Amaranthus tricolor, assembly GCF_026212465.1. NCBI lineage: Eukaryota > Viridiplantae > Streptophyta > Magnoliopsida > Caryophyllales > Amaranthaceae > Amaranthus > Amaranthus tricolor. Next base: position 34,796,619 of record NC_080048.1, on the reverse strand, counting down.
GATTAAAAAAATAATAATAAAATAAATAAAAAAAAGAATAGTAAAATTGTTTGAATTTCATGAATTGTATAAAAAAAATTGAAACATATGAATGAGAATAATAAAATAAAATGATGGGAACATAATTGCCATAAAAGAAATTGTAGTAAAATAAAATAGACAGAAAGACTAATCCTTTACTAAATTTTATGCTCTCTATTAGAGCAAATATATCCATTTTCCCTTTTGCACTTTATTTAATGCTTAATTAATAATAGTATATTTCTTCTGTCCCTTTTAATTGACACTACTTTTCATTTTTATTTGTTCTAGTGATTTTCCTTTCACTTTTTTTTCTCTGATCTCATCCACAAATTTATTATACTTTCTCATCATCTAAATAATTTATTTATATATTTTTTTTATCTTATACTCCAACCCAATTTCCTTTTTAACTAAATTTCACCCATTTTACAACTTATAGAAAGTTAAAGAGACAGAGGGAATATCTAGTTATATATATGTATATAATATCGTATTAAAAAATTACAGTTAATGTAAATAATATAATCAAATAAGATTTTATCCAAATATATTTAAGTTATGGATAAAGAATAAAATACAAATTCTATTGATAGGTTAATAGTGCCGAAAAAACAAAATAGGGCAGTTTTGCTAGAAGAGACGAATTACATGTATTATTAAACTACTCTTATGAGAAACTGTCTCTGGATAAGATGACTTTAAAATAAGAAACTCATATACTCATATTTTGTATTAGTTAGACTATTTAACCTAATATATCATCTCATAAAAGCAAAGTGAGGTATTATATATTAGTAACTAGTAATAATAAGCCCTTCCATTCTAATTTGTTTGGGTTGGTGGATTAGATTGGAAACCCATTACTGAATCTGGATGAAGACATTCGAGCAGAATATGAGTATTTCTGGTCACATGGGATGATATCGGATGAAAATAGTATCACCATACAAAAGGAATGTGACTTCAATCATTATAGTTTTGGGAGTGTTGATCATAATGTATCTTCAAATTGCTACAATTTAATGTCAGAGGCCAAACTTAGTGTTGGTGACTACACTGATAATTATGATGTTATTGTTGATGTTTGTTACCCTTCTATTGTGGAGCAGCAACTTCGTTTGAGAAAAATGGTAATCTCTCTTATCATCCCTTTGCCAAATTAAATCAAATATTAACGGAGTTGTTTGGCAAATGACAATTGGCTGGTTTGACAAGTCAAAAACCTTATTGGCTAATAAGAACTAACCAACTCTTATCGATATGTTTGATTCAAAACAGTTGTTTGTTGTTGGTTGTTTATTAAAAAAAATATGGGTTAAACGTTATTTACCAAATACTTTTTAGTTGTTTATCCAGCCAAAATAGCAACAACCTATTTGGTTGTTAGCACTAAAAGATTTTAATGAGAATGATTTGTTGTGTAAATTTTTCATGAAATTATCATGTCATTCTCATGGTAATAAAACTTTGATTATAAAAAAATTTTGTTCACAATTTTCCATTATCATTTGATACAACATTTTTAAATGGTAATATATTAGAATAAATAAAAAAAAATGCTGAGATGATTGAAGCAGAACAAACATAATCATTATAATTGTTGAGAGGTTTCCTATTAGAATCACACTTACTTTTTCATTATCATTTCTATGATTTAATATTGACTATCAAACGAGTCGTAAAACCTAAAGTCAAATAAAAATCATTTGCAGAACACATCCTCAAATACATATTGATTTCTTGAATCCCATGAAGGGTGTCCGATTCCCGATTGTCGATTCCTGATTCCTATTGTATATTTGAACAAGTGCAGGCCAGTAAAATAAGTTTGGGCATTGATGTATGCATTGAATATGAATTATGGTACTATTTCAATCTTCCAGAGGTCCAAAAGGCTCTCCATGCAAATCGAACACAATTGCCCTATAGCTGGTCCATGTGTAGTGAGTATGTTAGCTCTTTATACTATTTGTTCGACCTGGCTTTGCCTGGTCGAACCTCCTAAATCTTCTTTAATTGATGAAGACTTCTACTACGCTCCATAAAGATGTTATGGTCATTTAGCTTTATATAAAGTGGTCTCCTCAATAGAAAAACTGTTCAGATCTGTCATTTGTCGTCATAGTGTTGCCGGGGAGGGGACGATATTTGATTATGTGGCTAACATCACAAATATTTGTATTTTTTTTTATGCAACAGTGTTTTAAACTATAGTAAGACTGATGTGAAGGTCAATATGCTACCATTGCTTAAAAAAATCATTCAAAATGGCATTCCAGTTTGGATATACAGGTGTAAATAGTATTCTCTCCTATTCTGCCTATTAGAATTATTTCTTTATTATTATTATTCACTTATATCTCTTACACTGTGTTTGGATAGCAAATTAAGAAAGAAAAAGGAAAATGAAAGGCGAAGGAATGGAAAGAAAGAAGAGTATACCTTGTTTGTTTCGATGAGAATGGAAGGTAAAAAAAGAAATTGTATATTACCTCCAAATCTTTCGACTACAAGAGAGATTATATTCTTAAAAAAATTTATTCACATTTTTATTCATTCCAAATCTCTCATCTCCTTTTTGGTTATCTGAACAAGGGATCCTTCATTCTTCCAAATCTTTCTTCCTTCTTTATTTCTTTCTATCCAAACACAATATTAATATGTATTTATTCTAATCTATAAGTTAAAACAGTCAAGTATGATCTTGTTTAATTCATCTTAATACAAGGATTATGATTCAATTTTGTTTTTTGTTAGTGGAGATCAAGATTCTGTTGTTCCTTTGATTGGAACTCGCAGAATGATCCGTCAACTTGCTCAAGACCTCAACTTCACTGTCAGTGTTCCATATGGAGCTTGGTTCCATAAAGGGCAGGTAAACCCCTTCAATTTGTTTGTCACATGTTTATGCTTTGAATAAATATGTTGGATAAGAGTGTCACTGACTTCACCTCGACGGTTATATTCTTGTAACCGTAACATATTTGCATGCGTATACGAGCATAATTTCTTTACATATGAAAAAGAATGGTTAATTCCACAAAAATAAAAAAATATAAAAAACTTTTTTTAAGAGGTACAATTAGAAATTACTACTCCCTCCTTTTTATTTTAAATGTCCCATTTGGTTTTGGCATATTTGCCAATACAAATTTTCAATCTAAAATATTTCTAATTGTGCTTGAGTAAAAATTATTAAAAGTTGATATTAATAAAAATTTACAATAAGACGAATCATACATAATCCCACATGACCATGTTTTAATATATAGATTTAAAATAAAGAGCATAATAAAAATGATTGATGAATAGTGTTAAAAAATCAAATGTGACATTTAAAGTGAATAGAGGGAGTATTTCTGTGTTACAGAATTGACCTAGGACCAAAAACCCATCATGGGTAACTTTTTTATTAATTTATGACTTGACACTTTCTCCTAACTAGAAAACAAGGAACTATTTTTTTTCCAACATCCCCTACCAACTTAATATATGTGACTTATCGGCCAATACATCCAATTGGTTAAACTAGCCAACAGTTCCAGCTAACAACCATACTTAAATATATGTGACTTATCAACCAAACTTAAATATATGTGACTTATCAACCAATACATCCAATTGGTTCAACTAGTCAACAGTTCCAACTAACAACCATACTCAAATATATGTAACTTATCAGCCAATACATCCAACTGGTTAAACCAACCAACAGTTCCGACCAACTATACGTCAAACAAACCCTTGTTGATGGCCATGGCCCGTGCGAAAAAAAGGGAAGGAGGAAAATGTTAGCCAGCAAATTCATGCAGTATAACTTGCTATTAATTCATGTATTACTCCTTTTGGGTTCCTCTTCCTAAGATGAAAAATGTTTGATTAAAGAATGTGTTGAGGTTAATATGTGGAACACTTGGAAACAGGTAGGAGGATCGGCTATTCAGTATGGAAATCTACTGACCTTTGCCACAGTACGGGGTGCTGGTCATACAGTGCCCTATTCACAGCCAGAAAGGGCTTTGCACCTCTTTAATTCTTTCGTTCGAGGGAAAATGTTGCCAAATTCAACACGCTTGCCCGTTGACGACTAGCACACTTTAGAAACGTCATGCATGAGCACAAAACTTCAAAACAACGATGCGAAAAAGAATATGTTGTCAATTAATGCTTTATGTGCCAATTTGTAATACATTTGACAATTTAAGAATAACTTGAAGATCTTCTGTTTCTATATATGATTACCTGTTGTTTTGCTGATCTTTACAGCAAAGTCTATGTTAAAAACTCAAACACAGGGATGTTGTTCAATTACTCAAAATAGATTTGAGTAAACCAAATTTAATTAAGATCTATTAGTGATCATAGGTGATTAGTACCTATTTTAACCGAATTCTTTCTACGCTCAAAGCCATGATGTACGTTGTATAAAAATTTATGTGAAGTTTATGAATCAAACTAAAAGAAAAATTTGAAAGATATTTGTGTGAATAAAAGAACAAAAAAAAAAAAAAAAAAATTAAAACCGATGTTCGGTGTCCGATCTGCAGATTTCGGATATCTGATTTATCTAGATCGGTAACATATCATGTTTTTTTCTATCAGAATAACCGAATATCCTGAATTTTTGGATAAACAGCCCTAAAAGTAGGAAAATTATTTATAATAGTACATTTCTCAAAAGCCAGCTTTTCTTATTCCTTCTCTCTTTCTCATATTCCTTAGCTTTCTCCCTCTTTAGTTTTTACTTTCAGTTAAAGCTTGAACTTTGAAAAAGATAATGGTGTTTCAAAAACCAGGTATGCATTCTTCATTTTTTTCCTTCTCATCCTCTTTTCTTCTTCTATTTATGTCCTTAGCAAAACGGACCGCCAAATTTCCCAGATATCTCCTTCAGGAACGGTTCAAAGCGAAAACCCATGAGGCATTTTGCGCTTTTATGGCTTGTTTAGACTTTAGTTATGTATTTAAGGGAGGAGGATTCATAGCAAAACATGGGCCTCTTAGATAGTGATACATGTTCATTTCCTCCCTACGAGTAAACGCATCCAAAACTAAAGGAAATGAAGGGAACGGAGGGAAGAGAAGAAAAGGGATGGAATAATGAGGCTAACTTCCCTTTATTTGTTTTGCGAAGGACCGAAGGGCAAGGAGAAGGAGAAGTGTAAGAAAAACCATTTTCCTTGCAGGGCTTTATTGCAGAGATTTTGTTATTAACAAAATTGAGGGAGTAAAATCTTTTCAAATCCGTCTTTCACCACAAGGGTTTCCCAAAAAAAAAAAAAACATATCGATCCAACTATGAACTACCTAAATCCAAACACAAAATAGTGGATGATTGTATGCATTAACTTCGGCCTTAATGTGCATTCATAGACCAAAGTAATGGGAGTTTATCTATGAGCATCCCACACATTAAAGGAAATTCATCACAAAGCTTGTGTCAGACCCTGGAAAAGGTTTTAGTAAAGCTTTCCGAGAGCATTTTAATTCTATTGTGCCCTTTTATTGCTCGGAAAATCCAAAAGTGGAAAGGGGTCTTGAAGCTTGTAGTACTAACGGGGAATCTGACTTGATTCCATTTTCTTCCACAACATTAAAGGCATCCAATGGGAAACAAACAAAATCATAACAGTATCATTTGAACATAGAAAGAAAGAGAAATGTACTTTACTTGTCATGAAGGCAGGATATACAAAAAGGCTGGCATTATATAGCCATTTCATCCACATCCATAGCTTATATCAGGATTACCAGTAGCTGAATCGAAAGGAATTTCAACTCTCTCCTTTACAATGCGACGGATTTCACCACCCTCCATCACCGTCACATTCCCTGGTGGGTAGCGTGGAACAATTACCCTATCATCAGTATTACGTTCTTGGAACAGGGTTAGGATGTTAATATTAGAACCCTTCTTCCGAAGCCCAGGTTCAAAACCGGCCAAACTTAGTAGAGAGATGACACCGACAACAGTAAGCATTGTCTTGGCAGTGGAATGAACAAGAAATCTCAATCCTCCCCATAACTTGTTTGGTTTACTATGCGTTTGATTGCTCTTTGACTCGATTCCCCCATTAAGACCATTTTGTGAGAGCTTACGTGAATTATAGCTTTTGTCAAGCACCAGAGAGTGGGGAGAATGGGTTGGATATGGTGGAAGCAACAATTCATGGTCATGCTCCACTTTCATACTTGCAAAAGTTTCTGCCTCTTGTATGACATCCAAATGATTCCCTTTATACTCACTGAGCTTCTTAAGCAAAGTCTTACGGCTATACTCAATCTCTCCTATCACAGCTTCTTTTTCGTATTGCTGCTGCTGTCGTAAAGCCTGATTCAAAATTTCTAAAGGTTAGCACACATCATAGTACAGCAACATCAATAGACATTTCCTAAAATAAGCATTTTTTAAACACACAAGTAGTTTGGTACATTTCAACAGCAACAATGGAGAATGGAGTGAAAAATAGGTGAAGGAAATAGAGGAAAGCGAAAGAGATGCCAGGAGAGGGAGTTGTCAGCTACTGTTATTATCTTATGTCTATTTAACATTGCAATGATTGATACATGGAATCCTATTCCCATTCGTCTTTCAATTACTCTTCTTACTGCTGGAAACCTTCAGTAAGGCAGCTTATTTTCTGACCCAAGTCTGTAAGCAAGGACTGGAGACATGAGTAATGAGATATTCAGATAAACAGTAAACACAATTGCATTCCCTTGGAAGGTCAACTACCTGTGACTATTTTAAAATTGTTAACATCAATGAGTGTGTACTCTTTTTGCCTCCGCTTTCCCTTCCAATATCCGAAAAGGAAATGTAAACTATCAATGTTATTCTCCTTTTCTCTTCAAATCGTCCTCATTCCAACACATTATTAAACAACGTCTGTCAATGGACCATTTGAAGTGCATTCTACTCCCTTATCTATAACTCAACCTTAGTCAAGCTTCCAACAGGTCAAATAAACTAGATGCTGAGTAAACAAAGGGTGATGCAGTGGCATTTCACATTTCCGTTACCCTGGTTCCAAGCAGCTTGGTCCCAGTAACCCTCTACGCCAGGATGGCCCATCAAAATACCATGGAAAAAAATGTAAATTAGAGACTAAACCCCTTTGGAAGAGACTCCAATCGAGTCAACAGCACAGTTGATTGAGAGACATCCCCTTTCCTTACAGGACACCCAAATGACAAGAGAGCAGAAACTTTCAGCTGCATTCCACATGAAGTAATGGGACAGCCCCTCCTAATTCAGTGACGGTTTTCAGTTTGTAATCTAGTCGCACAGGAAAAGAAATATTCTTCCATGATTTCGAAATCAAAATATAGAAGCTCCTACATCAACTTCAAGAAAACAATTCATACGGTGTCACCAATTCTCTACCACTTCGCAACTTTTAAGGATTGTAACATAAACAAGCTAATAGGAAAATATGAAGCAGCTTTGCCTGTAATTGTTAAAAAATCTGTTAGACTGTGTATGAGACATGAGTGCACCATGTTGGAACAACTTTCCTGAAGTATGTTCTTAGAAGCTCTGGAAGCACATGAGTGTTTAATTGTGTTGGCCGAGGAAGGAGAGATACAATTGGAAGTGCAAGAAGATGGAAGTTTCCATATTGGTGCAAGGTTTTGGGAAAAGGAAAAGCATGGCGTAGTGTGCACGGCAAAGTGGTTCAGGATGTAAGTCAAGGGTGTTTGTTCAAGCAATCCATGTGCTTGAACAAGCACCAAGATCAAAACACCGCCAGAACGATGTTGTCACATTGTACTCGGGTGAGCAGGGACCCTTCCTCTGTTTTCAGCGACTTTATTTCATTTGTAATTGCTTTTTACACAGTGCCCTTTGTTTTTAAAAAGACTTATGCTTAGCTTAGATTATTATCTTCCTAACCCATAGACCAAATACAAACCGTACCTTATCTATTTAGTCTCTCTCTAAGTGTAATCCTAATACGAGTTCACAGTTTGAACTCCAAAACATTTACCTCTATCATCAATTAAAGCAAACCACCACCAAGAAAGACATAGCACTAGTCTTATGAATCTCATAAATCTTGTCTCTTATTTATACTCCCTCCGTTCTTATCGGTTCTTCTCATTTTCCTCAAATGGAAATCACACAATGTTCTTTCCATTATGAATCTTTTCATTTTAAGACTGACTTTTTGAACAAAAATAAAGCCTAACACATTTTGCTAAAAGGCATCACATAATTACATTTATAACCCCTAAAATACACAATGTTCTTCTCATTTCCCTCCGTTCTTCTCATTTTCCGACAAGGTCTTGGATCGAATCCCATCTAACTCTCCCCTTCCCGACCCTATAATCCAAAAAAATAGTACCCTACCAGCCAAGTTTTGCTTGAACAATTATTTTGGAAAGCAAAATGTGCAAACATCATAGGCACATAGCAAATTGTAAAGAACACAAAAGAATATAACGCAATTTTGGGCCGCATTACAGATTCATACAGCAAACAAAAGCAAAGAACAAGCCAAAAGTTCCATGGATATACCAAACCAAATCTTCATCATGAACATCAATTATGCCAAAATCCATCATTAATCCAAAAAATTTCACAAATTTTACCCATGTCAAAGTTTTTTTTATGAAAAACAAAAAATCAAAAGCAACCCACAAACAAAATCAGCAAACCCTAAAGAACACAAAAGAAAAAACCTAGATTTTCGAAAAATGTAAAAATAACCTGTAAAGAAGCAAGCTGAGACTCAAGAGAATCAAAAGCGTAGCAAATATTCAAAAGTGCTTCAGTATGTTCATCAGTTTCATCACAAGTTGGAGCAGAAGAAGGATCAGAATCGCCATTATTTAGATAAGAGTCAGTAGTATTGTGAATGCAATTAGCAATTTTGGAGCGCAATTCCGAAGCTCTAACTAACACCATCCCAATCCTCTCTTCTTCCATTTCCATTCTTGCTTTTTAAGCCAAAATTCTCGATTTCAGTGACAAGAAGTGAAAACATAAACCTCTTACCTCCCAAAACATTAAAATTAGGCGTATTTGGAATTTAGGGTTACTATAAATTTGCTCGATTATTCTCGCAGAATGACAACCAGTCCACTTCCACCGCAAATATGAAGTAATAACACAGTTAAAGCTCATAAGTCATAACCACAATAGTGGTTAAAAAAAATCACCAAACTTTAATTTTAATAATTTTTTATTATCCACTTTCTTATAGGTAATAAACACTAGATATGGGCGTTCAAAATCGGATATCGAATCAATTCGGAATCCCAAATTGACATGAATATATTTCCGAGATTGTTATAATTAACAAACCATTAAACTACTTAATTTAAATTACAAGAAATTACATCAAATAAATTACAAAAACCATCAAAATCATAAAATAAACTAAGTCTTCAATTCTTCCTTGATTTCTTCAACGTTTTTTGAACGCCAATTGAAAACGAGCAACCCTCTCGCCACATGCGCATGCAGATATTAAATCTTTCGTTGACTTCAGATTTATAAAAAAACAAACATGGTATGCATTTAGTGTTCAAAATTAATTAAATAGCTACAAAAAATCTAAAGGTTTTGAATTTGAAAAGAAGCCATCAATGAAACTGAAAAAAAATAAACTGATGAATCATCAACAGATATGTAACAAATCCAGAGAGTTGACAGTTAGTTTTGGTGGAATGGTGCCAAACTAAAAAAAAATTGCGCCTATACAACACCTCAAAACACCATGAATCATTGCATCTATATAACACAACATTAAATAAAGAAATCAGCACCTTCAATTAATTTCCACCAACCCACATTGAAGTACATTCATGGTTAAAAAAAAGAGCTAGATCATTTTAGTAGGAGTCAAATAATGCATGAGCTTTTACTGTCACTAAACAGTAAAGGGAAGCCAACACACGAGGTCATCAATGTAATTGCCAAGAAGTACGATGTGCATAGGAGTACAGTAGGAAGGATATGGAGACAGATTCGGGATCAAAAAAATAATAATCAAGTACCAATTACTGTCAACAGCAAGAAAAAAGGCAGCAAAGGAAGGCCATCCATCCCCTTTGATGAAAAGAAATTCAAATCAATTGAAAAAGTGAAGAAGATAAGTTTAACAGCACTGTCAAAGGCCATGGGAGTTAGCCAATCCACAATTTGCAGATGGAAAAAAAAAGTACTTTCGAAAGCACACCAACGCAATCAAATCGTTACTTACAGACAAAAATAAACTCGACAAGTTAATTTTTTTGTCTTACTAGTTGCATTTTAGATGAGCATACAAGCAACTTCACATTTAATGACATGTCAAATGTAGTTCACATAGATGAAAAGTTGTTTTACATTACAAGGACACAACAAACATTTTATCTGACTCCAGATGAAATAGAGCCACATAGAGAAATCCAATCTAAAAGATTTGTGCCCAAGATCATGTTTATGTGTGTCGTTGCAAGACTAATCTTTTCTAGTGAAGGTGAGATGATTTTGATGGAAAGATAGGCATATTCCCTTTTACACATGAAGTGGCAGCACAAAGGAGTTCAAAACACATGAAGAGAGGAGAGCCAGAGACCAAGCCAATACAATCAATCACCAAAGTACACACAAGAGACATGATTGTGCACAAGATACTACCAACAATTAGAAGTAAATGGCCACCACATTTAAGCGAAACGATTTTCATTCAACAGGACAATGCTAAGCCACACATTTTAAATGATGATGAAGTGTTTAGAGAGGTGGCAACACTTGATGGATTTAGCTTCCACTTAGTGCAACAACCTCCTAACTCACCAGATATGAATGTGCTTGACTTAGGGTTTTTTAGGTCAATACAATCGTTACAACATCAAAAATCAGCATACAACTATGCACAGTTAGTAAACGCAGTGAGTGCAGCATTTAACAATCTACAACCAAATACATTGAAGTATGTATGGATCACACTACAAGCATATAAAGTTGAGGTTATTAAGAAACTAGGTGGTATAGATTATGACATTCCACACATGAGCAAATTAAAACTTGCAAGGGAAGGAAGACTCCCACGTTGTTTAGGGGTACAAAAGAAAATTATTTACGAGGCAATACGTTATGTGGACACAAAGGTGGATGAAACTACATTTGAGGTCATTTTATTTTACTTGGGGATCAAAGACGAAGCATTTTTCAGTCAACATCATTTATCAACAGCAACCACAGAAACAACAGCAATACCATAGACAACGGAAACCACAAAGCCAACAACAAATCCATGTACACCAACGGAAGTAGCACCAGATATTCCAGCAACAAATGAAGCAACAGCACCAACAAAAGAAACAACAGCACCAACACCGATTCCATTTACATCAACAGAAGCAGCACCAGATATTCCAGCAACAAATGAAGCAACAACACCAACAAAAGAAACAACAGCACCAACACCAAATCCATGTACATTAACAAAATCAGCACCAGCATGAACACCAGTAACATGTAAATAGGACACACATGAGTATACTTTTGGGTTACCTTTTGTACTCACTTTTGGGTAACATTGTTAGGTAAATGTTTAGGTCTAAACACGATGTAGAAATTAAATCATGAAGTTGTTTAACCGTAAACATTTAGAAGAAAATGTCATATTCAACAATTTATCGATGGCTTCAAAAACAAAATGAAAAAAAATGCATCTCAGAGAACAAATTGAACTCATCACAGATAACCCAAATCCCATACTAATTGCCTCCTACATCTGGTAAGAACATAGCCTCCTAAACATTTTGTTTGGTGGCTTATGAACTGAAAACCCTAGATTGGTGGAAAAATGAATGGATTTAAGGATTTTGTAGCTATAATCAACTGTTTACCCTCAAAAAAAAATCACAGAGCAACAAAAACAGAACACGAATATAAACATGCATACCATACAAACCACATAAACAAAATCATCATTAGTCATAGAGGAAAGATTTATTCATACGAGAAAATGGGCCTCGAACATGAAAATCAGACACCAAATCATCTTCATCCAATGATTCTTCATCTGAGGAAGGGAACAAGTTCTCAATGTATAGATCTTGAAGATCCAATTGTAAATCAAACCTACCCTGTACTTCTTCATCTTCAGAAGTTATACTTCTTCCCCAGTTAGGATCCGTTTCAACAGAAGTCATAGAAGAGGGAGGTAGGCGATTGTAGAAGTCGAACCATGGGTTAGAAGGTCCAATCGTGGGATCAGTTTCTTGGGACGACGACAACCAAGAAAGACAAGAACTTGGTGAGGCCATGTTCGAAGAACCCAGAAAAGTAAAGAACAAACCCAAATCTTAAAAACCCCTAAAATTATTAGGGTTTCAAACGAAGACGACGATGGTGGAACAAAAATGAAGATGAAGATAATAAACCGTAAACAGGATGAATGGGGATGAAGATGGAAATCATTGAAGAAGATGAAGAAAAAATCAGACGTTGAGGATGAAGATGAGAGAGAGGGAGAGATAGGGTTTCAGTAGAGTATATAGGAATAGGAGTATTAAAAAAGGGAGGGAATGATTAAGATTATTAGTGTTGGGTTATTTAGTTAATTAGTTTGGGTAAGTAGGGTATATGGGGGTATATTCGTAATTAGGTGTGTGAACTAAGGGTATTTAAGTAAAAAAAAGATTGACAAAAATAGAAATGTAACAATTGATATGGTTTTGCCAAATAAGGAAATGTGACAATTAAAATGGTGTGGAGGGAGTATACTCTAATACGCCCCTCACACGAGAGCCCTTTGAGTTAGAATTATGGATGCAACACAGGCCCTCCTCATACCTGGTACGAAATATTTCACTTTAAGTGAGGGGTGGTTGAGATTCAAACCCGTGACCTCTTGTCACGCTGGCTATTGATATCATATTAAGGAACCAACTGAACCAAAAACTTAAGATGATAATTATATACTCTAACAACTTAATCATACAAATCAAGATTACTTCTTGTTGAAGCTTTGATTAGCTATATCATACAAATTATAAGAGTATTTGCTAAATGTTGTTGATACACACTTGATATATGATTCCATTTGGCACTAGTGGCACCTTATTCTTTGTCCCTAAAACAATGTGGCTTATCCTTGTTCTAGAAGAACCAAATGACCTAGGAGAATTTGGTGGATATTGAGTTTGTAATGGTATTAGAGAAATTAGTCTTGGGAATCAGCTTCTTATTTGGCACAACCCAACACAAATACGAGATAGAGGCATAGCGCAACACATAATTTATATCATATTATACTCAAATTAATCAGTCTCCTGAGGCGCCCAAGCTTAACGCCTATTTATTACTCCTTTTTTTAATGCCTATTTTCATTGTTTTTAATATTTATTTAGTTTATCCTTAATGTTTAGTTACCGTATCCTAAATTGTCTACTTACAGTAGCCTTGATGCCTACTTACATTATCCTTAATGCCTATTTATACTATCTTTAATGCCTACTTACCGTATCCTTAATTTCAACTTACAATACCCTAATGTCCACCGAGTAAGGCGTGTAGTAATTACAATATCTTAAATGTCTACTTACAAAATTCTTAATGTTCACCGAATAACTTACTCTATATTTTCTTTTATGAGCCGGATCAATTAAAAATGACCTTCTCTCACAAAAATTTCTGTAATAAAATTGCCAGCTTGGGGCTTTACTGTACTCATCCATCTTTTCTTTATGCATATTAATCCAATATTTTGATCACACCCAACTTTATACTAGAAATAATTAAATATTATATTATAACTCACTTCGAATTATATTCAAAATGAATATCAAATATATCAAATGTCTAAATAAGTGAAGTAAAAATATATACTTTGATAGCATAAAATAATATTTAATCTATCAAATGTGCTCACGCTAAAACACAACTCGCCTTGAGTGAGATAAACTTCTAACAATATGGACAACTATAATGCTGAGTTTTGATTCAAAAGATGGAGAGAAACAAAGAATGCATCAAAGAGTCAAACTACTAGTTTTTGATTTACTATCCTTAATAAAAAAATGTCATATTCAACTTCATGAAATAAATATAATTTAATAATCATTTTACTTTATTAATTTATTATAATCTGAAGCCAAAAAAATATGAATCTTAGCTCCAGTGAGATAAAGTCAAATCGTCTTGAAAAGTGTTTTAAAGGTTTCAGATTAGAATCAAAAGCCAACTCAGCTTTTTTGACTGGTCATTAGAAAGTTGAGTCGATTTTACCTGTTTGGAGTGCGTATGTTTTTTGTTTTGTTTTTGGTTCATTACTCAATGTAAGTATTAGTGGGCATGTATTGTTAATACCCCTAGTATACTACCTTTTCATTTACAATTTTCCATTACCAATTAATACTACCTTTTCAAATGATAATGCATTGTAATGAATATTTGCGAAGAAAATAAAATAATTGAAATAGACAAAGAATAACTATCAAACAAACGTATTTTCCTATCATAATTATACTAATTTTTTATTACTATATCCACCATTTAATACAGAACATCAAACAGATTACTTAAGAAAAAAAATTTTAAAAATCCTTTTTTAAAATTCTCTAAATCCAAATAAAATCGCCTTGGTAGATATATTAAGCTAGTTCATCTTCATGGCTTAAAACATAATCTCTGATTTTGGCATGGCCGTATATTAACCGTCAAATGTTGGACATCACATCATACCCTTAAAATCCCACTCATCGACCAAAAGTTCACAACCATTAGTCTCAACTCAAACACAAAAGTAACCCAATGAATATAACAACCTCATATGCACCTTTCATACAAACATATCAAAACAATGTTACTAAAAAAAAAAAAAAAAAAAAAAAAAAAAAAAAAAGAAAAACAATGTTTTTTTTTTAATCCCCATATAATATATTTTCTTATTTAAGGTTTGCAAAAAACAAATGATTTTCTAATTTAGTCATTCCTAATAAATTTTTTAAATTTATAATGTTTAGAAAAAATTCCATCACTTTTACTCTTTATATTCTCCCTTTTATTTTTAAATATTTTCTTTATTTCTTTAAAGTTCTTCTTAGAAAGAATATTTATGGGATTTAAGAAAAATATAATTTTTTAAGATGGTGGATTTTTCAATTTATTGAATAATAATTTTGATAGAGGAAATGTGAATACCCTAATAAATATTAAAAATATTAAAATATAGTCAGTGGAAAAAAATATGGGGACCGCAATTTAAAAAAATATTTTAATAGAGTAAGTGTGAAATATATGAAAACAAGAAGTAATATAAACATGTTAAAGTAAAGTTAGAGGAAAACATGTTGGAATTATAAGCATTATTAAATTAATAAAGTAAGAATAAAAAAATATTAATTATATCCAAAAGCAAGTATTATATTGTATGAGACCGTCTTACTATAAGATATCTCATAAAATCACGTTTTTTCTTTAATTGATTATTTTAAAATTATGAGTGAATACTTCAAGATTATAATTATTCATGTTAAAACTTCACTTTAACGTTATTGGTCATTTAAGGTACATTAACTCAACCCAATAAAATGATCTTATCCTGCACCGTCTCATTTTAAAATTTGTTAAAAGTAAGAGATGTTCATTCAAATCATCAAGTTGAGTTAAATCGGATTTATTTACAAGATCTGGTGAATATCGAATTATTGAGTCTCTTATAACCCATTTTATGCAAATGGGTTAAAGTGGGGAACATAAGAGTAAAACCCAATAATGTATAGTGTATGCCAAGTAAGCAAAATTTATCATCCAAGTGTCACAATACCATTGGAGAAATATAAGAACCTCAAAAAAGATATCTCCTTAATCTTATAAGAAGCATAATTTGAAGAGTTATAAATAGGTGTTACAAACAAGCATTAATTAAAGACTTAGTTGAGGTATACATTATATTGTTTATTGGTAAAAATAAAAATAAAAATAAAAACAAATAATGGCCTCAGCACTTCTTTTGAAGACTTCAGTTAACGTTGTTGACAAGTCTGAGTTTGTGAAGGGTCAAAAGCTACGGCTTCCTTCCATTGCTGGTCTCGGGTTTTCGTCGTCGGCTTCCTCTTCTCTTAGTGTTCGTGCTGCCTCTTCTTATGCTGATGAGCTCGTTAAGACTGCGGTATGCTAATCATCCCTCTTTACCTTTGGACGAGACGGCCTCATAATGAGACCGTTAATTTGGACCCGCCCAATTCGTGCGTGTAACAACTTAGGTATTTTTTTATTTTCTGGGCATTTTTCAATTTTGATATTAAAGGTATCAATTTTAAAAAATGATGCTTTTAACTTTTAAGGTCAAAATTGATAAATGCTAGTGAAATGTTGTTACACGCGTAAATTGGGCCGGCCCAAATTAATGGTCTCATAATGAGACCGCCTCGTCCAAGTTTTTGCGTTTTATTTTTATGTTTTTACCCTAAAGCAGAGTAAAATTAATAAAATTGATAAATATTAGTATGAAAAATTCTTTATCAAAACCGTGTCATTGTAAGACGGTTTAATATAACTGACATAATTCTAATTTATTAAAAAAATAATAAAACACTAATTAGAGTTGTGTAATAGGTCGGATAAGGGCTCGGTTGAGTCGAATCGGATGGAGCCTTATTAAAAAAAGGCAATCTCAAATGGAGCCAAACTCTATTAGTCGGCCTCAATCTAATCTGGCTCGTTTTTTTTGTTATTATTTTTTTTTTAAATTCAAATTAAAAGAAACATGTCTTATAATTTTATTATTTATTTTCGTCAATATAATTTAATTGTTGGTTACTATGAATTTATAATAATTCAAGTAATAAAAAAAAATTAAAAGCTTGTATCGAGCCTAATTTTGGCTCACTCTCGTTTAAACCCGACATACTTAAAGTTCGGCCCGTTTGATGACTTTACATGTAAGGGTCGGACTGAGATTCATACGCCATGACCCTTTGCACTGGTCTAATCTTATATACTTCAATTTATTATGAGTGGACGATAGGAGAATACATGACCATACTAATCAAAATGATTTTTACACTTTTGTTGAAATTTTTGTAACTTCAGAAAAACTCTATGAATTCTTAACAATTTGTACTACCGCTTATTAATTGTATATACTTATGAACCTAAATTAATAAATTCTTGATAAACTTGGACTTATAAAATTGACAGCATATAAATTCAATGAGATTTAAAATTAATTGATATTAGAGAGAGTGACCCATCAAATACATATTAGTCGACCTCTCTTAATTTTTCGACGTGAAATCAGCACATGGGTCATTTTCCGATAATTCAAATCCAAAACTTTTTATTACCTATAATCATCTCCTACTAAACATACTACATAAACATAATAAGAAAATATTGCCATGAATTCTAGGTAATCGTTTAAATAGAACCAACAATATTTATCCAAAAACAATATTTCTATATCGCATACTTGTATTTATTTTGTATCATTTAGCCGAAAAAGTTCTCACACCATAATTCGAAATATTGTTAATTAACAAACAGATGAGCAAATATCGATGTGATAAATATAATTTGACTCTTCAATCATCAATGTCAATGTTTTTTTTAGTTCCTTAAAACAATTAAAGTACCAACGTTTTTGATTAAGTTAATTTCTCGATATCTAACGTACTTGATCATATTGTGGGTGTATGAACGCAGAAAACAGTGGCATCACCAGGGCGTGGTATCTTGGCTATGGACGAGTCAAATGCGACCTGTGGGAAACGCCTGGCCTCAATCGGGCTAGAGAACACGGAAGCTAACCGACAAGCTTACCGAACCCTTCTTATAACTGCCCCGGGCCTTGGTCAGTACATCTCTGGTGCTATCCTCTTTGAGGAGACTTTATACCAATCCACCATTGATGGCAAGAAGATGGTTGATGCTCTTGTTGAGCAGGGCATTGTGCCTGGTATCAAAGTTGACAAGGTTTATATTCTTCCTCATAATTTTAATTAAATCAAAGCAATAAAGTATTCAGGCCGATAGTGAGATTTGAGAGGCCCCGTAGAAATATTTATTATGGCCCGACCGCGTCATAATAAGGTGGTACTGATGGACTGACCGAAAATCAAAAAATTCAAAACTAATAAATTAATTTTAATCTTAAAAGTATCAATTCTGACATTAAATTGATCAATTTCAATTTAAAGTAAACTTTAAATATAAAAATAAGAAATTTTAATTTTGACATAAAAGCGATCAATTTTGACTGATCAATTTCTACTTAAAAGTTTATAACCTTAAATGGATCAATTATGATCTTTTAAAAGTCTTCAATTTCGATGTTAAAGTGATAAATTAAGAACTTTAAGTGACCAATTATACATAAAGTGATCAATTAAATGTCCCATTATAACTTTTAAAAGAAATCAATTTTGACTTTAAGTATATTAAATATGACCTTAAATTGATCAACTAATTGCGTACTTATAAAAATTACAATTGGGCGGATTGGACTGTTGGTCTCACGTTAAGACGGTCTCTTGCAAGACCTGCTTTTACTCAATATACTATTACTCCTAATTATTAAATATTAAAACGTCGCTTCTCTGATGTTTTGAATGGGCTCAGAACACATGCCCCTCTTAGCTCTTATAGGGAGACCTTAAAAGTATTAAATGATGATTTTATAATGTACAATGATTTTTACAGGGTTTGGTACCACTTGCTGGTTCAAATGAAGAGTCATGGTGCCAAGGTCTTGATGGTCTTGCTTCTCGCTCTGCTGCTTACTACCAACAGGGTGCTCGTTTTGCCAAATGGTACATAATTCATTTTAGCTTCAAATACATTTACTTTACAGTCGTCGTTACCAGTTATTTGCCAAACACCCGCTTAAATAACTAAATTAAAGGTCGATATTGTAATTTGTTCTTTTGGTCGTTTCTAGGCGTACTGTTGTGAGCATTCCCAATGGCCCATCTGCCCTAGCAGTGAAGGAAGCAGCTTGGGGCCTTGCCCGCTATGCTGCTATCACCCAAGTAAGTATTGCAATACATTTCGTTCACTTGAAAATATACTCTAACGTCTTACTATTCAGTTCAGTTCAGTTCGCTTCAGTTCGTTCAATTTATGTTTCTTTCGAATTGTTGTATCATGAATTCAGGACAACGGATTGGTTCCAATTGTGGAGCCAGAGATCCTTCTCGATGGTGAGCATGGAATCGACAGGACATTCGAGGTTGCTCAGAAGGTTTGGGCCGAGGTGTTCTACTACTTAGCAGAAAACAATGTGTTGTTTGACGGTATCCTTCTAAAGCCTAGCATGGTTACACCTGGTGCTGAGTGCAAAGAAAGAGCAACCCCTGAACAAGTTGCTGACTACACCCTCAAGCTCCTCCAAAGTAGAATCCCTCCTGCTGTTCCTGGAATCATGGCAAGTTACTATATTCGTTTTATTAGATCATTTCTCTATAGGTGGAGTTTATGGGTGGGTTTGAGTGTGTAGCAAACAGGGCATGCTTATGGAAATTTGCCCGGAGGTTTGATTTTTCAAAGACCGCCCGTCATTACAGACTTTATTTTTTTGCCACTACCCCGCCCTGTTTCTAAGCGGGCGTGGTAAATTAAGCTAGATTTAATGTGAATGTCAGCCTATTATCGGGGAAACACGAAATGCACACACTTCATAAGTCAAGGATATATACCGTTCCAAAACCATATGGCAATGAGAAGGACTCCAATAACTTATAAAGTGTACACACAATCATCAATTTTGTCGATGTAGAATAAATCACCCTAATAGGGCGGGACTTGCGGATGATTGGGCACGACCGATATAAAAAAGTTAAACACAATCTAATAAATAATACAACGCATTATCCAAAATACTCCAAATACATAAGACAATGATATTAAAATTCTAAATGTCCATATTGCTGGACTATGCACTTAGAATTTGAGCATTTGGAGTATTGTATCTTCGTATACAATTTTAAAATAAAAATTTAGAAAAATTGTGTATTTATAAAATAAATGGGTGGACATGTATTACCCATTCAAATATTAATTTTTTTAAAAAATTTATTATATAAGTCTGGCCTTTTTTGAATCAGGTGGGTTAAGTCTGATGGGCAGTCTGTGTGAGATTGTTATGGTTTTTAATTGTCGCTAGATCATACCTTAGAACAATATTTTGATTATTCAATCATTTGGTGTATAGTTTTTGTCTGGTGGACAATCTGAAGTGGAGGCAACCTTGAATTTGAATGCCATGAACCAAAGCCCAAACCCATGGCACGTATCCTTTTCCTACGCCCGAGCCCTCCAAAACACTTGCTTGAAGACATGGGGAGGAAGACCCGAGAATGTAAAGGCTGCCCAAGATGCTCTCTTGGTTCGGGCCAAGGCTAACTCTTTGGCTCAGCTCGGTAAGTACACTGGCGAGGGCGAGTCTGCAGAGGCCCGCGAGAGCACATACGTCAAGAACTACTCATACTAAGAAGATCTTATTGTTATTGAGTATGAGATCTAAGTACATTAAGTTTGTTAATTATATGGAAGTTGATCAAGGACCTTAGCTTTGTATTTTGAAGTTTGAAGGCCCTAAGGATGTGATTAATGACCATGGAACAAACTTTTTTGTTAATTACATGAAATCATGTATGTACCCTATACTCAAGTTTGATATTGTACGTTGTCCATCTACTAATTAAATTTATCTTAATTTCTATTAAAACGCTGTATTGATATATTCGATTTAAAGCATCTCATATTGCTTATTGAGTCTTATAGAATCGGGAATTTATCATTAGAGTCGGAAGTCCTTAATTCATTTTAAAAGATATAACATAAAGTAGAGTCAGAGTCAACAACTCAGTATCCCGCATAAGTCAGGGTTCGGGGGAGTAGGGTGGCCGATAGATTGTAGCCGTACTCCCTCCAAGATGTGGACAAAAAAAATGCGCACATTCAAATTATAAAAAAATAGTTCCTGCAAAGCATTTGAAATAACTTGCTAAATTTTTGAAATTGAACTCAATTCTATATCAATCAACAAAGAAATCTTAAAACTAAAAAAATAAGTATACATCAAAACCATGTAAAATAATCTTATAAATTAATAAAAAGGATGAATGTCATTAATAGGTGCAAATAATTGCACGTATCAAGTGTCCACTCACTATTAAAAGTGTAGAATATAATGAACACCACGCTTGTAGTTTTAGAGAGTCTTTAAGAAATTTTAAAGCTATGAATAAGTGTAGTTCATTCCAAACCTTTACTAGTGAGTGGACACTAAAGGTGAGGATGGATGTCGAGTGCGTTTTATCTTGGACAAAGGTTTGGTGCGTATTTGTTATTTATAATTACATATTTACAATCTAGTGAATATGTAAACTAACAATTAAAAATATTATAGACACCAACATAGATTCTTGTTGTATTCTTTAGATCACATATGCTTGATCATGAATGAAACGTAAATATAACTTAGTAATAATAAAAGGCCAATAATTTAATACTAAATAGAGAGTTAAAGACGTTGCAGAAAAATCTTTCTAAAATTATATTTTTTCGAAAAATACAATGGGATCAATTAATATTAGAAATTACTTGGGAGATACAATTAGTCATACAAGAAATACAAAGCATATGTATTCTTGAGATGAACCAATTGAACATAAAAAAAATAATACTAAAATAACCATAAAATGGTTTACAAAGTCCATTTATAGAAAGTGTGTATGAGAGAACATCAAGAAAATAAGCCTCTCATTATGTCCATACGTGACCAAAGTTGAAGTTATAATTCAATACGCTCTAAAAGAGTTTTAAAGTATTTTAAAAAAAAATGGGCGGGAGGATTAGGTAGCATAAGGGTAGGATTTGACCTTTTTGCATTTGTTATTTTTTTAAAGAATTTTTTATTTATATTATAAATTTTAGACTTGTTTAATCTCATTTTAATATTTTATTAATGTTTATGATCTCTATATATTGTCTATTAACTTAATTTCAACATTTTGCTTATGTTTTTCAAATATTTTCCACTAACTTTATCTAAAAATAGGTTTATAATACTCCCTCCTACTCACCATAAGCGTCTCATTTGTTTTATGCACTTTATCCAATGCATTTCTTCAATCCTTAATATCTCTAATTATACATAATTAAAAATTATGGAAAGTTGATATAAATAATCCTTGCATTGAAACGAATCAAACAAAATCCCACTTGACTATGTTTTAATAATAAAATACAGATTAAAAGTAAGAAATATATAATGTTTAAAAAGCAAATGAGACACTTGTAATAAATAGGAGGGAGATTTGTGATGATTTTACTTGGTAACTGAAATTTTGTTGATTGACGCTATTATTAATACTAGATTCAAAATACCCACACGTGATGATAAACTTAGTGTGTTAAATGTTGTTCCATAGCTTGTCTTGATAAACTTTGTATCGGAAACATAATGCAAAATACAATTACAAGTATAAAACATACTACAATTGTATTCCCCCTTGAATTGGCTATGGAACTTCAATGATCACCAAGCTAGTAGAACTTGAAAATTAGATTGCAATGTTAAACTTGATAGGAGTAGTTAGAGTGTTAGTTAATTTTCTTCTGTGATATTTCTTCCATAACGGTATTTAAAAATGTTGATGAAACTCACAAAAATATAAAACTACACAACACCACACAAAGAGAATGGAAAGAAACAACAATGTGTTTGTTGAACATTTAAAGTATATAGACCTAAATTTGTATATATTATATACTTAGTATAGTAGTGGGACTAAAATAAATATATTATAAGTCCAACTAAATGTTTCAAAGAATTTGATGAATCATTAATTTGATTCATAAATTTTGTTTGATGAATCATTATTTTGATTCATAAGCTTTACTTGGTGAAACATTACTTTGATTCATAAACTTTGTTTGGTGAAATATTACTTTGATTCATAAGCTTTGCTTGGTGAAACACTTTTATTTCAAAAGGAAGTATTGTTTCATGCATAGCTCTATAAATAGAGGTTGCATGCCAAGGGACATTACATCTCATCTCCATATCATTTCTTATTTCTCTCTTAAGAATACTCTCATTCTTGTTCTTCCTTTCATGAGATAATATTGAGAGAGTAATTAATTCTCAATATCATCAAAGTTCTTAATTCACCACAACACTTGTATTTACTATTGCAATTTCCTTGTGCTAGAATTTTGTTGTGTAGATTGTGTCTCATTGTGAATTTCATTTTATCTTCCCAAGCACCTTTGTGGGAGAAATATCACAATAGGAAAATGTATGAACGTCTTCTACTCATATCAAGTTTCCGTGCGAATTCTCTGATTGTCGCAACCTTATCTTCATGGTGTCCATTTGGTGATTTACAAAGTAAGGAGTTCCATTGCCATCCACACAAGGGAAATAGAAATCGGTTTGTTTATTTGTATTTGTATTATATTTTCAATAGTGTTTGGATGAATTAGAAACTTAAAGATGCAAGAGTTAATTACTCTCTTCTAACACTTCATGCAAAGAGAGAAGCAAGAATAAGAAAAATGTTCTAAGTAAAATCAAAAAATTGCTTAAGGGTTTGTTTTTCCCTTCACACACATGTTATATATATAGAGCAATGCATATATAACTATATGCTAAGCCTTTAGAAAACTGATTATTAATCAGCTTCTAATCATCAAGTGGTGGTTATCAATCATTGGGAATGATTAGAACCATCCCAAATAACCAAAGTTACCTTCCCAAATCGCAAAATAGAGGACAGAAGGCTAGCGACGACTAGTCGCTCCTAGGCGACGACCCGTTGCCTAAAGCCAACTTGGCTTATAAGTTCTGTCCCATTTTGAGATAGATTAGAACACAACCATCGCTTCCTTTCTGTCTTGATTTTACGATTTTTATTTTGAGCATATTTTTAGACTTTGTTATTATTGGCTTATTGCATATTTATTCCACTACTTAATATAGTATATAGTATATATTGTAAGTCCTATATATTCTAAATGCCCAACACTTTGTATATATTTTAACATAACTATATCTTATAATGTTTTAGTTTTAGGTAACTAAATATCTTGTATTATCTTAGTTTGCTAAGATTATATTTTATAATTCTCTTTATAATAAATGCAATATTACCCATATAATTCTACCAAATCATTCTTCACCTGTTTTTTGACTTGACCCTTAAATCAAATTCAAGCTAATCTCACTTCCTCTTTTATGGTTGGCCTTGGGTGGTGCTTTCTCAACCATGACCCAAATCTCATTCACTAAAAGGTCATTGCCCGATCAACCTTAAGTATGGTGGCCGATAATCTCTACATGATATCAAATATTGATAATCTCTCATCTTATTCTAATTTAAGCGTAAGTAATGGAACTATTATCGTAAATAATCATTCTATTTTTATTTGTAGACTTGATAATGCTAGAAACCATCCCCTAAGTAATAAACGGTGGTAATGAAAATAAAATTTAGTGTAATTTTAATTGAAAAAGATATTGGCTATCTTGGTGGTCATACTTGTCCAACTCTAATCATCTCAATTTTTTCATAAAATTCATTTCAATACATTACCATTGAGAATAGTCGTATTAGGTGGTAATGGAAATTTGTAAACAAAAAACTTTTTTTGATCAAAGTTTCATAACCAAGGGAATGATAAGGAACTTTTGATAAAATTTTACACTATAAATCATTCTCATTACCATCATTTAATACCACTAACCAAACGGGTCAAAAAAAATTTTATGCAAACTTAATAAATTAAAAGACAATAGAAAATAAATTTAGTAGACCCATTAAAACAAATCAAGGCCGGAATACAATTTTAGCTATAATAGCGCTTATTTATGGTTCAACACGTAAAACATACTCTTCTAGTTCTTTGAATTTGCTAAAAAATACAAATAAAATTAAAAGTGTTTTAATATTATACCGTAAATTCAAAGGAACTGAAGAAATACCCGATAATTTTCCACTTTAAATAGCAAGTATAAAGACATACAACATAAAATAACAATAGCAATACATATAGGTCTAAGCACCAATGTTGCCAATCTTAATATCACCGGTAACTTGCTGACCACCCTTGTTGCCAATGTTACCACCAATGCTGTTAATTTTAACTCCTCTGGTTTTTCGAGTATGGTTGTCGACGATGACATCTCCATACGTTTGCTTGCCCGACCCGTTCACATTTCCTTCGGAGTTGTATACGTTTCCATACGCGAATTGACCCGGTAGGACGTACATAGGACGATGTGGAGTATAGTAACCATAGTTTGGTTGATAGTAAGGGGGTGGATTTGCATTATTTGGTTGATTATTTGGTGGAAAACAACCATTTGAAGGAGCTAAATTATTATTAGCATTATTTAGTGGACTTAAAATATTATTAGCATTAATTGAAGGGGCTAAAATATTATTAGCATTATTTGGAGCGACATTTGGAGAATTTGAAGCATGATTGGGTGGATTTTGAATGGTATCAATCATGCCCATTTTCTAAAATTTGGAGAATTGGTAGTTTTGAGGTAAGGTACTTTTGATTTGTGGAAAAGATAAAATAATTGTTAGAGATGTAGGTTTTCGTTAAATAAGGAACTAGGAGGGTTACTAGCAAGGTAAGAAATGTTCCAACTTCAATTCCAAGCATAAGTGTAACATTTGCTAGCTTGAAATGTAAGCACTAATATGCCATGATAAGATGCCCATCATTATATGTGGTCTAAATGTATTACAAGATATTATAAAAGAAAAATTATATAAATTTAACCTTTTATCGAATAATGAGAGAATTATTAATATATAAGTTTGAATATAATTAGTTTTAAGATGAAACACTACCTGAATTTATACATTGTTTCATTGTCCACATATGTGTGCAAGCTTAGTGAGGCTCAGCCTTTACCAACACTTTTGAATCGACTCTAAAATGAATTAAATGACAAATTAACCCTAATTACTTTTTTTTATTATTTTTTCTTTGTTTTATATATTTTGAATAAAAAAACCCCATTACCTCCCACCCACGTAGCACCACTTACCCAAACCCTAACCCATATTTACAACAAACCACCCTTGAACATCTCCTTCCCACCCAGCCCAACCCTAAACCAGCTCTACCTATAGATGTGTGATGCTAACCACCGGGACCATGACCTTTAGCCTCCACCAAGCACAAACACGACCTTTAGCCAACATCAAATGCCACCTACCCATTAGGTGGTGGTGGCCTTAATGGGTTATGACTTAGGTGGTGGCCACGTGGATTACTACTGTTTTGGGTGGTTTACAACTGGATGTATGATGTGGTGATGGGCTGGATGAGGGTGGCTTGAGAGATGGTCGAAAAGGGTAGTGTTGGACTTGGGTGGGGGTGAAAGGGTTGGGTGGGGGTTAAGGGCACTATAAGGGTTGAGTGGGGGTGAGGTTGGTTGGGGTAAGGTTTTGATTGTTTCTATTTTTTAATCATAAAACTAAAAAAGTTACTTATAAACAATTCAAAATTAACGAAATATACTTTGTAACGGAATTGCTAAGATTTTTATAAATTGGAAACTTTGTTGTTACCGTGTAGGAAAAAATTTAAAAATATTATAATTTATATTTCCTTAAAACTGATTGATACTATATAGAGTTTCCTTTATTATTTTTTTTATGCATGTTACCATTTTACGATTATCCTTTTAAAATGGAAGATTTTTCTAAAGAGAAATAATTTTTTGTAATTGTTTTAATCTATTTGTCTTATTAGGGTAAATATGTTATAAATAAGGCTAAAATCTAAATAGAAATAATATAATGGCTTTTTAATGAGTGATTTGGTAATAAATTCTAAATATTATGCTATATAGCCTATAATATTAAATAATATAATTTTTGTCTAAAAATTCAAAATTTAAAATGTATTTTAATTGACTATTTGAAATTATTTTATCAGTTATATATATGAATTTATCATTTTTGTAGAAAAATCAAGTATATAATGTAATATAGAAGTATACTTTTTTCATTATAAAGTTTATACTTTATATTCATACAATACTTTTACGTAAGAAAATAGTTATGATTCTGTGTATAATACGGATAAGCACCTAGACAAATTATTGGTGAAGCCTAAAGAGATATTTTTAAAAGATGATTTACTTTTAGTTAGAGAATCTTAGCTTTAGTATGCAAGGTCATTATCAAATTCCCCTTTGAACCTATTCTTGTAAAATGGAGTAGAATATTTACGACCACTTAATTTATATTCCTATAAAAAATTTAGTGGGCGAAAAATATAATTTTAAGTTGAATGTAAATTAAGTAGGAGAATAAAATTAAAAAAAATAAGTGGAGTAGATTTATTAGTTAGTAAATGTCTTATAAACATATATTATTAGGGTAAATTCAGACTAGCTGTCAGCTGAAAAAATGATAAGAGTGCACTAGGCAAAATGAACCTAAGCGTAGATTAGGATTTATTAAATTTACTAATAAAGAGGGTGAAATAATCAAAGCCGAGAGAATTACATCTTATTTGATTAGGTTTTTTTAAAAATCACAATCCTAATTGGAATTTGATTCAAAGTATGGGTTTCATTAAACATAATTCAAAGTATTGAATCACCTTAGATTGGTGAAATAGAAATTTTTGTCGGATGTATTTATTGGCTATATTGAACCGTGGCTTTAGCATATTAGGTCATTATCAAATTCACCTTTGAATCCAAAGGCGGATTTAAGAGGTGTTAATGAGGTAAATGGATATTACTTCCTCTTATTCTTTCTAGTAGCCTCATTTACTTTTGAGCTACTATAATCACTGGTAATTTGTATTTTATTCTTAATTTATAAGTTAAAACATAGTTAAGTAAAATCTTATTTATTTTATTCATCTCAATGCAAAAATTATTAATATCAACTTTTCATAATTTTCGATAAACAAACACAAATACCAAATTTACGAAGTTTACGACTGCGGATACCTCTAATCATAGGCTAGTGTTATGTATACAAATATGTTTTAAAAGATATTGAGCTACTAGCTATTAGAAAGGCTAATCATAAAAATCTAGAAGATGATTATTTAAAACTATCTAGTGTTAAGTAAGAAGTAATAGTTAGAATATACTAGAGGTGTGAAGTAAGAAAAGAAATATCTAGATAAAATCCTAGCTTAACTACTAGAATGTTCCATAGCAAGTATAAATTGGATATTATGACAATTGCATTATATATAGCAAGAAGCTCTCATAAAAACAAAGGATTAAGCCATGAGCTCAAATCACAAAGTATATACATAAAAATAGAGAGATTAATAAGTGAGACATGAGCTTATATAAAAATAGTAGGGAAGAGTGTAAAGGTGCAGAATAAGTCTCCCACCAAAAATATTCTTGTACAAATTATGATGTAATCAAATATTTGAATTCAGTAAATGTAATACAATATTTATTTTGGTCCAACTACAAATTTCATATGCGCCCAAAACTTCTATCACTAGCTCATTTCATGTACATTGTAATTATCCATATAAGCATGGAATAACTATGGAGTATGAAAAGAGTAGAGAGAAAATACAGAAACATATGGTAGACCTAAGACAAAGTGAAGCTCAAGCTTGATCATGGCTTAAGTTACAACTCACAACAAGTGCCTAATCTTCTATACAATATACTAATGAAGAAAAGATTAGAAAATATGTCGACCTAACGATAAAAATTTACCCGCTCTTTTCATGTTCTTATTAGGAAAATATCTTTCTGATTATATTTGGTTAATATATATCTTTTTGATTGCATTTGTTTAATTGAATAGTTACAAAAGCTTTTAAAACTATACCTCATTTGGAGAAATTGTTTACCATATACAATCAATTAAGATATGTAGTATCTTTCAATTACAATGGATTATTATCGGATAACATATTAATTTTTATGTAAAAAATTAATTTTTAGTAAAAAATTTTTTAATAAATTGAGAAAAAATAATTTTGAAATAGTTTTCCATAGATTATCCTATACATTACTTACATAAGTAAATATTAAAATAAGATATCGGTGAAATAAATTTCAAATGATAATTTTATCACCTATGTTTGACAAATTTATAATAAATAAATAAATAAATTTAAGTTATATATTAATTATTATAGTAAAAAATATGTTCTTTAGCTAAAAATTTTTTTTAAGGTCTTACAAAGACATTAAACATTAAAATTATTTTTTATATTATTTTTTATGTGTTAAATTTTTCTATTATGTTATGTACTTACTTACAATATACTCCATTTTGTTTAGTGCATAATCTTATCATTATGTTTTATATAGTAGTATATTAGTAATATGTATCTCAAACTAATAGTAATACTTTTACAGTTTTTAAAACAAATTAATTTACAGTTTCAATATGCTTAGGAGTCATATAATAACTTAATGGCACGAAAATCTATATAGTATACAAACAAATTAGAAGCTTTGGGAGCAATAAAGCTCACACAAAAACATGGTTCTTGTATGGACTTAGTGTACTATAAGTTAATCGTTATTTATCGGGAACATAAAATTTAAAATTTGAATTTGAATTATGAATTTAAATTTCTGGTCCAAACTCTAACTCTACATTTTAAGAACAATAGGAAATATGTAGAACTTATGGTTAAGTTTGATTTTTAAAGTTTAAATTCTTTTGAACTAACAACTGGTTTACTCTAAGTTTAAGTTAGGTTTAAATTTGAATTATTATTATTATTGTTATTATTTGTTGCAGATATTACTTAATTTATTTGAAAGACTCGTTAAAACTGATTTGTACTTATCAGATTCCTGACACTTCAAATTAGCCATTGAAAATTTTCTATTTATGTGAAATTCATAGTAAAAGAAGACAGAATTATTATTCAATCAATATATAAAGCTTGTCATTCAATACTCATTTTTACAATTTTTTTAATCACATCTTACGTTTAGCTAAGCTCATAGGTTGATAAGTGTATCTCTTTATATTCAAGTCCTTTGAGTTTGAGTTTAGTAGTGCCTCGTTCTACTAAGTGTTAAAAGGAGATAAGTAAAAGTTTTTCGTATGTGTATTCGAGGGATAAGTGTACCTTCTCTTAAAATACACGTATTAGATTCATAATTTAAGAGAATAAATATAAAGAGGTGTGGTGTTTAAAAGTCTAAGAGATGGATAACTCTAGGCGGAGATTAGCAATTCATAGTGAACTTCGTAAATAAATAAATTTGTTTTTTCTACTATAAATTCTACGATTACAGTTCGTTTACTTCAAAATCCAGAATAAACAAGTAATCATGATGCAAACAAAATTTAGAAAAAGTCATACCATATTCAACTATCTAGAATATAAACCCATCATTAACTATAAAATTTAATAGACTTTAATTAACTATAAAAATCATGTCGTGTTGGATGGCCCATGTATCCTTTTGATTGGGCCAGTCCACATGCCTGACCCATGTGTCTCTCGTGCCTTGGGTGTGCCATGCTCGTTATTTTCCCGTATTTTACTCCACATCCCGCCTATAGTCCATGCCTCCGAATCTCGTGTTGTATCGTGCCAAACTTTGGTCTGTATTGGGTTGTGCCAATGTCATATTGTTCCTTGAAATGTAAGGCTTAATGACTCTATTTAGTAAGAACAAGAGTAAAAAAGCAATAGAAAAACAAAGTATAAACGATGGAGCAACTAAAACAAGAGCAAGATCACAAAGATGATTAATGAGCATCATAAATACCTTCCCTTCAAACAAGATTGTTTTTAGTACATAATCAACTTTAAATTAATGAAACAACTCTCCCAAACCTTGAGAACAACCTCTCAAGCACAATGTTTACACCTTTTATGAAAACACACACTAATACAAGAAGACAACTCTTTTGGCTCTTTCTAACCCTAGTTGTTCTTAGTGTATTAGCCTCTCTACAATGCATTCTAATCACTTCATGTACCAGGGTACTCGGATGAGCAATTCATGTGCTCGAACGAGCACATGTCCAATTCCATTTACTGCCTATTGTTGTTGGTTGCCTCGTTCACCAATCACCCTCCAAGCTCCTCATGCCTCATTCAAGGCGGCATGATCTAAGATTCTTATTGTGCACCATCTCGCCTTATTCAAGGCATTCTATATGCATCACCTCATGTAGTGATTCATACCTCAACCACTCATATTTCCTTACATACCCAACTTCCTCCTCTAATGTATAAACCATAAAATGGGCTATAAAATATCAAAATTATCATCTTTCATAGTAGGAGAATTGACACTTACACTAACATTACTAAGTGGACCGCCCTACCACCCAGTCCACTTGGATTCACATGCATACAATTAATAATATAAGATGATAATTAAAGCTAGTATTGCAAAAGACTTGATTTATTACCAATCAATTATTAGTAACAACATATAGAGTATGTACATAGATCAACTAATATCAAGCTTGCAATTAAGGAAATGATCCAAGCAAAAAGGACACAAAGATCACTATGTAAAAATGCTCCCATACATTTTATGTTTAATTTTCAATTTTGATTGCCAACTTTGACATCTCCATTGGATTGAGAACCGGAATGATTAACATTAAACCCAGAATTGTAAACATTTCCTGCAATAGGGATATAGTTACCAGGTCCCCAAGGAAACATAACCGGATACCCCTGAATTTGATTACTCAAAATAGAAGTCGGGTTTGGGTTTGGGTTTGGGTTTGGGATCAGTTCGTGATTGACCTGATCATGGGTAGGGAAACGAGGAGGATACCCATATTTTTCATATTGTTCTGGAGGGTAACCTGGTGGAAAAGGGGGAGGATACCCATATTTTTTCAGTTCTGTAGGGTACCCTGCAGGAAATACTGGGCTCGTCATCATGCATGTATTTATTTGTGTTTGATATGTTTTGTGTACAAACAAACCATATTTTCTTATATATAAGAGTTTTGAGGAAGTCCGTTTATTACTCCCGCTATCCCCCGCAGGAACGCATTTATAACTCGTTTAGTCATTTAACATTAAATGGTGAGAATAATAATCAAAAATTAGTATAATTTTTATAAGAATATATATATCTTTTCACTAGTTTAATGGTTATATTTATTTTCCTTCAACAATCTTATTTCTTTATAAAATTCATTCTGATGTATTACTATTTAAAATGTGATATTATGTAGTAATGGAAAATTATGAACAAATTTTTTTTATGATAAACTTTCATTACTATGAAATACCATGATAAATATCATTAATACTACTTAAGTAGATAGTAAAAATGAGTGGTTAAGATAAAGAGATATAATAAGCTCGTACATGAGATAATTACAAGAAACTGCGTCGAACCATTGCCAAAAAGAAAAACGGTACAAATAAGTAGGAGAAACTTAAATGAAAAGTTGTGCAAATTGAGATTTAAAAGGCATATTAATAGCAGTTATCATTTCTTAGCATTAAAGAGAAATGGGATAATTTTTTAGGAAAATGTAATATTTGGTAATAAATGAAATGATAGATAATATGTTGTATAAATAAAATTAAAAAGAGTTAAATGTACGAATAAGATTCAAAAGAAATTAATGAGTTTTAATTAAAAAAAAAGTAAAATAATACAAAATAATAAAAGGAACTAAAAATAGGAAACGATGCTAAATAAGTGGAAGAATCAAATGACTTGGTTTTTTTTTTCTATTCATTCTTTGAGCGCAAAAAATCCATATCATGAGATTTGTTCATCAATAGCTTATTTTGTTGTGCATCAGTATATAATATAAGAAAAATTAATATTAATAATTCAACATTTTAATTATTTGCTTTGAATAATTTTAATTTTGAATTATTTTTTATTAATTAATTTTTGTCCTTAGTTTGTTGGTAGCATACTAATAAAGTATGCTGATAGCAAACTAAGTCCAAAGGTTAAAATTATTATAAAATAAAAGATTACGTTGATAGCAAATTAAGCGCAAATGTTAGATTATTAAAAAATAATCCACATGTAAAATTATTTACAGCAAACGAATTAAAAATTAGATTATTAATATTAATTTTTTCTGTAATATAATATATTATGAGATTTTAACAATTAACTTAGTTTGGTACTCTAGAGTCCAGAGGTACGAACCACATATGTTTTTTTTATAAAACTCTATATCAATTACTCTAATATAAAGCATACACTTAATTAATGAGTTTTCTATGCCTTAGCTTCTGTTGTTGCAATTGTTCCAAATTCCATTAATTTGAATACAATAAAAAATTCCTCTAATGCACATTCTTATTTGAATACAAACATCATTAATATACAATTTAGATTAAACTTTAATATGAGTATGATTTTTGTTTAAGTATTATAAATTAAATTACTTTTTATTTTTAATTCATTCTCTTAATTTTTTTTTATAATCTACATTATTTCACTATTATTCGATGAAGATTAATCTTTTAAATAGAACAATACAACATAAATAAAACTTCGAATTTCATGAATTTAAAATTTCAGTCTCTATAACAATTTCCTGTTGATAAATTGGATAGAAAGATCTTTGGTAGTACCAATTTCATTATGCACACTAACGTCGCCGTTAGTTTGTGTGCCGGACCCATTTATATTTTGACCCGAATTATAATTAAAGTAACTACCACTACCACCACCACCAACTCCTGGGATAACATAGTTAAACACTACTTGACCCACTTGCCATCCAGCTAGCGAGCTAAGTTGGCTAACTTGACCATTTCTAATAATTGGCTGAGATCCAACTACTATAGAATTAGCCTCCTTATTACCAGTATTAGTAATCGGATTACTATCACTAACACTACTTGATCCTTTCGCAACATTTTTCTCCTTTGGCTTCTCCGCGGATGCTACATGATGTAGTACCCAATTATGAGCACGTGATTTACAAGTAGACCCAAGAGGTTCGAGTGCAGGACAAATAAATTTATCATAGTTACACATAATATTCTTCGGACCACATAAGAAGTAGGTCCGATACTCATATTCCACATCGATTTGAGCATGAACGACTTGGAAATTTGGTTGTGTGCACACACTTAGGTTCCAATCCGAGATAGTGTTTTCTCTTACAGGCAAGCGGTCTTGGTACACTCTTAAATTCACATGCCCTTCTCCTACACGACGCACCACAAGGACTTTCTTGTATATGCTATGGAGACGGCATTTACCTGTGAATGTGCCATTTATGTCTTTAACCCATTTCACTTTCCACTCGGCTCCGGTGGGGAGTGTTTCGGGTGGCTCACTTCGTGGTGGTTTTCGAATGAGAGTTACCGTCTTCTTGTCTTCACAAGCCGTTAAGTAGGAATTGCAGTTTTGTTCATAGAGATTTACAAACTTGATGGATTTCATGAACTTGTCCATGCTATTTGGCTTTCATCTCCTTATTTTTTGAGTATATCAACATATCTTTGTGTGATAAAAGTGTTGTACTAGAGAAACTATGCGCCTAATGGGAATATATACATCAATACATGTGCTCTAAGCCTTTAGGGTCGTTTCTAATCTTAGGCAAGGTAGAAAAGGATCTAATACTCCAATTCAGCAATATTATCATGTAGGACATAGAACACTGATTAAAAATTGTAACTTTACTTTTTTCAAAAGTCCACTAAAGACCAAAATTGACCCTCTATAGAAAGGGTCAGGAACGACACTGCGTACTCCTATATCCCACTCAATTTGTCATTTTTCAATATAATCTTTCCAGTGAATTTGCGTTATTTCTATTTTTGGAGATGATCTTACCACTTTTACTTTGTATTTTTTAGTCTTATTTCTTAAAATAAGTACTACTTTAATTCATTATGCCAAAATTTTTTGGTCTCATACGAAAAGCAAAATAAATTTTTAACCACAAAAAATATTCTTTTACAATTTGAAAAACTTTGTGCCCTAGTGTTTCAATGAATATGTTCAACTTTTTAAAACGAATATGGTTCAACTTTGGATTTCAAAGACTATTTTGTTGAAAAAAAATACATGGACAATAAAACCCAAGATAATAGATAAGCAATTTAATGGTCTATTTAAATTAGCTATTAATTTTAAGATGAAACCTATGTGAAAATAGAAAAATTTTCCAATTTTTTATTTTCTTTTTGAGTTTGTCCCGTTGAACAAGTACCATGCCCATATTGGTTCTCTCGAGTGCAATTTAAATTATAACTACTATATATTTTTTAGTTTGTTCTCTTTGGCCATTTTATATGAAAGTTTTTTTAGTAAAATGAGGCAAATTTTAATGAATCTGAAGAATAGTTTACTAAAATCGGTTAAAAATTTAATTTTGATTAAGTATTGAGAATAGATAATATTGAGTGGGTATAAATTTGTTGAATATATCTCCCTTTAATTCAAAGTGCTTTAATTCACATGGTATCTCACCTTTGATTGATAGTTTAATGAGAATTTTATGTGTGCAAACTTCTTAGGGCTCCAATACCTTACAATTTATACAACTATCAAAACAACATTTTTTTTGTGCCATAGACATCCACATACACGCGTCAAATTATTATAGGATCAGGAAATCTAATTGAACTTGACCAAGATCTTATCTACCTGACTCGTTTTCCTAAAATTTTGGTGACCTACTTTTGATTTGTACATCAATAATTTTAATTTCATCGTAATTATCATATTTAGTGTATCTGTTTCGTTGAGTTAATATTGCGCAATTATGACTTGATATGTTATATAGACTCAATATAATATTAAAATCTAATTTTAAATTTAATAATAATATTTTGTAGCTTTTAGTTTTTATATCTATAACCTGTTAGATCATACTCGATTGTCATAAAATCGACCCGACCAAAGTAACAAGTCTACACCCGCACTTTTTGACTTGTGGGTAGTCTAAAGACTCTTAAAATCAAGGAGTAATTATAAGTGATGAAAATTACATCTCTATGATAAGAGTAAAAGAAAAAGCTCTCAACCAATAGATTAACCCATGATTCTATTCCGCCCACATCTTTAAGTGAAAAAACTTCCATTATGTTATATGGACTTATTCGCAACTCCATAAAATTAGAAAGGGTACAAAGCTAACGTATCAAACTATAGATGGTCAAAATTTGGAATTGATTATTTTTAGATTCATTCGCATAATGTCAACAAGTCATACTCGATTCCAGATTGATTTAATGTGGATCGATCTAAGATCGATTATTTGATTGGTCACGTTGACATTCGTTCAGTGTAAACAAATTCTCTCTAGAGTAAGAATTTGTCATCTCGATGTATATGAGAACTATAATCAAAACAGAAATATAACAAAATAAAAAATTTTAAAAAAAGAATAAATTGAAAAAAATACAACAAAATAAAAAAAAATTGTACGTATCAGAGCTATATGCTAATAGGGTTACAGTCGATTGAATACATTTATATTTTATAAACTTCTCCTTCCAGGAGCTAAACACTTCAATACTTGTTAGGCAACGAATCTGAGAACTACATACATTAAGAGAAAAAAAAAATAGTAAAACTACTTACAAATTCAAACAATTTTTCATCTCAAAACAACTTTTCCGGTGCGTCGATAGTCGGACTGAGGAGTAGTTCCCTAGTGAGGGAGTTACAACAACAACTCACTTACATTCACATCACATGTGTGGTTTCAACCTGTGCAATTCTGTACTTGAACACCATCGAATAATTAGTTCGATGATCGTAAAAAACGAATGGCGGGCCAAAGGAAGCTCGTACGAAAAGCACTCGGTACATGCTAAGCATTGGATTTTCTCCACAAGGAGTATGGCGTTGGCGGCTAAGCAACATGCCGACAAGCCTATGATTTTGGTTTTTCTTACATGCAAGATTAAGCTTCAACTCTGTAGTCCCTAGAAACAACACACTTTACCTGAAATGAAAGCATTTTGCAATCACAAAAAGACAATAGGATATCGGGATCATCCTTAAAAATTGCAACGCCAGAAAATACAGACGCATTTGTCGTGAAGCTAAAGGGAACAAACGAGTAATACATGTAATTTGATGAATCATTGAGTTTGATTCAGGGCATATTGAAGGGTATGAAAAGTAGACGTTAGTTTGATTTATTGATTGTAGTCAAATTCGTTTATAAGTCATAATTCCAAATGATTAAAAATCCATGATTCCATGTGAAAACACGTCAATCATACGAAACATCATCATCATCATAATCAATCCAATATCACGCTCGAAAGTAGGGTCTGGCCGTCTGGGTGAGGAAAGGTGACGGACAATCCATACCTGTACCCCTTCAAAGAGAGAGCCAGAGGTATGTGATCAATCATGCGAGTGGTTCGTAAAAATTACCTGGCTCATTTCTCAGGCTCGCTTTTAAAAGATCTAACAGGAACAATGCATGCCGAATCACCATTAGACCCAGGAACGTCATCTATTCCCTGTGTCTTATAAGACAGGTTAAAGCCATTTATCAGGTTTATATTTCATTATAGAAGGCATCATACGTTTTCTTATTACAAGAAAGGCAAGACGTTTGTATACGAGAGACATGCACCTGGTGGTTGAAAGACTTCAGGATACTTCTTTGGGGTCGGGCATTAAGATCAATCATTTTTTTATCCATTATTGGAGCTTCAGGGACATCGTTCCCATCTACAAAAACTACATGATTCTGCTCTTTCTCTCGCACAATTGTGTTTGATGATTGATTCAGTTCCGTCCTAACTTCCATTCGATCAGCCTGTTGTAAGCCTGTGCCTTCAACATGCCCATTATCCCCTGGAAACTACACAAAGAAACCCGTGAGTGCGGAAATTAACAAGATTGTCAGAAAAGATCATACTTCCTCCTCCCTCAATTAATTGGTCATACATTTGACTCAAGGTCATTTTTAGAAATCATGTTAAAATGCCACAGCTCTCCTTCATTAACAGATTTCTTGCCTATTTACTATGGCGGATCTAGAACAAAGTCAAATAATGTCGATAATATTAAAAAATGTGCTTAATATGAGTTGAATCTAGGTCAATATTGTCACATATCAACGCTCATACCAATTTAACCTACACATATATTAGTACCTTTAGTCTTTAGATCCTTGTATACGTAAGTTGAATGCTGTCAATTGACAATATTAACTGGTTATAGATCCGCCCCTGACAACAATCCAGGTAAAATATACTTCCTCCACCCTACTGAGTTTGCAATTCTAAACAGTGCAACTCAGCGGGATGTAAGGAGTAGTCTAGTGAAATTACTGATAAGGAACCATCAAGGGTCATCATCATACCCAGCGGATCCTGCTCATAGGAACTATACTTAGTGTCTGGGGAGGGAAGGAAGGCGGCAACTCATACCATATAGGAGAGTACAGCCAAAGAGTCCCTCGACTCGAAAAAGATGCACAAATTATTCCTCAGGAAAAACATCAGTAATCAAAAACATATAAATGAATAAAATACAAATGAATCATCAAGGGTAACTTAGAAAATTAATATAAATCAATTAACTCAAAAAGTCACGCAACAAGCAAACCAACACTAAGATATGTAAAGTCACAGACCTCTGCTCTCTGTCTCAACAAAAGATATCGTCTGTGAGTTCTTTTACCACCAACATGAACAGCCATGTCGCATTGCAGGCAAAGGGAACTCCCATCGATCTCACAGTAAAAGAAAGCTGCATAGGTACAAGGTCTAATAAATTCACTCAGAATAGAAGGTTCAAAAGGATATCAACCTTATTCTGATTTTAGAAAGCCACCCACCAGGAGCATTTTCACAAATGTCACATTTTGGTACCGCATTAGGGGCAGCAAGTCCGACGCGTATATGTCGACTAGCAAGCTTGTTACACATGTGGACCTGCGATTCCAATTCATTGAATGGGGCATATCACTGATACATATTATGAAGATGAAAAGTGAAAAGAAAATAGGATGACGACTTAACTTATTAAGCATCCCAAGAGAGCATTTTTAAAAATTAATATTTGAAAACTTTTGTTAGGCAGTGGATATCTTTTTATTATTATTGAAGTGATAAGCAAGATACAATTTTGCTTTCCAAAACATGCTAATACGAACAAAACTTCTAGGGGAACTGGGGAAGGAAACCTTCCACGAAAAACCCTCCTTAATAGCACAAATCAAACTAGTCCAACAAAACCCAAAAATGCAACTAAAATCAAATTCTTACACTACAATTTGGATTATTCTAAAAAATCTAACCATTTTGAGACAAATTAGTCACCTTGTCTCTTATAATGGTAATATTCCATTTTTAACAATGAATAGATATCAGTTGTCAGAGACAGGTAAAATCAAACATGGGCTGATAGATCAGTCTCATAAGTGCAAAACCAAATGACAAAGATATAGAACTTTCTTTGGTCATATTAGGCTAGGTAATTCATATTTTCATGGGTAACAGCCAAATAACCATCCGCTATTGCAAAACAAAAGTAGTCATGAATCACAATGCCATTTGTCACGTGCCACTTATTTTCTACAATAGGATAAATATCAGGTGTGTAACTAACCCCTCCCATTCTAGAAAATACCTTTTTTGTGTGTGTTATCCTTCGGCATTAAAATGACTTCAACTAGTCAACATCATCAAAAATCACTTGATACAAGCTACCAAACCAATATCCACAAAACAACATCAATATGATGCAAGGAAGAACTAAGGTTGCGAGAAACAAGAAGCCTAATTCCTATTTTTGTGATCACTTCCATGGTTACAATCTTGAGAGATGCCATAAAGTCCATGGTTATCCACCAAATTTCAAGCCATATACCTAGAAGAGGAGCATTGCTAAAGTTTCACAAAATGAGACCATTTTTAAGAAGTCGGGTCACTACATGGATGGCAATAAATCAATATAAATAACGTAGTTCTATGCATAATAAATTTTGAAACACAATTCGTATCAGTATGTGGAATGGCGATGGGAATGGGAACGTGGAACGTAACAGTGACTCAGGAATGACTAGATACATGAAAAATTATGTATAAAATGTAAAGATAATATCAAAAGACAATAAAATTGATTTTTGTGCAACAAAATATTGTTATTAAGACAGGCTTTTTCAGCTTAAAGGCTTTTTCTCTTGATTTCCACCCTTTTCTCTCCTTGAATCCATCGATGGAGGCCCAAAAACCTTATACAGTATTGGTTGAAGGTCTTAGACAACACCAAAAGCAATTTGAGACGTATTTCGCTATTGTTTTGGGAAATATGTCTCGGGGTCATGAAACCGAATTATGTTCGACGCTCTAGGTTTCTATGGCTAATACAAGTAGAGCTCTATGTGTTTGAATCTAAAATTGTATGAAAGCTACAAAAAATTAAACACAAATAAGCATCCCAAATGGTAGACACTATGTTAAATATATTGGCACAATAAGACTTAATATTACACTGAAAGAAGTCTTATACATCTAGATTTTCACTTTTTAATTTCGTGTCCACTCATATATTATGTATTGATATAAACGGTAACATCTTTTTTACATTTAATCATTGTTATTTGAGAGCCATATGATGAAGGAGCATTGACTTTCTGGTAAACTGCATCATGGATTGTATTCATTATTGAAAAAGTGAATAAAGATTCTTGTGAAAGAAAAGGAACGCTAAAGCAAACGACTGAACACAATAAGATTGTCACATATGCAAATGTTAAAGCAATAAAGATCAAAGAGCAAGCAAATTTGCATCTTTTGAGATTAGGTCACATGCCTATTCATCAATTGAAAACTTGTTATTCCTTAATTTTGATGAAAATTCAATAACATCCAACTATTTCTGTACTATAAGTCTACAAGCTAGACAAATTAGAGTTTCTTTACCTACTAGTCGCATTTAAACTAATGGTGTATATTACTTCACGTTATAAGGACCTTATAAACACCCTACTGGACATAGATGTATCATGGTTCATTCCATAGATGGTGATTTTTCGAGAACTACTAGGATTTATATTATCAAGCATAAAATTGAGTATGCATCTTTGATGAATCGGTTTGTTGGTCTTGTTGAGAAACATTTGAAAAGAAAGCTAAACACATCGGGAGCATTAATGCCAAGAAATGAGTAAAGGATTTGCTTTAAAATTCTACACTTCTACGAGCATTGTACCAGATGCAATTTATACACCACAACAAAATGGTAGGAAAAAAACGCGACATCATTTAAGTACAAATAGAGCATTTTATTTCAATCCAAGCTTCCTGTATACGGTGAGTGCATTTGGTGCGCCTCTTTCCATAATAATAAATGCCTTGGACAATAATAAAAGATTATCAACTAATGAAAAGCTTTTCAAAAGGTAACCATCTTATGCAACTCTTAGAACCTTTGGAATTGAATCATAGTTCCCCAGAACACAATTTGTATCGCCATATGACGGCAACGAGAATGTGGAGTGCAACCTAAAGTGACTTGGAAATGACTTGATTTCCAAAACATTATGTATAAAATGGAAAGTTAATATCAAAAAATAAATAAATTTGATTTTGTGCTTCAATATTTTGATTTAAAATCACTTTTTCAGTGTTAAGGCTTTTGTCTCTTGATTTCCTCCTTTTTCTCTATGTGAATCTATAAATACAGACCTAAAAACCTTTTACAGTATTGGTTGAAGGTATGGGAAGACACCTTCAGCGATTAGGGACACATTTCACCAATGATCTAGGACGAGTATTTAGGGTTCCGAAATGGGTTATATTCTATATTTTAGGTTTCTATACTTTTGATCTTTATGTAATCCAAAACAAGAAGGTTAAAGTTTGAACATAGATCTCAACCTTATGTATTCATTGGCTATGCCTTACATTGAAAAAATTATAAACTTTATCATCTGATAACTCAAAAAATCACTATGTCCAAAGATGTTTTCTTCCATGAGACATTTTTTTCCTATTCTCTAAATGAACAAACCATTACAAAAAAATTTCCTAAGCGTTTTCCTTTCAAATCTTTCCTATGCTAGAAGGATTGTTTTGTTTAAAATGTAAAGGAGTCATTCCTTTCAATTCTCTTTCCTCCATCTCTCTCCCATCCCCTATTGGTATCCAAATGAAAAAAAAGTTGCATGTTCTTTTATCTCTGCTTCTTTTTCCTCCATTTCGTGCCATCCAAACATGGTTAGTTACATTTCCTAACATACTATTTCAGAAGATTACAAGGACACACTTTGCACAACCCGCTATGTAGCATGGGCGACGGCTCAAGGCCTTGTTATTTTAGGGGCCTAAATTTTTTTTTAATGTATACACTTTTAGATTATATATATATATATATATATATATATATATATATATATATTAAAGTAATATTATTTTTATTTGAAAAAGCAACACGTTTTAGTCATTGTATAATTCATATCAATAATTTTCATAAATAATAGTTATCCATTACCTTGTTAATGACTACGTAGTAGTGCTTTTCAATTATTATTCATGGGTTAATGGTTACTCGAAATTGTTTGGTATTTTCTCTTTTGGAGAAAATCATTAAATCTAGGTAGCCAATTACATATATTGTTAATTTGTTGTATTTTATAGGTTAATTGGGTTAAACAAGCAAATTATTGTCTTGTTTAATCAAAAAATAAAATAAAATGAAACGTGCACATTCGAATTTGAATTTTCGCTTAGAGCTCTTAAAATATCCGAGATGGCCCTAACACTCCGTTTCTATTAGCTTAGCTAGCTTCTTCTCTCTTCTCGTTGATTCTCTTTTTTCTTCCCTTTCACTATACATAAGTTAGCAATCATCTTCTATAAGATTAAATAAAGAGTTAATGAAAAGTTTGATTAAACAATGTATACTCTCTTTGCCCCTCTCATTTTATCTCATTTTTTATTTTGGCTTTGGCTCATTTACTTATTTATCCAACCACTTTTTCTAATACAATCTACACATTCAACTCTATTGATATCATCCACACAATACAATCGCTCTTTTCATTTAAAACCAATTTCTCACCTTTCCGTTAAAAGAGTCCATTTGAACAATATTGCAAATTCATAAGGACAGAGGAGCATGTTCTGAAGTCTAAACACAATTCAACATACCAATTTATCTTGTGAGTTCAATACTCATAAATCTTAGCAGTGACACATAATTCGGTAGTTGGTTCGCCGTTTGAAAAATGGTTGAAAAATAGCTTAAAACAATGACACTTATCAGAGTATTAACAATGACATGTCACATTCACTTCAATTTCAAACTGTCTTCTATCACCACAAATGCTAACAGCTAATATACACCATAAGTTGGTATAAAGTAGACCCAACTCACAAAAAAAAAAAAAAAAAAAAAAAAAAAAAAAAAAAAACTTTCCTGAATTCTCACCCATCAACTAAACTTTACATAGAATTGATTCCTCAAAATCCCTAATTTGTTT
Source organism: Amaranthus tricolor (assembly GCF_026212465.1). Lineage (NCBI taxonomy): Eukaryota > Viridiplantae > Streptophyta > Magnoliopsida > Caryophyllales > Amaranthaceae > Amaranthus > Amaranthus tricolor. The sequence goes on along the minus strand of NC_080048.1, from coordinate 34,753,221 downwards.
TTGATCAAATTCAGCAAAAAAAAACCAAATGAAGTAAACTGGGTTTTCACACACAAATACTTCAATAATAAAACAAATAATAAAAAAAATTAGCAACAATTACTAAAAAAAAATTTTTAAAAAAAACCCAAAAAAGAAAATAGCTTGGAAAATACCCTCTCATCACAAGCACGGCAAAGCGCAGCCTCATCAGCAGCACAGAAGAAAATGGCAGCAGCACCTTCACAAACATCACAAAGTGTCCTCATTTTTCTCTTCCTCACCCTTCTACTCTATAGTTTCTAATTGTACAGAAATTCAAATTTGGAAGAAAATTTCATGAGTTTGATAATTAATAAATCATGTAAAATCAAAAGAGATTAACAATATTAAAACTTGTACTTAAAAAAGACTCTTTTTCATGGAAATTAGAAATGGGAATTGAACTAAGCTCCAAATTTTTTGGGTGGGTTTTGTGAAGAAAGAATGAAAAGTGAAAGAACGGAAACTCAACGATATACATGAAAAAAAATATATATTTAAGAGGAAAGAGATGGTCGGTGACTTGTGTTTATATGTAGCATGAGTTGAGATGATTTAATCTTAAAGACGACCGTTTTATAGAAATTAAATAATTTAATAATACAAAGTAATAGTATATAAATTTTTTATTTGAATTTATTTAATTGAGAAATAGTCTTTTATTGTTGAAATATACTGTGAAAGGTAATTAATGAATATAGTGTGAAAGTTAATTAATAAATTTACCCTAATGTGAATGCATTCAATGTAATTGTAGATGAACTACAAGTTCACCGATGTAAAAAACCACACCAATGAGTAAAAACATCTTCATCTTCTAACTTTTACTCATTTTATTTCCTCCTTATCTCTCTAAGTTTTAACACATTATCAGCACCAGCTCTACCCTTAATAATCAAAAAGGTAATATTTTTAAAACCTAATTAAGCATTTTTCTTCATCGGTACACACAAATGGACCAACAATCAAATGATATCAACATCGTCATCCAAGGTATTTATAACACATTTTTATATTTTATAATTGAGCATAATTCCATACCCTTCACTACAAACCCAGCAAGGACTGATTTAAATCAGCTCCGACATAATAATCCTAATAATACTAATGTTTTCACCAGTATCACCAACTCGTAATTCACATGTACAACTAACTAATAATCCACTAGTTCCACCGACTAATATTCCACCAGTACGACCAACAAATAATTCATCAATACAACCAACTAATAATGCTCCAACAACATCAACCGAAAATAAACCTTCACCAAGTAATAACAAAACCAAAGATGATGAGGGAGAAATAAGTACTAAACATTGCAAGATAAATAACCCATAAAATAATTTATTGGACAATACGTCACCTTTACGGATGACAAGGACACTTTATTGCTTTTGTTATTATTTTATACCGCCTATATGGCTAGTTAATTTTTTTTATTGTCCATTTAGTATTATTTATTTCTTTTGTTACTCTTTAAACCACCTATATGGGTGGCTAATTATTTTTCTTTTACCCCCTAAATGGACGGTTAGCATTTTTTATTCTCGTATATTTATATGTGCATTTTTTATTTGCAGTTTTTGCGTTTATATCCATGTGCATTTATTTTATTTACCTTTTACTTTACGTATTTTTTTTAAGTATATATAAATAATAAGGTATATTGTACAATTTGGGATAACCTCTATAAAATCGGATTATCCTAATTTTTTTACCACATATCCCTTATCCTTTCAACTTTACTCTTTACATCAAAAACCCTCCTTCTCCTTCTTCCTTCCACCGACAATGTACCCCCATCACAAAAACAATCCAGCTTCTTCCTCTTTCCTTACTTTTAGATTTGAAGAAAAATTTGCCAAACTCAAATTATATATCTCCTTAATTATGGGTTTGGTGGTCCTTCTTGTAGCATTAGGAATTATAATAATTATAAGTAATTTATTTTGAAGACGAAGAAACAAAATGCACATGATTTTCGTTGTCATATTTTCTTTTGTTTGTTAGTGCATTTTGTATGATAAATTATACTAATATATTATGTATATGCTATTTTTTTTACCCTCTTTAGCATTTATTATCTTTAACTTTTTTTTGTTCTTCTCCTTATTATTATTATTATTATTATTATTATTATTATTATTATTATTATTATTATTATTATTATTGTTATTTCTTTTGTTCTTAATTTATTCCTAAATTTATTATCCACAACAAATTCATAATAATAAACCAAGGGGGAGAAGATCATGAAATTAAAAAATCATAATTTTTCTAATGGTTTATTATTATGAAAATATAAGAATTATTATATTGTCATATACTTACAAAACAATTATATATTATATAGCAAGTATGGTAGAAATTACAAAAAGAATATTCAACATATTAGACTTAACTGGACAAAAATTCTTAGAATGGAAAGAAGATGTCATCATCATGAACTGCTCAAGGACTTGAACATATTGTATTGGAGGTAAAAGAAAAGGATCCAATAGATGGAACTCAAGCTACCAAAATAAAGGTAGCTACAAATCAAGAAAAGGTCAAACCCTTAGTCCTCTTGAGGCATCATATTTGTGATAGTGAGTATTTATTCATAAAAGATCCTAAAATATTGTGGGACTCTCTTGTTGAAAGATTTGATCACCACAAAAGGGTGCTTCTTCCACAAGCTAGACATGAGTGGAAGAATTTAAGATTTTCTGATTTTAAGACTCTCAGTGAGTACAATTCAACATTATACCGAATTGCATCAATTTTGAAATATTGTGAGCACCCGGTGACTGATGCAAAATTGATTGAACTCACATTATCTACTTTTCATCCATCAAACATTATTCTGCAATAACAATATAGGAAAGAAATTTCAATAGATATTCAGATCTGAATGTAGTACTCTCACTGGCTGAACAACATAGTGATCTTGTTTGGAAAACTCATAATGAGACCTATTGAAAATAAAGGCCGTGGAAATTATAATAACCGTGGTAGAGGACGCGGAAATTTCCGAGAAAGAGAACGAAGACAAGGTCGTGGAAATTTTAATGGACATGGTAAAAAGTTTCAAGGATTCGGTAGAGGCCACTTTCCCCAAAATTGTCAAAATGGTCATTAGAATTATAATTCTCGAAGGGGAAAACAAATTGGATATCACAATAAAAATAGCCATCAAGAAGGAAAAGAAAGTATTTGTTACAAATGTGGCATGGCATGGCATTGGGCACGTACATGTCGTATTGCCAAACATTTGGTCCAAAAGAAAAAGGGAAAAGGTTTGGAAGCAAACTTTAATGAAACAAGCACCTCAATGCCCAATGTCGATCCTTATAATAAAGCAAGCACGTCAATGCCTAATCTTGACCTTTCAAACTTCTATTTAGATGACGATGAAAATGATAAAGAATATGATGAAGATATTTGAATTTTTCTTAACAATGTTGTGGTGCTTATTTAGTTGTATTTCCTTTTTATATGCAATCTCCTTTTTATGTATTGATATCATCTAATGTTAATGAAATTTTATTTTAACTATCTATTTATTTGATATGAAGATATGGATAGAAAATTGATTCAAATATCAATGCCTCCTAGATAGTGGAACAACTCACGCTATCCTAAAGCACAAAGAATACTTTTTTTAGTTGAAGATGGTCAAAACAGATGTCACCACAATCTCTGAAACTACTACACTAATAGAAGAATATGAAAAGGCTCAAATAATACTTCCTAATGGGACAAAACTAATAATTAATGATGCTCTGTATTCGAGTAAATCTCGACGAAATCTCATAAGTTTCAAAGATGTAAGCCAAAAATGGTTATTATTTAGAAACAATGACCAAAAATCATACTAAATATTTATGCATCACATCTGAAAAATGCGGAAAGAAAAACATTCATGAAAAATTACCAGCATACTCATCGGGATTATATCGCATTAATATAAAACCAGTTGAGATAAATATGGTGTCTAACCAGAAGTTAGATAATAAAGAAATGATGAATTTATGGCGTGACCGATTGGGTCATCCTAGTGTGGGAATGATGCGAAAAATTATTGAAAATTCAATTGGGCATCCAATGAAGAAAATGAGAATTCCCCAACCAAATGAATTATCATATTCTGCATGCTTACAAGGCAAATTGGAAATTAGACCATCTTTAAATAAAATTGCTACTGAAACTCCTAAATTTCTAGAAAGAATTCATGGAGATATATGTGGGCCAATTAATCCTGCTTCTGGAACATTTAGATATTTTATGGTATTGATTGATGCCTCAACACGATGGTCACATGTAAGTCTCCTACAAACTAGAAATGTGTCATTTGCGAAATTACTTGCTCAAATCATTCGATTGAGAAATCAATTTCCAGATTATACAATTAAGCGAATAAGGCTTAACAATGCCAGAGAATTTACATCTCAAACTTTTAATGATTATTGTACGTTAATTGGAATTGACGTAGAACATCTAGTAGCTCATGTTCATACTCAAAATGGTCTGGCTGAATCATTGATTAAAAGACTCCAATTAATAGGAAGACCATTATTAATGAGGTCGAAATTGCCATCATCTGCGTGGGGCCATTCAATAATGCATGCATCATCATTAATAAGATTGAGACCAAGTTCTTATCATAAATATTCACCACAACAATTAGTGCATGCTCAAAAACCAAAAATATCACACTTGAAAATATTTGGATGTGCAGTATATGTCCCTATTGCACCACCCCAACGTACAAAAATGGGTTCATAAAGAAGGATGGGAATTTATGTTGGATTTGATTGCCCATCAATTATCAAATATTTAGAACCAATGACTAGTGATTTATCTAATGCTAGATTTGTAGATTGTCATTTTAATGAGACAATATTCCCATCCTTAGGGGGAGAGAAAGTGGACCCAAATAAGAAGGAAATAGATCTCACATGGAATGTAATGCATTTGAAAATATATGATCCAAAAACGAATGCTTCTGAACAAGAAGTTAGAAAAATTGTCCATAATCAATATATTGCAAATAGATTACCTGATGCATTTGTAGAAACAAAACAAGTGACAAAATCATATATTCCTGCGGCAAATGTTCTGGCACGAATTGAAATTCCCATTGATAACAAAGCCACTGAAAATGAATCTATTGCACGGCGGAAGCATGGAAGACCACTTGGCTCAAAGGATTTGAAACAAAGAAAATCCAAAAGGTTGAATGAAATGGCAAATGTTATCAATATTACTTCTTCAATGAATTGTAAAGAAACAAATTTTGGAGATGAGGATGAAAATCTCAGAGAAGAAGAAAATAATGATATAAAAGATAACAATGAAATTTCAATTAATTGCATTTCAACTAAAAGGCAAATAAATTGAAAGAATGTTATTGTTAATGATGCACTTGCTCATTCAATCGCCACCGAAATAACACTTGATGATAATAATATAGAACCAAGAATGATGCAAGAACGTCGGCATAGAAATGATTGGCCAAAATGGAAAGATGCTATTCAAGCGGTATTAAAGTCACTTGAGAAACGAGAAGTTTTTGGACAAATTACCAAAACACCAAATGGTATAAAACCGGTCGGCTATAAATGGGTGTTTGTAAGATAAAGAAATGAGAAAAATAAAGTGGTTAGATATAAGGCACGACTTGTAGCACAAGGTTTTTCTTAAAGACCAGGGATTGATTATGAAGAAACGTATTCTCCAGTAGTAGATGCGACTACACTAAGATTCTTGATAAGTCTAACTGTCTCAAACAATTTGCAAATGCAACTTATGAATGTTGTGACCGCATATTTATATGGTTCACTTGATACAGACATTTATATGAAAGTCCCTGAAGGACTTAAATTTCCAGAAAATCACAAATCACAAGAAATGTTTTCCATAAAGCTGAAAAGGTCACTTTATGGACTAAAACAATCTGGAAGAATGTGGTACAACCCTTTTAGTGAATATCTTCTGAAAGAAGGATTCAAAAATGATCAAATCAGTCCTTGTGTATTTGTTAAACGGACTTAATCAGGATTTTCTATAATTGCAGTTTATGTTGATGATTTTAATATCATTGGAACTCCCAAAGAGCTTGAACAAATTGCAAAATATCCGATGAAAGAATTTGAAATAAAAGATCTTGGGAAAACAAAATTTTGCCTTAGTTTACAAATAGAGCACTTAAGGGGAGGAATCTTTGTGCACCAATCCAACAATACAAAAAAGGTTCTAAAAAGATTTCATATGGACAAAGCTCATTCGCCGAGCTCTCCAATGATAGTGCGATCATTAAAACCAAAAGATGATCCATTTTGACCTTGTGAAGAAGACGAGGAGATTCTTGGCCCTAAAGTGCCATATTTTAGCGCAATTGGAGCTCTGATGTATCTAGCTAATAATACAAGACCTGATATTGCTTTCGCTGTTAATTTATTAGCTAGATATAGCAATTCACCAACATAGAGACATTGGAGTGGGATAAAACATTTGTTACGCTACCTTTGAGGAACTAAAGATTTTGGACTATTTTATCGATTAAAGCAAGATGCTACTCTGGTTGGATATGCAGATGCTGGATACTTATCAGATCCCCATAAGGCTAAATCACAAAATGGATATGTATTCACATATGGAGGTACTGCAATATCTTGGAGATCCACGAAACAAACACTAACAGCTACATCATCAAACCATGCAGAATTGATCGCCCTTTATGAAACAAGTAGATAATGCGTTTACTTAAGGTCAGTAATTGGTCACATTCAAGATGAATGTGGGATAAACTCGATAATAAATTCTCTAACTGTAATTTTTGAAGATTATACCGGTTGTATTGAACAAGTTAGTGAAGGCTTCATAAAAGGGGATAAAACCAAACACATAGCACCAAAACTTTTCTTTGCACATGAACTCTAGAAGTATAAAATAGTAAAAGTCAAACAAATTCAATCAAGTGAAAATCTTGCAGATCTGTTCACAAAGTTCCTTCCATCAAAGAGATTGGAGCAACTTGTATATAAAATTGGAATGTGTCATCTACGAGATATCTGTTGAACTCATGGGGAGAATCATACTCACTACACTCTTTTTCCCTTCGTTCAGGTTTTTATCCCATTGAGTTTTTCCTGACAAGGTTTTTAACGAGGCAGTATTAAATAGAAATATTGTAATAATATATTTTTTTACATAATTAGAATGCATTCAAGGGGGAGTGTTGAAATATAGTGTGAAAGATAATTAATGAATTACCCTAATATGAATGTATTCAATGTAATTGTAGATGAACTTACCTATAATATGGAAGTTCACCAATGTAAAAAACCACACCAATGAGTAAAAACATCTCCATCTTCTAACTTTTACTCATTTTGTTTCCTCCTTTTCTCTCTAATTTTTAACACTCATAATAATATTTCTAAAAATAAATTTTTCATCTACAAATTTTAAGTATTGTATTTGATAGGACGAATTTTGAATTTAATGTTCATTCGATAGATATTTCACTTGATGAATGTCAGTTAAATTGGTTGTAGCTGTAGCAAGGTTGTATATGTAGGAGCGCACTTGGTAGTTAGCTGCACATGTGGCAAGTTGACAATCACGCTAGCAAGCAACCTGATGTTTAGGTCATCAATAGGTAAAAGTTTATTAGCTAGTTTCTTGAGAGACGTATCTCAAACCCAACCCATTAAAGATTAATGTCTACTTACCATATTTTTAATACTTATTTACATTATCCTTAATGCTTACTTACCGTATTATAAATGCCTACTTTCAATATCTTAAATGTCTGCTTAAATTATTCTTCATGCCTACTTATAATATTTTAAAAATATATAATGGGTCGTCCCATTTAGAGACAGTCTCACAAGAATGTGTTTGGATGAAAACTAAGTCAACTAAGTCAACTAATAAAAATATATAATGGGTCGTCCCATTTAAAAAACAATATTTAAAGTTCGACCTGATAAAATATTTAAACCAAAGCTCGCCATGTTACATGCAATTTTTTTTAAAAAAGACAATACTTGAAGTTGGTCAAATAAGTCAACTAATAAAATCATCATCCAACATCTATTTATCAAATATCCTATTATTTTGGTAAACAATTTTTAAGTTGGATTTTAGCTTTTAGCATTTGATTGACTTTAGATTATTATTTGATAAATTAAAAAATAATGACTGTTTTTAGTGGATTTTTAGATATAAAAAGAAATTTAGTTTTGTTAGATTTGTTCATTGAGTTTTGATTTATTTACCCCTATTTTTCTCAATAAAACACCAATGAACAGTGCTTAATTTCACCAAATATCTTCTGACGAGCTAATTAATCCAGCTAGTTGAAAAGCCAATAAAACAACAACAATTTCTGCCAGATAAACAATCTTCTTTATAAAAAGACAACAACCAACAAACATCAAGCAACAAGCAACAAGCAACAAGCAACAAGCAACAACCAACCATCAACAATTATTTAATAAACACTTTTATAATAATCTTTTTATTGCAATTTTGCAAACAAACAAAATTAAAAAAAAAAAAAAACTACTAGTAACAAATTAAACTCTTAATCTTAAGTGGTGAAGTAACATGTTGATTCACAATTAACAAGACTAGATTTTCCATATTCTTTGAGAAACGCCTAAAAGAAAATAGCATAGCTGAAACGACGCCGTGAATTGCGTTTTGTATTCTCATTTCTCCTCATTGTTGCAAGCTGTTCAGACCACACTAGAAATTAGTAGAGAGCGCAGAAAAGTAAAAGGCCATTGAAGAGATAGAAGATGAGCTTATCAACGGCGTCGTATTTGGCTCGAAGAGCAGCTCAGAAGCAGAAAGTTCGCATTCTCTACCGTCGAGCACTCCGAGATGCACTCAATTGGGCTGTTCATCGTCATATATTTTACGAATATGTAATCTGATTCCTCAATTTTGTTCCCTAATTTTCAATCCCATTTTTAGGGTTTTCGTTTCTTTCTTTGATCCTATCTTATGGCGTGAATTTTACTTTTATTTGATTTTTTTTGTTTGCAGGCTGATGACCTTCGGAAAAAGTTTGATGCCAACAAAAATTTGGTACATTTCACTTTTCATGATTTTTTGTAAAATGTAAATTAGATTGATCGCAAATTTGGCTTCATTTTTTACTTTTTGGATTAGAATTATAATCAGCTGAAATTTACTGTTTTTGTATCATTGTATTTGTTAATAATTGATTTACCGGAGATGCTGATAAGTTGATTGGTGACATTAGTTTCAGTATATCTGTATAATGTTATATTCCATGGGTTTTGTTTAAATGTTTGGTTTTTCTTGATTTTTAAAAAAATGTTTTGTTGTTTTGGGTTTAATGGTGTTGTAGCTAGACCTTGATGCAATTGACAGAATGATTGCTGCTGGTGAAGCGGAGTACAATAAGTGGCGGCACCCTGATCCTTATATCGGTAAGCAATGCTGTGACTGTTATTTCTGAAATGCGTAGTGGTAGGCAGTTCATTATATTTCTAATACAAGATTTCATTATATTTTTAGCAAGCAAAACACTCCACACAAATGATGAACTTGTTTCTCTTCCGAACTACCATACACTAGGATATAATCAAAACGCATAACAACTAAGAATCTTAAGAAAGGCTTCAAAATATCATTCATGAGTCTCGTTAAAGCCCTTGAGCATTAGTTAAGCCGTAAGGCATAACTAACCAATCGTATACCTATGTTTTAAAGACTTTCCAAGACTTTCAAGAAGTTTCGCCATTGGAGATCTATAATTGAAGCTCTTGAAGCTCATTGTAGAAGATATAATTGAAACTTTGCAATTCAGTAATATGTTTATGCTCTAATCCACTTGCAGATTAATGATTTACTATTGTTCTTTGCATCTCAAGTGTCAAATTTTATTTAATGTGGTCACTTTGAATCTCATAGGGGTTCTTTTTCCTTTGCAGTTCCATGGGCTCCTGGTGGTTCAAAGTTCTGCAGAAACCCAGAGCCACCTAAAGGGGTATGTTATTAATGGTTCCTCTCTGTTCTGTTCTGCTACTGGAGTGCTCCTTGATTTTCATTATATAATTGGTAGTCAGCTACTGAGTTTCAATCTTTCAACTTTCACATTTAGCAACTCATTACTTGTCAATAATGTGTTTATATGCTTATTAGTGAGTACAAAATGTAATATTCTAGAAATAGGAGAAATATACTCCGATAATCCCAAATGTTACCCATTTTCTCATAATAATCTCTGTTAAAGCAAGTGCCAATAATCCAAATAACGACGTTAACTTTGAACATTTAATCGAACATGCTTTGTCTTGTACTTTAGAGGGGGTCGATAAAGATGTGTCGAATATGGATGGTTTAAGGTTTGGAACGGTTGATGAGAGTTGTTTGATCAAAGCAACAGGAAGATCAACAGACTACTTTGGATTCTGTTTTGGTCAGAATATGAAGTGACTATGCAATTATGTGGTGCATTACTCTATTGTTTATTGCAATGTTTATTGTCATAGTTAATTAGAATGTTAATTGAGTTGTTAAATGTGAGTTTATGGTGATTTATGAGGGAATACTAAGAGTGATGAATATTTTGCCTATAAGTAGGATTCATCACTCATAATAACATACACCACAAACACACATATTGTTGAGAGGGCTATTGCATTGTTAGAAACTTGAGAGTGTTCTTACTTTGCTTTAGTATTTGTGATCTTGAGAGATTTTTCTCAAGATAAGGGAGGTTTATTATATTTGTAATTGTTGAATTCATTATAATAAACTATATTTGAGGGGGAGGTATTCAAGATACCTCATAAACACTTGTGTTCATTTTGCATTATAATTTTCATTTGTTTTTCTTTGTTAAACCTCTTTGAGGCTTGCGCTTTCAATCTCAAATTTGTTTTGACTTGTAATTATCATAATTATCATTTGTCCTTCCCATCTGTCTCAAATTTCCTTTTATCTGTTTAGTAGATTTCTAACTGTTTTCTCCCCTAGCCACCGGTTCACCACCTTCTCTCCTTTCTCACCTTCCTTACCTTCATAACGATGGTATTTACAACACCTACAAGAGTACAACTAAAGCTTCCAATATTTGCTTTCCTCCAATATTTTACTTTAAAACCCTCAATGCTACTATTAATAAGCCTTTCTTTGCTCCGCGGTCGTTAATAAATTCAAGAGTCCCCGCTAAATCCAACGAATTCCCCATCGTTACATGCCCTTTGACCTTGCTAAATACCTGTTTATTGCCCTTCGGTCTTTGGAAAACCCAGAAAAATTTGTACATCGCTTACTCTTATGAAGACATCAATCCATGTTTGGTGTTGACCCATCCACAAAAAAGTTTGATTTTGTGATTGAACCTGCTATTGTTGGAAAAAAATATGAACTTTAATGTGCTGGAACAATCTGAAAATAATGAGATTCTTGAGCCTTTTATTTTGCTAAGGGGTATTGTTGTGTTTACAATAACAACTTTAATGTAGTATTTAGTATGCTTCACTTGTGCGCACTCTTTTGGAGAAGAATTTTGCGGTTAATTATCAATGCCTTTATATAGTTCTTACAAAGAATTTGATTGAGACTATAATAGAGATTTGACTCAAATGGGAGATATTTTGGAAGGTTGTTCTTGTGATTGATAATATCAATTGTAGTCTTTTTTTTTTTTTTTTTTTTTTTTTTTTTTTTTCCTGATAATGAATTCATTTAAGCTTTTTGTTGATGCTCTTGTGCTTCATTACAACAATACAATGAGGAAGTGTAATTTTGTATGACATTACATAACCTTAATGTTGTTTAAGCGTCTTTCATTTAGGCATGGTAATGGGGTCGGATTTACCAATCCTTACCCTTGTAAAACAAAGAGGTTGCTTCTGAGTTCTGATTGACCTTTAATTGCACAACACTATATGTAGCTTCACTTGATAAAAATGCACGTGATTTATTGTGTCTTTTTCTTTGTCTACCATAATCTAAAACCAAGGAATTAGAAATGTTTGGCTTCATTGAAAATGGACATAAAGCAGGTTCAATATTCTATTTTTAGTATTTCAGGGAATTCTTAGTCTATCGAATTACTTAGAGGAAATGTGTGAGATAAGTTTTGTTACTAGAAAACAGTCTTATGGTCTCCATTGAGAACTTTGAGCAAGTATTGTTGGAGCTTGGAATTGAGAGACACAAAGACAAGGGTAGATGGTGAATTAGCTAGAGGTTTAAAACATAGGTTTTTGAGTATTTGAATCACATAGTATAAACAAAAAGGAGAAGTTGATGAAAGGGGAGGTTTTTGAATATTTTAATCCCTACATATGTAGTCACTTATATTAACAAAGCCTTTCAACGAAAAAGATCGTTTCTAATAAAGATTGTACTCTAAGAGGAAGAGAGAGAAATAAAAGAACTATTTTTACCAATTAAATTATGACATGTGGTCATATTAACCCTTCAACAGATAATGCCTTAAGTAAGGCTGTTTTTGGTGGAATCATGGTATTGTTGGGTTTGTTATATAAAACATAGGTTCGATTATACTGAGAACACGAATACTAGTTTTAATTATTTATGTGATGTTTTCCTTAAAAGTGCTCATGTAGTACTTGCATATAGATCCAAAATTTTTCTTAGTATCATTTGTTTTTATGTATCGGTGAAAATTTATGGTCAGCAGTATTTTTAAATAGTGTAAAATACTAAAAACCCTTACAGTTGCTGGTAGAAATATATAAGGAGTATTTACTACCATCAAGGTTCTTTGGTTCATTCTAATAAGTACTGGTTTCTTTTTTTTGGCATGGCACTTTTCATGTACATGAAACTCGATGTATGGTTTATTACTGGAACGGAACTTGTGGATTTCTACTGTATTTGCAGAAGTTGTCATTATTGTACTTTTGTGGTATTAATTTTGTGTAATTTGTGCCCTGGTATACTGTCTCCCTATTTTGATTGTTCCAATTCCACATTGGCGTATTCCACATTAGTTCATATTTGACAAAGATAACCCCCTCCTCTCTTCTCTGTCCGAAAAAAAAATCCCCCACCTAGTTTCATATGTTTCCCTTAAGTATGTGCAATCAAAATCACCCAGTTTGTTAGGGCCTTATTGTGCTAGATATGATTTTCTTGTGCAGCAAACTAGGTGGTAAACAATTTTCTAGAGTAATTTAAGTTAATTTAATTGTACTGAAGACTATGACAACCCTCAATTATATTGCTATGTTCTCTTCAACTCTATTGATATATATACTTGCAATTTCCCGATAATTTACATTTAAGCTCTTTTCTAATTGGTGATATTTGTCAATTACAGATTGAAATCATCTACAACTACGGCCAAGAAGAGGCGGAGTTAAAGTAAATACTTTTTGTTTATGCAGTAAATAAAGGTTTCTGCTTTTGTTACCTTGATCACTTTGATAAATGTGCCCGAGCATTTTGTGATTTTTGACTTGTTGGACTGCCTGATGCAGATGAGCTTACTCCCATGGTGGGAGGTTGATGACGAAGCGCTATAGCCTGTTTGCAATTAGCTGCTGTTCAAATTTATTGAGATGTTACACTGTCCTGTTTTGTTATAATCTTGAGTTCATGGTAAACTTTTGAATTTTAGTGTTGATCTTCCAAAGATAATAATTTTTACACACATAAATGCAAACCAAGGGTTCTCCTTATTGCCTTGTGTACTTGCTGGATGTATCGTGTATGGTTGTCTCATAATTTACAATATTACGTTTTGATGGATTTTTTTCCACAAATATGTTTTATACTCCAAACATAATACTTTGGCTATTAATTCTTATTTAAGTGGACATCAAGAATTGAGATTGATTTGGTGCTTGAAAGCTGAACATGAAGTTGGTTTGTTCATAAAGCATGTACTCATGTAATTAATGGATGTATTGTGGATTTTTCTCTTTTATTGTTGCACAAAATTTCTACCATGTTTTGAAAATTTACCAAATACCAACTCTAGTAGCATGTTTGGTATCCAATCATATATAGAGGCTATAGGAAAAAAGAAGTGTTATTTTGCTCCAAGTCATTTATTAAGGGTTATATTTGTTTAATGCTAAATATATTTTTGGTTTTCTTGTAATATATTTTCGTCAAATTCAATTGTGAGCATGGTTTATATGATTATGAAAGTTTGTAAATAAAACGTCTATATTTGAAGATAAAACTTCATTATCATAAGAATTAGATATACTTTTAACAGAATCAAACTAGAAATCATTTTTATTATTGTTGTATTTTTTATCGGTTTAGACTGTTCTTTAATACATTATTATTTGTTGTCATTTATTAAATCTTGCTTTATCGTTTAAGTAGATGACGTTTGATTCGTTTCTTGTGACAATTGTCACTATAAACAGACCTCTTTATAGTAAAAAGTTAACATTAAGTTTTGAACCCAATAATAACTATATTGCTAAATAAAATGTCAAAATAAACAAAAGAAAACTAATAAAAGTTTTATTTATTTCAAAAGAACATCTATCAAATCAAACTCAATCACAAAACCTAAAGACGATCATAAAAATTGCGGGTATACTTAATCTAAAAACCCAATTCTTTTGGTTATAATGCCACCAAGAGCCCCAAAGACGTGACTCAGTCAAGTACCTCAAATATTTATGCTCGATCTCTAAAAAATTGTTATACTTTTATTTTAGTCTGTCTATCTTACATTGCTCAAATCCCATTACCTCTATACTTGAACCAAAATGAGACTAGAAGAGCGGGAAAAATAGGAGTCCAATTTATTGGACAAGTGATAAAACAAACGTGGCTCAAATTCTTACACGATGGACAAAATAATACTCTACACATCTCTTCTTCATTGGTTTTGCGTTCCCTTTATTTTTCTTCACCCACCCAAACGCACAAGAATTTCTAGCTTTTTTTCTGTGCATCAATGGAGGTTTTAAGAGCCACTCTACCATGGTGTTGGTCTTCTTCTATCTCAAAGCCCCCTTCTTTACAAGCCATTCCTCATTTTCAGGTTTCTATCTTCTCTCCTCAAATTTGACTATAAAGTTTTAAGTTTTTAATTAATTTTCATGTTTTTTCCTAATTTTTTTTATTTATATTTCTAATTAGGGTTCAGAAAGCAGAAGATTACGTCTATGGTGTCTCAGCAAACAAAATGAATCTGATCCTTCTTCTAAGGTTTTACAATTTTCATATTTCTCTATTTAGTAGAAATTAAACAATGATTCATTTGTTTATTGTGAATTATGTTATCATCTACATTGTTAGTAGTTGATTTTAGTTCGAGTTGACGATCACGATATTTTCTACAGAAATTTATTTGGTGAATACTGTTTGTTATAGGACAATCAAATGGTTGTATCAATAACTGGCGCTACGGGGTTTATTGGTAGGAGATTGGTTCAAAGATTACATTCAGGTAATCAATTGATTGTATTTACTTAGCTGATGATAAATGTTTCTTCTTTCCAAACTTCTTTTCAATTAAATTTTACTGTGTTTGTTGAATTGTTGGTAGAAGATCAGTTCAAAGACTATAAATAGGATTCAAACAATGTTCTCAACTCGTTTTCAATTGAATTTTACAGGGTTTATTGGTAGGAAATTGTTTTTGAAACTATAAGTAGAATTTAAACAATGTTTCGTGTTATGAATCGAAGTAAGAACGGTTGAAATTGTAGTTTGAACATGTACTAGTGAACATGATAATTTAATATTTATGCAAGTAATTAGATGATATTACCAAGAAATAATTAGCTCACAATAGCACCAAATTTAATGATGTTCACCGACTTGGCTTTATCTTCTTTCTAGGCTAGTGGTTTGTATTTGTGTTTAAATAGAGGAGCAAATAGGAAGGAATTACATCAATGGAGCGAATGTGTGATGAGAAAGATAAGTAGATTGGGATAGAATACAAGACTAATAATAATGAACATAGAAGACTAAAGGGATACTATAAAGCTCAAGCCATTTGCTTGGCTTACAACTCATACGTAGCACATATATATAGAAAAATGAAGTTGGGGCTACATATGAACATATGGGCGAAAACACATGAAAGACACCATGCGAAGGCCGCTTGTTTGAATGCTCAGGTGCCCAAGTGCTTGTGCGAGCAGTCTTTGATTGTACTTTCAGCTTCGCTAAATCTTCATTGCTTGTTCGAGCTATAGGTGCGCTCGTTCGAGCATATCATGACTGATAGCTTCTTTGGTTCACGTGATACTTGACACATTCACCAAATTTTAAAGTTTCAATATACTCCTAATTGCTCCATTAAAAATCAATCTCATCATTTCTTCATTCACCAGAACTTTACAACAAAGAGGTAAGTCTTGGCCTATGCAACCATGCTTCGTAAAACTTTCAATGCCTACTACTAAAACGACCATGCGCAAATCTTGATCATGAAACTTATATCAAGGATGTTTAACAAAAATGGCTAAGACAAAGTCACACTCTTCTCCATAATCTTTGTCACGGGAACACTCATGTTCAAAGATCCAAGCAATATTCGACTCAAGTCACATTGCAACATTGTCAACTCATTTTCGAGTGAAATTATTGGACCTTACACTAAGATTTTTTTTATATTGAGGATCTTACATTACTGATATGGTTTGTAAGTGTCATTTATATCATTGTTTCATTTGCTGTGAGTTATAAAACTATACAACAAGTCAGGTTTGATTTTAACCTTGCAATTGTAACCGTTCTTTTGACTATAAATATTAACCTTGTATCAAATTGCAATGATGCTTAGGGTTCAATAAGCGCAATTATAATTTTTGGTTTATTATGAGTACGCAGAAATGTTAAGATTGATAAAGGTGTCACATTGAGAACCTGAACTGAACTTGTTGCTTTTTAGTGCCGAACTAAAGTTAACTTGTTTGTAATTGTACCTAAATGTGTGAGGATGATATCTTATAATTAGAGAACTATGCTAATTGTAACCATTACCATTTGAAAATGTGTTATAATTGAAATTATGAAAAAAAAAACACTTGTTTGAGGGTGAGAGCCTCATTCCTAGGGCAAAAACACAATAATGGTCGCAATCACCGTAAGGAAACGGTAATTTGGAAACAAGACAGATGCAATTATCATAATGCCTAAATATCGGTCAAAAGTATGAGATATTCCTTGATACGGCCTTAAACGTGGTTTTTTACATCCTTATAATGCGGGAAAAATGTTATTTTTTTTGAGAACCTTTGCAATGCAATTTTTGTGATGCATGTGATGTGATGTGACCATGTTTTTGCATTATGACTCCACTATCATCATAATGACATAAGTAACTTAATTTATAGAAGTTAAAGTTGAAACTCTTTCCCTTTCCCTTTCCCACCATTATATACTAATAACCAAATGTCTCGTAAGTGGAACTAAACATAGTACTTCAAAAGCAAACTGGATTTCTATATTGCATATGTGGAGGCTAGCAGAGCTTCAGTCAAATTATGTTTTTTAATGTATGTTTGTTATGCATATTAGGTGATGCTTAAGAGTTTTGGACAATTATTTTACTCTCTTTACTTGATCTTCAGATAAACATCAAGTTCGTGTTTTGACGCGATCCAAATCTAATGCTCAACTAATTTTTCCTGGTAAGAAGGTAATGAAAATACTTGTGTTATGTTTAGATATGTGTGCAGAGCTTTTGACTATGAATCTTAGAATTGCCTACAATCCCATATAACAGATACTGTCATTGAAAACATAAATTGGAAAGAGTAGATCAAGTTAAGTAAATTATTTTTGACCTTGTTTTTTCATTTTTGTTCTATTGGCAGTGAACAAGTTCCCAGGCATTGTAGTTGCGGAGGAGCCAGAGTGGATTGACAACATTAAAGGTTCAAATGCAGTTGTAAATTTAGCTGGGACACCTATCAGTACAAGGTGGTCTCCAGAGGTACATATTGTTGGCCTTAGTGC
Organism: Amaranthus tricolor; assembly: GCF_026212465.1. NCBI lineage: Eukaryota > Viridiplantae > Streptophyta > Magnoliopsida > Caryophyllales > Amaranthaceae > Amaranthus > Amaranthus tricolor. Next base: position 34,735,251 of record NC_080048.1, on the reverse strand, counting down.
ACCTTAACATGCTTTGCTGCTCACAGATTATAAGTTTCATAATGGATTGGGTGGAACTAAATAAACGAACTAAAAAGGAACACAATTCTACACACATATTTACGTTGTTCTCAAACAACCAGTGGAAGAACAAAATTTATTGAGTTTTTGAATCACAAAATTCAGTAACCAAAAGAGGCCACTTTAGGAAACTTGACTCTTGAACAAGGGTATATAATCCTTACATGACACTTCATTATCAAACCAATACTCTAGTCGTCTTGAAAAGATAACTTTATAAGATAAAAATGCAAATTTAGAAAAGAAAACACCATGGGAATGGGATGTATGTTTACAAGTGGCATAGGGTTGAAACTTGACAAGAATTGGCAAACAAGCTCACCTGAATTATGCACGCAAGTGTTTTTATGTTAACAACTCATGATAAAGGTCTTCAAAGCCTGTAATATGTTTTGTAAATGGTGGGTCCCTGCACTTGTGTCAAAATCAGGACTTTGCCTTTGTGATTAAGCTTTTAACCTGACATGTCCGATACTTTTTTTATCTACTCATACCTGCGTCTCACACTTCTGTTTCTGAGTAACAGAAATATAAGGTAAAATATGAGATGTATATAGTACTTCAAATACCGAACACACAGGAATGCACTATCAAACTGATAGTATATCATATATGAGCATTAGAAGACTTCAAGTTATATTCGAACAGGTGTGATAAAGTATTAATTCCCATCTATCTTGAAATACATTTGAATCTCCTCACCTATATAAGTAAAAATGTAAGGTTGGCTCCTTGTAGATTTTTGAACTTAGTTCTATTGCTGTCTCTCTTGAAAGTTGCAATACTACGTATCTTTTCGTAATAAAGCTAAATAGTGGCCGACACCTCAATTGTAACTGTTTTTGCTTCTTTGATTCTGGTAATTTTGTCTACCCAAGGGGAGGTAATATGCTATGAGTAAGTATCATAAAATGCTACAGGGGAAGTTAATCTGATATTAGCAAAAATACTATCTCTGGTTTTTATAAAATATGCAAGTCCATTTAAATTTACACTTCACAGTAATACTCCACATATTGATCTCGTGAATTCTCTGATGTTATTTGGGCAAGCAATAAGCCCATCAAATTAATGAAGGTTTCCGCAAAATGTTCATCAACTATATTAACAATAATTTTCTGTTACTTTGGCTTATCCATAGGCGGATCCAACGGGTAGTGCGGGTAGGCAAGTGAGAACATATAGAAATTGTTAAAAATTTACTAGTACTGCAATAAAAAGGAACTTGGTTGAGTTGGTTGGGTAGTCTCCTTTCACAAATGGTACTAGGGATCAAACCCTACCATGGTAAGTTTTTTTTTCATAAGTGACATCACCTATTTATTTCCTGGATCCGCCCTTGGGCTTATCTAGCAATGGCGTCATATTCATGTAATAAAAACCTTGTTGATTACCACCAATTTAGGATCAAGAGCACAAAAGTATCTGATGGCAGTTTCTTTTCCATTTCAGATCAAGAAGGATATAAAGGAAAGCAGAATCAGGGTCACTTCTAAGGTTGTCGACAATTATCTTCGATTAATATCACTCTCTGCATATTGCTTTCATCTTGGTTTTCATCAGAGAAAAAAAATTGCAGCTTGTTGTTTCTTTTCTTGGATTTTGTAGATTTGTATATCTTTTTTCGTCCATTAACTAGTGATATTGTTTTGCTTTTCTGCAGGTTGTTAATATAATAAACAACTTGGACGCTGATACTAGGCCCTCTGCTCTGGTCAGTGCAACAGCTGTTGGTTATTATGGTTAGTCTTGTATTGGCTTACTCATGAAGATAAAATCTTCACTGCACTTTTGTACAGAGTGATCGATATTTTTTTCTTTTTACCTTTATATCTTTAAATTGTCAGGAACAAGTGAGACAAGGGTATTTGATGAAAAAAGTCCATCAGGAAATGATTATTTGGCTGAGGTATATATCAGAAAGCGAGTAAATGTTTTTTTGATCCCAATACAAAAGCTTTGTTGTTTGAAGTTGTGATTTTGAAGTCCTATGTACGTCGGTTATTTGGTTTCTACGCATGTAGCTCTTAACATGTTTCAACTTTCAAGGATTAGTTTCTGTTGCTTGGCTTTAAGCCATGGTCTATTTTCGTGTCCGACTAGCCGGGGCCATTGTGTTTGATGTCTTGTAATTTATTGTCAGAAGTTTCAACAAATGTCAAGGAGGTTACAGGATTGAACTTAGGTCTAGAATTGTTTTAGCGGGGCGCACGTCTTGGTTTAGAAGACTTTTAAGGTATCAGGTTAACGGTTTTGGAGACTATGGTGTGTGTTAGATTTGTTTCTGGATGAAGTAATTCTGTTGACATGCATGTTCTCAAAGTTGTAATTAGATAAGATTGGTCTAAGGAATGGGAGAAGAAAGAGACTTAGAAGTGAGTTTGAGTTTCCTTCGTTGTCTTCCCAACTTTGGAAGATGTTGATTCATCAGAAGTGGATGGAGCGAGTCACTCTGAGTTTTCCTTCATTGTCTTCCCAACTTATCCATATGAAATGTTTTGATCTTTGTAATCTTTGTTCAGGTTTGTAGGGAATGGGAAGCCTCGGCTCTCCAAGTCAACAAGGATGTAAGACTAGTACGTATTCGCATTGGGGTGGTTCTCGGAAAAGATGGAGGGGCTCTTGGTAATTTTTTCTCCTAAATTCATGATACCATACAATTCTACAACAAAAAATTGTTCAAACCCAAAATCGACCATAGTTAGATTTTTTTTCGATTCGTGATTCGCAATAAGATTAGCGCAACACATGACATTGCTCAAGCTTAAAGATTAAAAATAATATGCTACACATCATGCGCCAGTAAAATGTAAAATGTTCAATTGATAGTCATCCCTTATATGTTAATTTTTAAATTATGTAGCCAAGATGATTCCCATATTCATGATGTTTGCTGGTGGACCTATTGGGACCGGAAAGCAGTGGTATTGAGCTCATGCCTACTATTGTCGGTCTGTTGCTTTGCTTTAATTTCACCAACTTTGAGATGAAAATTTTTGTCATTGAAATGCTTTTGTCCTTGTTTTAGGTTTTCTTGGATCCATTTGGATGACATTGTAAACCTTATATATGAAGCAATACGAAATCCAGCTTATGAAGGTAAGTTCTTTTGTAATCATTCTGTGTAACAAGTAGAGTTGTCCAAAATTGACCCGATCAACCAAAATTGAGTATGACTCGACTCAACCCAAAAAACCCGCATATAAAATTCAAATTAGAATCTCAAGCTATTTACACATACAAGAATCGAAATTAATCTGACCCGAGATACGATACCCAAAATCCGCTGGAACACTCGAACGTACACCTATGGCAGCGAAGTTTACAATTGTTAACATTAATGACTGTTGTTCTTGTATAAATTTCAGGCATTATCAATGGAACTGCTCCAAACCCTGTCAGACTAGGAGAGATGTGTGATAATCTCGGTGATGTCCTAGGCCGGCCTTCATGGCTCCCTGTGCCAGACTTTGCACTCAAGGCCGTTCTTGGCGAAGGTGCTTCAGTTGTAAGTATAAGCTTTTCTCTTGTTATCATACTTTTTATCTTTCTTAATTAGAACCAAAGATTTATAGTTATTTGGTTTCGAATTATAATGGACTATATCAAAAAGGCTCATCAAATCATGTGGACTCTTTATCTATGTGAAGCTCCAAATGATATTTACTACTAAGGATCAATTGGAAACAATCTCTTTGTTATCACTAACAAAGGCAAGGTTGCAGAAATCTGATCACCAAACCCGCTTACATGGGAGCAATTTGACGGCGTTGGGATATTGGAACGCTATTGTTGTTGTAATCACTTGCAAAACTCATCATGTGGTAATGTCCTTTTCACAGGTTTTGGAAGGGCAAAAGGTTTTGCCGGTTAGAGCTAAGGAATTAGGCTTTATGTTCAAATATCCATACATAAGGGATGCTTTGAAATCTATCTTATCATCATAGAAATGAACAAAACAACTTTCCTGAGGAAACTGCCTATTCTTCAATTTTTTTGGATGAACATACAAAAAAGTATGACACATTCTTTTTTTTCCCCAATTGTATAGCAGGCAGAGAAGTGTGTTTGTGTTAGGCTTCTCGCCTTGTTGTAGATCGATAAACACTCTGATATGAAGGCTTAGCGATGTGTCTAAGCGCTCCTAGGTGATTTGTTGAAATTTGATGTGATTTCTTTTTTCAATAATCTGTTGATCGAACGAGAAGTATACATTGCTTTTGCACCTCTTAACTGCGAAAGAGTTCTTTTCGATTGTTAGATAACGAGAATTTCTATTTGAAAATGTCATTACTGGAAGCAACCTAAAGACAATGAATGAGTAAAACAGAGCATATACATATCTTATACGTATTTTGAAACGCACTAACAGAGCATATACATATCTTATACGTATTTTGAAATGCACTTTCACACGTAAAGTCTGTTCTTTAACTCATCCGTATTATTGTTTTTCAAAATTTAATTGAATCTCAAAATACTATTTTAACAATTGAAGGCATGTAATTGACTTGCTATTTAGTCATCTATGTAGAAAACATAACTCCCAATAATAGTCATGGACCTTGCCACAAGTCATTACATTTCCAAAGATACTCCAATTCCCATGAGATTTCCTGCTCTATAGATTGAGGCTGAAAAATCACAAACTAATCTCACCAATCAAGCTAATAAAACAAAAAATAAGCCAAAAAAAACTCGACTTAAAGCCTCCAAAAGATAAACAGTATTCAAATGATAGAAGTATTCAATGTCTTTTAATTTGTTTTCCAATAATAAAAGTGTTCAATGTTTCGGGGTGAGTGAAATCAAAAAATAAATCGTATTCGAAAAATCGGATATTTGGAGGTTCGGATCCAAGTTGATGTAGTGTCTAGTTTTAAACATTCTTATCAAAAACCCTTTAAGTTGAATATAATGTATTACAGTTCGTCTTGTATGAGATCCTCACACGGTGAGACGATCTCAAAACAAGAAACTCATAAGCTAAAAGATTTTATCATTGGGCTATTTAATCCAAGTATGAGGCATGTCTCACGGTAAGACCGTCTCATATGTTAAGGTAATTGGGTCAAAAATTGTAATCGAACTTAATGTGTGACCTATCTCTCAATCCATTAATGATTTTTTAAGTTAACTAACAAAGCAAACCACAAAGCACAGTACATATTTTAGCAAATCACAATATGTAGCAAATGTTCGAGTCTAAACTTAGCAATTCATAAATTAAATTTGTCAAATGTTTATGGTCTAAACTCTAAAATAACAAATCAATATTTCCCATTCTAATTAGGATTTCAACATCCACCATGTCTTATATTTTGTCACGTCATTAGCCTTTTAATTTATGAACTTTGTATATTGTATGTACTACCAAAAAAATATAAAATGGGTTAAGCTCATATTATACAAATAAAATAATCTCGTTTAATTAAGCTCATATTATCGGAATTAATCAACAACAAAAAAAATTGTGTCTAAAACATTTACAAAAATCACATCCGGTTTTTTGAAAAATATTTTTACAATTTCTTTGGTTTTTTCTAATTTTTTTATTTTATACTTTGTACATACAAACATTTTAAGCTTATATCTTTTCTTTATTTGATCAAAATTATATTTTACTTTGAAAAACAAATCATTTTAGTATTATTATTTGATGTTTAAAAGTCTAAATTAATTAACTATTGATAAGTTATGCAACATAAGTGTATATGAAAATTATAAATATTAACCTGTTCAAAAGTTTAAATTTAGTTTTTTCTTAAAAGAAATTGAATTGAAAAAGAGTTTGTGATCTTGTTTTAAGATCTAATATCCGATTCAAATTATTTGATTTTGAAAAACTGGATACATTATCCGGTTTTCGAAATCGGATACCAAAGTATGCATACCCCTAATGACAACGGTAACAATTCTCTATTGCTTCAGTTCACTTTATGATTGGCACTTAAAGCATTTTCTAAACAGAAAGCATTGTGTGGACCTAGTCTATAAAAGTCTTACTTTTTCAAAGTGCATATAATAACATCTCGTCTTGTATGAGACGGTGTCATTATGAGACGAACCCATATAATTAGTCCGTTTTTATAATTAATTACTTTAAAAGTATAAGTAATCAATCTAATACACTAGATTTATATGAGTCAACCCAATAAAAATAGTATCATCATGAAACCGCTTCATTTAAGAATTTGTGATATAACAATTATACGGCACTTTCCATAGTGCGTATACTAATCATTAGTTTGAAAGAAAAAAAAACTTCCTATTGAACTTGGAAGACATCAAACTCGCAAATCCTTTGTATTATTTTGCCAAAGATTTTAGTCAATAGTCAATAATAATAATAATAATAGACTTTAATGCAAGTCTACCACGAATAGTTATTTTTGTAAAAGTCAACTTATGTTATGATTAGGACAAATTCTTTATTAAGATGGTCTTATTGTGAGACGGTTTAATATAGGTTGGCCTAATTTTTAATTTCATATAACACAAATTGTTGTAAGAGACAGTCTCTCTGAGAGACGCATTAGATATATGGACTAAATAGTCTAATAAATACAAATTAAAGAGAAATAAAAATGTGAGCTTTTTATTTAAGGTCGTCTCTTTAAGAGACGGTCTCTCATAAGAATATTTTTTCTTTAACGAAAAAAACTCTTTTTAACGTATTGCCAAAGATAAAAGTCCAATAGTCTACAATTATTGACTTTAGAAGATAGTTCACAACTAATTAGTAGGAGTAGAAGTCAAGTTTATGTTATTAAAAGTCAAAGTTCTAAGCCAATAAAAAACTAAAGTGTTGGCAAATGTTGCACTCCTAGTTGTGTGATTTCCATTTCTCTCAATGCATGTCATGTCACTATGAAACAATGGTTATTGAATAAGACCACTTGTAAATTATGATTAAATGAGAATGTATCAATATAGAACTATTATAATAAGGAGAAATAACATTAATTATTTAACTTATTACTTATTTACTAAAAATAAATTATATTGTTTTTTATTTGATATAGGTTAGAGAAATGTCTGACAAGTAATTAACGAGGGAAAGATAATTAATTTTGCATATAGACAGTGAGAATCAAACTTCTGTCATAATAGTGAAAAAAAAAAAATCCTAAACCAACTAACTCATAATTATTCTCAATGAACCCCACTTTTTATTTATGAATAGTTCCATGTATTGCATGTGTCTATTGAAAACATATTAGACTAGTTTTGTAACTAATAAGTGAAAATATAATGAAGCCCTTAGAAACTTAATCGTCTTCATATTTTCCCTCAATATTTGATCTTCAACACTCTTCGAAGATTGAATTCAGTCCATTTAACAAATGATAATAAATGGGTATTTATTTTATGCATAATGATATGGATCATATATACTACTTTGGAACTAGCTCTTCAAATAAACATATCTTTCTTTTTTTCCATTGCACCTCAATATATCGATCAATACCCATATTATATCACACCACTCATCAATTATTGAGTCACAACTAAAAATAGTCATGGTCGGGTCTGGTTCGAGTCCAACTAGACGTAAATTCAAACTCATTACTTTTTGGTAAGCCATAACGGACTCGGATTTTTAGGGTCTGAAAATTTTAGACTCGAATTCAAACTTGACGGTTCAGATGGGTCTAAAGTACTCCTAAATGAGTCTTAATATACTTTTCATGCTTACACCTTTTTACATTATTAAGGTTTCATTAGTACTAAAATGGATCTATATTTTCTATATAAGTCTAAACTGAGTCCAAATAAATATAAAAATAGGTTTAGAAACTAAGTTAATATGAGAAAACTATGATACGGGAATAATTTGTGTTGTCCTTTCATTAACTCCAACCAATATTTATATAATACAAGATGGTAACCGTAGAATTAGTAAAAAACCGTCACCAAAGATAATGAAACTGCTGAAAGTGTGATAATGTAACCGTCACCAAATATACCAAACCGTCACCAAAGATAATGAAACTGCTGAAAGTGTGATAATGTAACCGTCACCAAATATCTGATGTATACCGCGGAGTGCACATATCCTCAATACCCCCCCCTCAAGTTGGAGCATGGGGTTCAAAAATGCCCAACTTGGACATAAGTAACTCAAATTGGAACTTTCCGAGAGCCTTAGTGAAAATGTCCGCCAATTGAGAAGAAGTAGAAACATGAGATGTTGTAATTAAACCCTCGGAAATAGCATCCCGCACAAAATGACAATCAACCTCAATGTGCTTCGTACGCTCATGGAAAACCGGGTTTTTGGCAATATGCAAAGCAGACTCACTGTCACAAAAAAGGGGAATAGCTTTGGGATGATAAACTCCCAAGCTCAACAACAAACCTTTCAACCATTTCAACTCACAAGTAATGGCGGCCATAGCCCTGTACTCTGCTTCAGCAGATGATCTAGAAACCGTATGCTGTTTCTTGGTCTTCCAAGAAATTGGAGAATGCCCAAGAAACACAAACCAACCTGTCAAAGACCGACGAGTGAGAGGGCAAGCCGCCTAGTCAGAGTCACACCACCCCTGTAAAGAAAGCTCACTGTCTGCACTCAACAAAATACCTTGTCCAGGAGTACCTTTCAAATACCGAACTACACGCATGACAGCCTCCCAATGATCAATGCGAGGCTCCTGCATAAACTGAGACAAAATATGCACCGAGTATGCTAAATCTGGGCGAGTTACTGTAAGATAAATCAGACGACCCACAAGCCGTCTGTAAGGCGCAGGATCGGAAAGGCGATCTCCTGTAGCTAGACCAAGTCTGTGGTTTTGTTCCATAGGAAAGCCACAAGGTTTCGCCCCAAGTAAACCGGCCTCAGAAATAATATCCAACGTATACTTACGTTGACAAAGAAACAAACCCTGTGAACTTCTAGCAACTTCAATACCCAGAAAATATTTCAAACAACCCAGATCTTGCATTTTAAAACAGTCACTAAGATATGCTTTGAAAACACCAGTGTCAGCGGAATTATTACCATAAACAGAGAGTAATCATCAACATATAAGTGAAAAGAGAGTAATCAGAGTAAGATTGTAAGAAACCATACCCTTTCAAAGCAGAGACCAACTTAGCAAACCAACAACGAGGGGCTTGTTTCAAACCATACAAAGACTTGCGAAGACGACACACCAAGGACGGATCAGAACTCTTAAAACCAGGAGGGAGTTTCATGTAAATCTCCTCGTCAAGATCACCATGAAGAAAAGCATTGTGAACATCCATTTGATGAAGTTCCCAATTCTTAGAAGCCGCAATAACAAGGAAAGCGCGAACTGTAGTCATCTTAGCAACGGAAGCAAAAGTCTCAAGATAGTCAATTCCGACCTGCTGATGATTGCCCAAAACAACCAAACGAGACTTCAAACGTTCAACTTCGCCATTAGACTTGAACTTGGTTTTGTAGACCCACTGGCTACCAAGCGCACGCTTACCCGCGGGTAGATGTTCCAAAGTCCAAGTTCCATTGTCCTCCAAAGCCTGTATTTCATTCTGCATAGATTTTTGCCAATCCAAGGATTTCATAGCCTCTTTAAAAGATTTTGGCTCCTTGTCAATCACAAGGGCTGCAATAAACTTCCTATAATTTACAGAATACTTATGACAATGTATGTAATGTGCTAGAGGATAAGGATTACCTGAAGAAGCATGATTAGACCGAGAGTTTGAAAGAGACGGATTATGAGCAATGACGGAATGAGTAACAAATGGTTTCCCAGAAGGATCAACAAAATCACGGAGCAAAACCGAGGGATACTTATCCCGAAAACCACGACCCAAAGACTCCGGAGAAGAAAAGTCAGTGGTAGGCTCAGGGGACAATGAAGCAGTGTTGTCTGGCTGCTGTGGCTGCTGATCAGCAGCTGAAGGAGAGGAAGACGCGCGCTCCTGCAGTAGTCCATTACCTACGCTCGGGGAATCTGTAACGTATGGAGCTGGCTGCTGCGAATGTGGCTGCTGCAAAGGAGAAATAGCTGGCTGCAGACTGTCCGCATCTAAATTTTCTAAAGTCTCAAACTCCAAAAAATCATCATGAACAGGAATAGGTCCATCAAAAGTATTAGAAGGAATATGGACATCTTCCGGGGATCCAAAAGGGAACACATCCTCAACAAACTTCACATCTCGGGAAACAAAAAACACCTTTGAATCAAGATCATACACTCTCCAACCTTTCATACCGTAAGGATAACCCACAAATACACACTTTCTACTACGGCTAGCAAATTTATCGCCATGAGTTTGCTGATTATGCGCAAAACACAAACACCCAAAAGTACGTATGGCATCAAAGGAAGGGGGTTTGTTAAAGAGGATTTCAAATGGTGTTTTGTTGTGTAAAAGTGGAGTTGGTGTGCGATTAATCAAATGAGCAGCGGCAAGGACACACTCCCCCCAAAAGTAAATAGGTAATTTGGCCTGAAATCTCAAAGCTCGGGCAACAGATAAAATATGTTTGTGTTTACGTTCCACTCTCCCATTTTGTTGAGGTGTACCCACACAAGAATGTTGAAAAATTATTCCAGTTGCATTGAAAAACTCAAACAAACAATTAAATTCATTACCATTATCACTTTGCACGATTTTAATTTTTTGATTAAACTGACGATCAACCATTGCAACAAATATCATAAACATTTTAAAGACCTCCATTTTATCAAGAAGTAAATAAATCCAAACTGCTCTAGAATAATCATCAACAATTGTCAGAAAATAACGAGCCTTACAAGAAGAAACATGTCTATACGGCTCCCACAAATCACAATGCACTTTTTCAAAAATTCTAGAAGCTCTATTAGTACTCAAAGGAAAACGAACTCTAGAGTGTTTAGCACGCATACATACTTCACACCCCTTATCTAAAACATCTCTATTATTACGAAGTTGAGGAAGCAACTTTACTACTTTCTCGAAAGGATGACCCAAACGACGATGCCATAAATCCAGGGACGAAGCTTCAATCGCACCCACTTGAGGAACCAATTTCGTATTGCTAAAATAGTATAATCCGTCTCTCCTAGTTCCCGTCCCAATCAGCTCCTTCGTTGGGTCCTATATTACACAAATGTGTTGAGTAAATTGAACAGTACAATTAAGATTGTCATTAAGCTGTGAAATAGAAAGCAAATTGCAACGCAAATTAGGAACAAATAAAACGCCTGTGAGAGTGAGTTTATCCGACAAGCGAACAGAGCCAATTAAAGAAGCATTAACAGTGTCACCATTGGGCAATCCAACAGGACAATTAAAACTCTCAGTGTCGAACAACCAAGAAATATCTCCTGTAACATGATGTGTAGCGCCGGTGTCAATGATCCAAGAGGTGGAATCAAACTTACCACTCAAACGATTTTCTGAAATTTTTGAATTACCCATCATGTTTGTCAAAAAAATGAGGGTTTAGTGTGGCTCTGATACCATGAGAAAACTATGATACGGGAATAATTTGTGTTGTCCTTTCATTAACTCCAACCAATATTTATATAATACAAGATGGTAACTGTAGAATTAGTAAAAAAACCGTCACCAAAGATAATGAAACTGCTGAAAGTGTGATAATGTAACCGTCACCAAATATACCAAACCGTCACCAAAGATAATGAAACTGCTGAAAGTGTGATAATGTAACCGTCACCAAATATCTGATGTATACCGCGGAGTGCACATATCCTCAATATAATATGTTTGGTCTAGAGCGGATCTAGTTTAAAAATAGGATTGTGTAATATGTTCGGTCTAGAGCGGATCTGGAGAATCTAAAACGACTCTAACAGGTCTGGGTCTCAAACAGGTCCAAATAAAGGGTATGGGTCGAGCAAGAATCTGAAGACGCTAGATACAAACCCATTTATTTTTTTTAGACTCAAAACTAGACTCAGATTCATCAGATTAAAAAAATTAGACTCCAACCTTAAAAATAGGAGCGAGATTGAGATGAATCCAATAAAATTTTAGACCCATTATCGTCTCCAATCACAACTATATTTAAGTAACGATAATAAGTGAGCTATCTTTCATTTACAAGGTGCCGCGAGGTGTAGGGAGATCAAACAATAAGATTTTAAGACTTAATTACCTTATTATGATGTCTCCTCCTTTCCTTTCCTTATACATGTTAGAAAATATATATTCTGTTTAAGTTGTTTGAATGTATACATACAAGGTCAATTCATTTATTTTTGGTGACTAGCCCAAAAGGTAATAAGGATTTCTAAAAATTTAAGGCATAATAAATAATATAATATTCGTTTGTTTTGTAATATTGATATTCTAACTATTTTATAAAAAAGTCTAATAACTCATATTACATTGAAAAAAATGTAAATTATATAAAAATTTAATTCAAATTAATATCAATCTTTTATATGAAAATATAGTTTTTAAGCCCTAAAAATTTTAAGGCCCTGAACAATAATCTGCTTTGTCCTTACTAATCGACAGTCATAATTACATATTCTTAGGGGTCGAAAGTAGGTGTCCGCACAAGTGTGAGTTAGTTTGGCCGTATAAAATGTATGCCGGTCCAAAACCTCAATCTAGAAAAAGAAGTCATTCAATACATTAATTTGACTACCAATAGGTCTTGTTGCACTTTCCACTCTTATCTTAATAATTCCCCCCTTAGTGCCTATAAATATAAGATTAAACTTAATTTTATAAAATCATAATAACCCCAAATAAAAATCAAAACAAATATTTTCTCAACTCGAAATAAAAGGAAAAAGAAAATTAATCATTTTTATCGTAGCTTAACAAATATGTCGTCCTTTGTGTTTAACGTTACGAGGCATGCCCCGGAGCTACTCCCACCGGCCGAGCAAACCCCGTACGAGTTTAAAGAACTTTCTGATATCGATGACCAAGATGGGCTTCGCTTTCATATTCCATCTTTTCTAATTTACGAACATTCGGGTGATCAGAATGATCCAGTGATGGTTATTAAAAAGGCAGTGGCTAAAGCATTGGTGTCATACTACCCATTTGCTGGAAGGTTAAGGGAAAAAGAAGGGAGAAAGTTGGTTGTGGAATGTAATGGGGAAGGAATTATTTTTATTGAGGCAAATGCTAATGCAAATCTTAAGATATTTGGATATCCTCTTCTTCCTCCTTTCCCTTGTTTGGATGAGCTACTTTGGCATGTTCCTGGCTCAACTGATATATTGGATGCCCCTTTGATGCTCATTCAGGTAATATTTTGTTCATCTTTATTAGTTTCGTTCCATTATACTTGCTACTGATTCAGGCTCGACTCTTTTACAAGAGCACCATAAGCGACAGCTCAGGGCCCGATTAATGGTAATAATATTTTTTACGCAGATGAAAATATGATAGTATAATAAATGTTATGATTTTCCAAAATTAATGGTCATTTGTGACTTTGTTAATGACTAGTTACTTGTTTATCAGTTATTTGGTTGGTGGATATAATTTGGTAATTTTTCATCGATAATCATCGTGTTTAAGTAACTAAATAATGATTTTTTAATTTATTGTATTTTCTAGGTTAATAGGTTAATTGAGCATATTATTGATTTGTCTAACCGATAAAATTAGTAGATTATTAATTGTCACATAAAAAGGCATAACATTCGCATTTTAAGAACTCATTATTTCACTTTCGCTTAGGGCCCTAAAAACGTCCGCCAAGACGGCCTTAAACTGATTGTAACACTTTCTCACATAACATGTCACAATCAGTTATTAGTACATCAAAACAACGGTATTTTATAAGTGGGGTCAAGTCAAAAATTAAAATCTTGAAAACCAAATGATGAATACACTAGCAAAATGATTAATCAAATGAGGTTATACACTAGAAAAAAAGTTATAGTTGAATGATTCGTGCATTAGCAAAATATTATAGTCAAATGACCGATACACTAACAATTTAGTTATACAATAGCAAGCTTAAACGTTTTGGTTTTCGCTTTCAAATGAAATATGTTAAACTAATTAGTTACAAAAAGATGATTTAAACCGTATATCTTGAGTTTTTTCTACTATTTTGATCACTGAATTCTACATCATCATCATACCACTTAATTTTACTCCCTTTATCCCACTATCATCTTCTGATTTGTTTTTTGTTTTTACACACATATCAATGCATTATGTTAATCGTTAATATCTCTAACTGAATATAATTAAAAATATAAAAAGTTAATATTAATAAAATTTAAATTTAAATCAAAACGAGTGAAATAAGATCGAACATGATTATATTATAACTTATAAATAAAGAATAATATATAAATTCAGAGTGATTAATAAACAGTGTCAAAAATAAATGGAAAAATAATAGTGGGATAGAGGGAGTTTTTGACAGGGGCGGAACAAAAATTGAAAAAAATTTTGAAGACCCTGTACAATTTTTAAAATTATGATATTTTTTGATCTACTTTGTATCTTTAGTAAATGTATACTACGTGATTTGATATTGAGGTCCTCAATTTTTCGAAGCTCTATACGATTGAACATATTGAATATGTTAAAAACTACCATGGTATTTATTTGTAAACAGGTGACAAGATTCAAATGTGGTGGGTTCATATTTGCACTTCAATATAACCACACAATGGCCGATGCTCAAGGCATAATGTTGTTCTTAAATGCAGTAGCTGAGCATGCAAGTGGGGCGCAATCACTTTCAACGCCCCCCGTTTGGCAGCGCCACCTTCTTAATGCTCGGAAACCACCCCATGTCAAATTTCAACACCGTGAATATGAAGAGGTGTTAGCGGAAACTAATGACACCCTTATTCCGGTGAATGACTTGGTTGACAAGTCTTTCTTTTTTGGTACGTATTAATGTTTAATAGTTAGGGATTTATAATAGTTTATTTGATTATTAGGGGCCATAACTAATGTTTTGCCCGAGCTTCTCAAATCTCAGTGCCAACATTGTTTCTTTCCCATCAAATTTACTGGCCACCAATATCATTTAATCTCAATTCTCAACCAATAATTATTTTAATACGAAATCTTATCCTTTTAGTTTCTTAGCCGATACAAAAATGAATCTGATACAAATAAATTAGACTAGTTTATATAGATAGTAATTGAACTCTAAATGGTATATTTTGGCACAAATTAATATTTATTTTTATGTAGTCAATAATAATCCCATACTTATATCAAACTTTTGCCACTAAACAACTCTTGTATGAGATCGTTTGACGGAGAAATAAGTATATTTAAGAAGCCAAACTCAAAAAGTAAGTGTTTTAAAAATGACTTGTTAAGTTGTTATACATTAAACAAGTAAAAAGTATGTGGTTCAATTATGAAAGTGAATGTGTTAACCAATTTAATTACTTGGACTATTTAGCCTAATTTAGTAATACTGTCTGATTTATAAATCGTCTTAAATGAATGTTTACAAATTTAGTTTTAATTTAACTTGGAAAATTTGCTTAGAATAATCTAAAATTTCAGTAGCATAAATTAAATTTTTAATTAATAATAAATAATTTCAATTTTAAGGGATGTTAGTTAAAAGTGCAACCATGTAACCTACTACTATAAAACAAGTCATTTTACAGAAAATATATAAATAAATAAATTAGAGGTAATCATGTAACCCTAAAATTGAAAGTATTGGAGGAAATCGAAATTTAAATTTATTTTGAAGAAAATTATTATAGATTTAAATTATCTTTAGGAACAATAATAATTAATTGTATTGTTTGACTACAGAATTGTGTGCTTGTTTAGGTCCTACTCCTTCTCTATCAAAGAATTAGCCCCTTTTTCTCTTTTTACTTGACTTATTGAATTTAATATTTTATACTTTTATCATAACCTATATTTTGTCTTTAATACTCGTATACACATTAAATTTACATTTACGTCTTATCCATAGTTGTATATTATCCATAGTTGTATATATGTCTTATACTCCCTCCTATTCAGCTGAACTGTCCCATTTGACTTTTCACACTTGTCGAGGCAACATTTTAACTCTTAATATCTCAAATTATGCTTAATTAAAAATTATAAAAAGTTGATATTAATAATCCTTGTATTGAGACAAATCAAACAAGATCCCATATGACTATGTTTTAACTTATAGATTAAGAGTAAAATACAAATTAAGAGTGATAAGTGAATAGTGCCAAAAAAAATGGGACAATTCAGCTGAATAGGAGGTAGTATGAAATAGTCCACATCCCCTATTTTGAAATCCTTGTTACATTTTTATTTTTGGTACTATTTATTATTTAAACTTATTTTATATATTGCGGTTAATATATAAGTAAAAATATAGTTAAGTGAGATCTTGTTTGAATCGTCTAATCACATACTTTTCTAATATGAACTTTTTATAATTTTTAAATGAGTATAGTTCGACATATAAATGAACAAAATAACACATTGGATTGCGTAAAAAGTCAACTAACAAATAATTTTACATTTTTACTTGAGACTGTTTATTAGGCATATAAATGAACAAAATAAGTCATAGGATTGCATAAAAAGTCAACTAACAAAATAACACATACTTTTCTAATATGAACAAATAATTTTTAAATAAGTATAATTCAACATATAAATGAATAAAATATAAAAAGTTATTTTATATTTTTCGCCATATTTGTACTTGAGACTGTTTATTAGGTACTGACTGACGGACCGAGTAATAATTTTACATACTAACAAATAAATAATCAACACAAATTTTAGTACGTTTTCTACATATGGATTGAATTAGAGCTGTTCATGGGCGGGCTACCCGCCAGGACCGGTTTGCCCGGCTCGAAAAACGGGCGGGAATGGACAACGTTTTTTAAAAAAAATTTAAGTTTGGGCTGGTAATACCCGCCCGCCAAGCTAATTGGGCGGGTAGCGACACGTAAAAAATACCCGCGGGTGTACCCGCCCGCCCGCTTACTTTAATATATATTAAATATTTAATAATCAATTTAATTTTTAAATTTTAAGTAACCGAAAAGAGAAAAAAAAAAAAAAAGAAATAAATAAAAAGGAAGTAAGCGGCTAAGCGCCTCTTTTAATGTCACTTCACTTTCACTTTTCCAGTAATTCGAATATGTTTAATTATGGCGAGCCATGTTTAGAAGAAGATGAAAAGGAGGATGAAGATGACGATTGTGTTACCATTGACGAAGTTTTTTGAAACTTTTTATGTATTTTTATATGGTTGTAATTTGAATAATTTGAGACTTTTTATGTATTTGGACTTTTGGAGTATTTTGGACATTGTATTGTATTTTAATTATTATCAAAACCCAACTTTATATTTTCAATTATATTTTTGATATTTATGTAATAAATACCCGCCTACCCACGGGTACCGCCCGCTTAAAAAATGGGCGGGTAGCGACAAAAAATTATGCCCGCAAATGCGGGCGCGGTTTTGTAAATTTTTGCCCGCGGGTAGATTTTATGGCAAATACCCGCGGGTATACCCGCCCAAGCCCGCCCATGAACACCTCTAGATTGAATGAGTCAACTAATACCATTAATAATTTAATAATTTTGATTGACAGGGCCGAAACAGATTGCAGCTTTAAGACGCTTGATTCCACCACACCAAAAAGCGTCAACATTCGAAATCCTAAGCGCATGTCTATGGCGATGCCGAACAATCGCCTTACAACTCCACCCACAACAACTCGTCCGATTCATGTGCATCGTCAACTCTCGTAACCTTTTCAATCCACCATTACCTCCCGGCTATTACGGTAACGGCTTCGCTTTTCCGGTAGCCCTTTCAACAGTCTCTAAACTTTCCCGCAATCCGATCGGGTACAGTTTAAATCTCATACAGCAAGCCAAATCTGCGGTCACAGAAGAATACATGAAATCAGTCGCTGATTTCATGGTTCTTAACGGTAGGCCTCGATTCAGTACTTCGATTAGCTCTTTCATTGTTTCTGATGTTACTAGATCCGGATCCGATAATCTGGATCTAGGTTGGGGTTCACCCGTTTATGGTGGACCCGCTAAAGGTGGGGTTGGGGCGGTACCAGGAATTTCGAGTTTTTATATTCCATTTAAAAACGTTAATGGAGAAAAGGGAATTGTTGTTCCTCTTTGTTTGCCTGCTAATGCAATGGAGATTTTTGTGAAAGAGATAAATGGATTGTTGGGGAGTGTTTTGAATAGTCCGAATAAAGGTCATGGATCATCCATTTTAATATCTTCTTTGTGAGGTTTTGTAGCAAGGTAGTAAGGACTAATGTGTTATGTATGACGCATGACTGTATGAGCTATAGTTGTAACT
Source organism: Amaranthus tricolor (assembly GCF_026212465.1). Classification (NCBI taxonomy): domain Eukaryota; kingdom Viridiplantae; phylum Streptophyta; class Magnoliopsida; order Caryophyllales; family Amaranthaceae; genus Amaranthus; species Amaranthus tricolor. The sequence continues at coordinate 34,716,917 of NC_080048.1, read as the reverse complement.
TGTAAGAGATGTCCCTGAATAAGTTATGTATAAAATGCGTCTTTTGATGATACCGTCTAGCTCATACAACTATTTGTAATGTGTTATAGATTGATTACATGGTTGACGGTTTCACATTTAGTTTTTTAATTTATCATGTTATTTTAACAAGTATTGTACTGTACTTGTTAGATAAAAATACTTAATATTATAATATCTTATAAGGTTTGTATATAGCAAGGATTGTACTAGTTTTAAGATGAAAAAATGATACTTTGTATATTTTTTCAATAGTAATTGATCTCGTAATATAGTCAAAGATAAGTTTTGATTTAAGAAAACACAAGTGAAATATAGTTGATGAAGTAATCGGCTCTAATTTTGGCTAAATATTTGTTTATTTTATAATTTTGTCAGCTTGTAAAATAAATTTTGTTTGTTTTAATATCTGTATAACGTCACCTATTATAAATATTTTTACATTCTAATGAAAAAGATTTTTTTAATAAGTTATCTTTAAATCATTTTACGCAATTCTAATTGAGCTATTTTTGTGAGAGACTATCTCTCGGTGAGAAGATCTCAAATAATGAGTTCATATTCTTATATATCTATAAGATAAGCTATTTAATCTATACATAATGCATATCTCTCTGTGAGATCATTTCATACAATAATTTGTGATTCTAATTCTGGCATTTAACATCTAACCTCCATTTAACTTACAGCTTGTTCAAAAATTAACCTATGTTAACCTAAATCCTTTACGAATCAAATTATGGTTAAAACTTTCAATTTTTTAAACTCAACATGTTAAGTACAGAATCAAAGATCTTTAACCTATTTATGTGTAATCTGAACAAAAATTTGGCTCCATCTAATAGACTTGACAAACCTAGTTTTGGGGGACTGATATTTGAGTTTTTTCACTATAAGCGATGGATTTGGGCTAGGTGTCAGTTCCTTCAACTCATTTTGGATTGGGCTTAGAAGAAATGATATGAGCTATATCCATTTCCTGCTCCTTTCTTTTTCTAAAGGAAAATTACACTTAGTAGCATCAAACTTTTATGAAACGTCAGTAGTAGCACCTTTATAAATTTTTCCACATGTTAGCCAGTTTATGCCTTATCTAATTGCCGTAGCATTTTTCGTTAAAATCTTGTTAATTTCCGTTTAATTCACCATTTTGACATTTCTACCCCTATTAAATGTTGGTTGTTGTCGTTATAATTTGCCCAAAAGACAAACTATAGACCCTTAACATTTATTTGAATTCATACAATCTAATAATTTTCTATTAAATAATAAATGACAATCTTATGTCATTTTGTGAAATATAATCCAAAAATAAAAGAAATGAAATTTTGACATATTTATAACATTTAGTTATACTTTAAAGTAACGATGGTTAAATCTCAAAATACCAAAACATAATTTATCGTAATAATTGACAAAGTATTTTACAAATTGTGTTAATTGTCGTAAATAATAGGGTTACATAAGGCTTAATTTGAAATTTATGTTTTCTAGCCTAATTGAGCGCTAGATAACCTTATTTTAACTATACAATAAAGCTTAATTTCTCATTAAACATCACACTCACTTGTCTTTTAATCCCTTGACCAATTATTATATTTTCATTTAATAATGATAATATGCAAATGTATATATATTTATTTTAAATTTACTTAGATATAAATTTCAAAAGTTTGATATTTATAATCTAGAGGATTAAACTATATCATCAATAATTGGGTTTGAATTAGGTTATTACTAGTTTGTTTTTAATTTAAGGAAGTATGATTACATATTTAATGGGATTGCATCTGAACAAAATTAAATGAGGTTGAATTAAATTATTCAAATAAAAGTTAATTTTTATTAATCGAATTGAAAAAGAAAAAAAAATGTGCATACTAAGTTTCAAACTCGTATAAATAATGCTGTCAGCCTGTCATAAAGAAAAACTCCTATAAACTTAACCAACACGTATATAAATATTTAATATAAAACCATTGTTAGTTAACAGCATTGGAGGGCCTTCTATCCGCTCTTAAATATATAGGTCATATAGATGGCATTTGCTTGTGAAGGATCCAGGACTTATCTTATGGAATATACATTTTTTATGCTTTCTAAAAATATGTTTTTATTTGATTTATATATACTCATATTACTTTAACAGGGTGCTCTGATATTGATATTAACGGTGGTAATTTAATGAGTTTCAATTTTAATTTTTAAAAAACGTGTTCTGTTATAATTATAATGGTGGAGTTTCAACCTCAAATATACTTTATTTATTTTTATTTATTTTTTTTAATTATTGTTAATGGTTACGGAGTGTTGTAAGTTGCAGGCTTTTTAGTAGATTCACACTTTTAGAGGATTTTTCTTGAGCCGATGGGACTCTTTGATCGCATTCTCTTTTATGGGTATGAATTGTCGTCTCTCTTTCCTCCCCAGACCCTGATTATAATTTTCTTATGAACGGGATTTACTAGATATGATGATATTCCTTTAATCCTTTCTTTCCAAATGTTTAAGGAAAAGGTGTTTAGACTAGCACAGTATGATTCTATGCATTCTTAAGTATTAGTTCTTTTCAATCACATTAAATTTTAATACCTTTTTTTGCTATATAATAGCAACCACTAAATTTTAATACCTTTTTTTCTGACAGTTTCTGTTTTTAGTAAAAAGTACCAGATTTTTTTAAAAACAAAAGTAACAGTTTTTATGCAAAAGTAGCACGTTTTCTGTAAAAAAGTAACACATTTTTTGGTTCTCACGGTTCGCATAGAATCATGGTTTGCACCTGAACGCGACCATATATATATATATAAAAGTGATAAAGAAGTGCCGGCAAAGCATAGACATTGACCCACTTAAAACAGAAAGGAAAATATTAATAACAAATAATGAACCCAATAATAATCAAATAGAGCTGACTTAAATACAAGACTATCTAGCAATCCTTAACAGCAACCACTAAATGGACCAAATACATTAAATTTTAGTACTTTTTTGCAATGAGTTATAAACAGTGCCATATATATGAGTTATGACAACCGTATTTGCACCCCAATATCTAATTATCCATATTCTTATAGCTACTATAAATACTATCTACTATCGACTATCTACTATAACTATGCAATTGAATTTTGTTTTTTTTTTTTTTTGGCTAATGAGTGTAAGAATGAAGTTTAAAAATACACAAAATTTTAATATCAAAGCCATATGCAATGTGATATTTTGTGAAACCACCCCATCAAAGGTGTTTAAAATAGATCTGATGATTCAATATTTATACGATTTTATGATTAAATCTGATTTAACTCGGCGTCAAAAAAGTATTTAAAATTATGTAAAAACCAACATGAACGAAAGACGTGATTTCATGCTGATCTGAGATACCTAACTCGAAATTAATACGATGATCCGGTTGAGCCGGCTCTAATCCCACCAATCAACGCAAAAGATAAGAGCAAAATCTTGAGAAGGATTTGGTGATCTTGAACCCACCAAATCATGTTGATTAGTCTTATAAAATCTAACAAATTGCGCAGTGTACATAACAAGTGGCGATTGCTTATTGGCATAAACTGCCGAGTTGGGTTTATTTTTTATGCATGGATCATGCACTTATCTTAAACAATGACTATCAGTCTATCACTATCAAAGTATCACCAATTAGAAATATTTTTTTTATTAAACTCTTTCATTCAAAGTCTAGCGAAAAAGTATCCAATTTTTTCAGAAAGCGGTGGAGACAAGATGACCAAATTCTTCATTCATTGAATATTAAAAAACGAATAATAGAGAATTAGATTTTATTTTAATTATAAAATATGTATTTATTTTTTAAATTGATTTGGATTTGATTTGTATTTATTTTTCTCTTTTTTTATATCATTCTACTTTATAATTAAAAAAATATAGTAGTTATTTTAAATCTGAAACAATCTTGTTTAATGTTTATTACTATCTTAGCTCTTATTCGGTATTTTCGTTTTTCATTTTACACAGTTTTGTTTGTTATTTTCTTAAAGAATTTTTTTATTTATATTATATTTTTAGACATAATTAGCCTAATTCACCTTAAATTTGATTTTTTTTTTTCACACTTATAGTCCCAACATGTTTTTCGCTAACTTTAATCTAACATTTTTATAATGTGTATGGTTTTCACATATTTTCTACTAACTTTATTTTTTACATTTTTTCAATGTTTGTGGTCCCATATTTTTTCAACTAACTTTATTTTAAATATTTTATACTCCCTCCTATTCATCATAAGTGTCTCATTTCCTTATTTGGTCAAGTCACCCTAAATGTCTCATTTCTATTTTGGGTATGTTACTTTTACTAATTCACCCCTACTAAACTTAGTTTTTTCACATCTTTACGCCTACTAACCTTACTTTACCCCTATAAAAATTTTAAAACACTGTACTTTTTTTCCTTTACATGTGGTCCCATTTGACCAATCAAAAAATAGTAAAAAGTCAAATAAAACACATTGGGTGAATAAGAGGAAATAATACTTATGATCCATACTTTTTTTTCATTAACATTATCTAAAAGATTTCTTTTATTTTTAATTCTTGAATATTGCAAGTAAATCAAATAGAAATAGTCAAATAGGAGCAATTTTTTTTTTATATTGAAAAATGTTTCATGTGTATCATTTACCGATATGTGTGGCGTGTTGCCGCGTTCCATGTTGTGTTTATTATAGAAGCTAATATAATTAGTTTTGGGTATTATTATATTGTAATAGAAGTAGTATAAAAAACACATTTTAATGTTGCCACAATTAGTGTTTTTCGAGCCCTAATCTAATAATTTTTTAAAATTATAGGATAGGCTAAGGAATTGAAAAGAATATGTAAGAATTAAAATCAAGATTTTGTATAGGAAAAGTGGTAGTTACTTTAATTACGACAAGATTCGATTCTCAAAACACAAATATATATATATATATATATATATATATATATATATATATATATATATATATATATATATATATATATATTATATATATATATATATATATATATATATATATATATATATATATTCATTTTGATCGTTGAACACAATATAATTTGACATAACGAATAATGTCTTGTACAATTAACAGTTAGTCTCACGATTAAAATTGTCTCGAAATTTTAATGGCACTGTGCAAAAGCTAACATGATCCATTAAGATATGAATGTACATCATCATTATCACATCCAATGTTCCACTTAGAAGCAGGGTCTGGGTGAGGAGAGGTGACGGATAATCCATACCCGTAATCCCTTCATATGAAGAACTAGAGAAAAGTGGTCAAGTTTACCCCTCAAACATGTAGGAGCCCTGTATAAAAAGGATATTAGTGACGACATTTTCACAGAAGAACAACTACTTGAGAAAAAAAGGGTAAGAAGCAACAAGAAGACAACTAAAGAAACTATCAGTAATCTAAAATATGGATCTGACGTCTCCAACTATTTCTTTCCCTAGTCAGGTCCAAGGAGAGGCGCAGCTCACTTAGGTCGCTTTTTATTTGCTCAATCTCCATTTTCTTAGGTCTTCCTCGACTTCTCTTACCCGCCGTTATGATGCTTTCTATCCTTCTAACGGGCCACCCTACAGTCTTTCTTTGCACATGTCCAAACCATTTTTATATATTTTCACGCATTTTAGCAGATAATGGGGCAACGTCTGACTTTTAACGGTCAAATGCTAAAAACCGTTATAAGGTAGTCTTTTACAAAGAAATGTATTATATAAGGTAGTTTTTTGCAAAAAATTTTAGATAAGGTAGTTTTTTGCAAAGAGAGGTATAGAATAGGTAGTTTATTATAATTTTCTCTATAAAAAACTATGCATTAAGACGTACAACAAGATCTCATATTAATATACTCTCTTTATTTTTTTGTTTGTCTACTTTACTTTTTGCATGTATTTCAAAGTAAATTTTGAGTGTCAATATCTCTAAGTACGCACCATAAGAATTGTAAAAATCATATATTAAAAAACTTTATATTAAGACAAATCTAACAATATCTTACTTAAATATATTTTATCTTTTATATATACTTCAAAAATCTAATTCAAATTTCTCTTAAAAAAATTAGAATGAAAAAAAAAATAAATGAAAAGAGTGTTTTACCTACAATATATTCCAAAAAAAATAAGCTCCGACCTTTAACTTCCGAAATGCCGCAAAACTAAAGATACAAAGGAATATATGCAGTACATGAATGTTTATGGCCAATTGTTTTTGTGATACGTGTAAATACAAGGGTGTTTTAAGAGTTAGTGGGGGGATATTTTTTGTGTGGTAAAATTTACAATTAATTTGGTGACGATGAATTTATATTATTAAAGAAAATCGAAAAAAAATTCAAATCGCATATTTTCTAAAGTTTTAATTGAATTATGAAATGTAGGTAAAATTCATTTGAAGTGGTACAAATTAAAACTATTGGTACGTATTTAACCTTTAGAGATATAAATTTATAGGGTATGTATTCACTTTCTAGAGGTATATATTTTTAGTGAGTTTTTTTATAATTGCAAAAAATATAACACAAAAATAAATGTGTCCCATATGTAATTTTAATAAAGACTTTTTCTTTTGAAAATTTTATTAATAAAATAAGTCTCTAAAAATTCCGTAGGACAAAAGTCATTGAGAAAATATAAAATGTTGGACGCCCTTTAAAAGAAAGTGGGCAAGCGACTTAGCAGACCAAGACCAAACCTAAAGGAATGGTCATAAAACCTGATGGTGAGTCACAGCCGGACTCGCCAAAAAATCAAAATTAGACCGAAAAATGCATTAAAAAGAAAAAATCGTAGATTAGGACAGACTATAGCAAACCGTTTTAACTGGTGTTTTGACTGGTTTGACTTGATTTTTCTGTCAAACCAGACCAGATCGGACCGTGTGCAGCCGTACCATGTCTCCTTGATTATTGTTGTTGTTTCTAGCCTTTACTTTGTCAAGGGTCTTGCTCCCCTGACCCTTCTAGAGGATTACAACAATGCTCTTAAAATCTTTAACGTCCATATGAGACTAAGCGTACTCCTTAACCTTCTTTATGGTCTTCAGATAGGACCACCGATTGTTGAATTTCAAGGCCTCACTTTTTAGCCTATTTGAATTTATCCCATACCTAAAGGTGAAAGTCAAGATGCTTTATAGCATCTCAAACATCATATAACTCCACAAATATTTGATTGATTCTTCTTCATTGGCGCATCTCTTGATTCCTTAACTACACCAAAAACTTGGAAGATTTCTTTGAGAGCAAGAGGAGAAACCGAGGGATTCAAATTAAAAATGATTAGATTACCTTGATTTTCAGTTAGAAAAAGTGTCAGCAACATGGATACAAAACTAGGTCCAAACAGATCAATCCGAAATAAGATAAAGAATGGGCTGAAAATATATTTTGGCAGTAAAAAAAAGTATAATAAATATGTAACACCTCTGAATTTTCAACTTTTAAACGAAGGCAGTTATAGCATTCCATGTGTTGCTCACATACGGCATCGAATACCACATGTGGTACACTTGGATCATTAAAATCAACCTCCCTCAATATTCAATTTACTAAATTGTTAATCACCACTATAGTCCTAAACTTACTCCGTAACATTAAATTTACTCATAGTCTTTTTAATACATCCTATTAAATTTGTATAAATTCTATTTTTGATCATAACTTATACTTTTTTTAATTTATACCCTCATATTTAACTTTTTCATTTCATCCATACATTTTTTTTCAATTTTCAATAAAATAACACTAAACTCACTTTTTTAATTTCCCTATCAATTACTGCCTTGAGGCGAAAGTAGTGAGACAAACCGACTACAAGGAATGATACATGAACAAGGTCTTAAAACAACATTGAAAAACCATATTTTTTTTGTACTCCCTCAATACTTTGCAAGAGTTTTTTTTGCCATTAGTCTTAATTTGTAATTTATTCTTACTTAAAACATAATTAAGTGAGATCTTATTTGATCTGTCTTAATGTAAAAATTATTAATATTAATTTTTTACAGTTTTTGTTAGTATAATTAAAAATATTAACGTTTATCCGTGTATTGGATATTTTCAAAAAGTAAATGTAGCAAAATCTTTATAAACAGAAGGAATGCCATTTTTAGTACTATAATATTCTCTCTATCTCTTAGAGTTTGCACCTAAAAGTAATATTTCTCCTCACAATATTTTACTTTCAATAGCAAACTCAAAGAGACATAGGAGCAAGTGGTTAAAATTTATAAAAGTCGTATATAGTATTACTGTGTTAGTCTATATTATTTTATTGAGCACCAACCTAAAAGTAATAAAAATTTTCCAATAATTATATTTGATTGTACTTGTCAAAATAAATATTTACAATTTTTACATCTTTAAAAGTTAGTCTGTTCTAAAATAATATAGATCAAATTCATATAAGATTTTCTTTTAAAGTTTGAACCACTAGATAGTTGTAACTTGTAATGAATGGGATTGGTCCAAGTGTAATAGAACTACTAATCATGCAAGAGAGAAAGAACAAAATGTGAAAGGAAGCAAAAAACCAACCTTTGGGAAACAAGAAGAGGCAATTTATGAAAAGTTCAACCTTAGCCACATAAGAAAGGTTACCCAAAAATCCACTATATAAACCCTTTCTCCCTACCCAAATATGAAACATTTGGCAAAACCTAAAAACAACACTCCATTCTTATACCACAAAAAAGTGATAATCCAACATCACAACAACTTACGCGGCGGGTTGAATTTGTTCAACATCCAAGAACAAAAAGTTCAAAAAGAAAAAAAAAAAAAAAAAAAAGAAAATGGGAGGAATGGTAGTGAAAGAATTGGAGATGTGTATTGGGTTAGTTAGATTAGGGTTTGAGTTTGTAGTTGTGTTTGCACAAGCCGTTAAAACGGTTATGCATCGTAGTTTGGATGTTGATAATTCTCGAGATCGTAATCAACTTAATTATAATTATCAAGTTCCTTTTCCTACTCCTGGTCTTATTTAATTTTTTATTCGGGGTAAATTAGAGATCGGAATCCTCACGAGCTACAAGCTAGGAGAAAGGAAATTAATCCTTCACGGTTTAATTTTGTATATAAATTATACTACTTGAAGAGATTTTCATTTTACTTTTTTGTTCAACAATTTTATTTATGTTCTTGTTTTAGGAATTAATAAAACTTTAGCTTGTTTGTTGATCAAGGTTTTGTTGGTCTATTGAATCAATTATTGTTGTTGGTTATGTTTAATATTTTTTCACAAATTTTTGTATGAAATAGTCTCACCTTGTCTCATATTTGGATTAAATAGCTCAATAATAGAAAATTTTAGCTTATTAAGTTTTTTATTTTTAGGTCGCTTCATCGTGAAATAGTCTTATACGAGATAGGTTAATATTTTTTAGTCTATAATCATAATTACTATAAGTTGAATATAGATAATTGAAATAATGATGTTGATTGTTGGCTCATTATTTGTACCAAAGATGCATGTGCACTTAATTCAGCAATTAGATAAGCACGCATTTTAGTTTTTTACTAGATCTTAGATAATATTTGTTATAGGCGGAGTGAATTGAACTCTTATGCAAAAATGGAAAAAAAGCTTTTAACGATCTTTGTTCTCTTGAAAAATGGGTTTGTTTAAATTTATATTAAATCAAAACTTATATCAAATCAGTTTCTAGTACCCAATTTAAAACTTTGAGCATTGAAAAAATCATTTCTTGTCCAAATTAGAAGAACATTTTTATTCAAAACCCACTATATGTCTTATTTAAAACTTGTTTTTAATATAAATTTGAATAACATTAAGTTGTGTTTAGAAATAAGTAATTCATTTTAAATTATAAATTTCAACTTTACTTACTTTAAACAATTATAAAATTGATTCAAATCAAAATTTAATGTCATTGATTTAAGGCAAACATTATAATCAAGTCAATTTTAAATTTTTAAATAAAATGATTTCAAACACAGCATAATAAAAGTGAAATGGAGATTAATTATAGGAATATGAAATTAATTATGTAGCAATTGCAAGCTAGCAAGCTAATGACATGGTTGGTGGATAAGATGGTGAAAGGAAGGGGGAGATTAGAGATCCATTTGTGACAAACGGACCAATCCATGTGGAAAGTTCATTACTTTATGGGTAGTTGGTGACAAGGCAACCCCATGAAAGTATATAATTATCAATCATGATTCAAGTTGTACCAAATAGGATTAGAAATTTACTATTACAATTACAACTTTGGACAATAATACAATTAATTTTACTCCTACTTGCATTTGTGTATTGTTCAAGGTTCAATAATTCAAATGAAATGAATAGATAAATGTGTTTCTTATCTTAGCTTATGTGTGGATGATGGATCCTACCACCAAACACTTACTATAATAAAAAGTAATAAAAGCAAGAATATAAAAGTGTATAGATTGCCCTTTTTGGTACATAAAATTACAAGTAAAAACCTAAAAGTAAACGATAGTTTAGTCTCATGGTGTAGGATAATCTTATGTGTGCAAAAAAATAGAGTAGATTACATATTAATCGTCTTTGTTTTATACGTAGATGACATACGATTTGTATAAATGATACGTAAATGTTTGAGTTAGTCAAACAAAACTTTTGAGATTATTTTCTGTGAAAGATATAGAGATATAGAGTACATATTGGAAGTAAAAAGTTTTAGCAATATATTCAAAAGGATGATTGGACTGACTCTAAGAGATCAATAATTTGGATAATGGTCTTAGAAAGTTCAACATGCATAACACGAATCGAGGTTTATTCTCATTTAGCAAGGCATATCTCTTAGCAAGACTCGATGCCTTTCAAGCACTAATGTGGCTAAACATATTCGTTTAATTTCAGATGTATTCCCAATTCGATCTTTCTATCATGTATTCCATGATTACTTTATTTATGCAGATAAATGAGTTAGTTGTTATTTATTACATGGATGTTATTTTCTACCATGACAAAGATGAATTTCTATCTCAATTTGAGGTCAATATGTGTTAATGAAGGTTTTAATTTGAAAAGTTCAAACTCATCATAGTTGCATATACTACAACAAAGATTAGGTACATTATAGCATTTGATGTTGTAAAAGAACTTGTACTTAGAAATTTTCATGTTGGTCATAAATTGAGTAAGGGTATTAGTTACACCAGATTGAATAAGTTTTTCTATCAGATAGGATCAAGTTAGGTCTCATAATGAGTCATATCTAGGAAAAACATGGTCATGCTCAAGTGATTAAATTAAAGTAAACTAAGAAATTAAGGAATAGAATTTGTGAAAACATTATGTACAATAAAGGTAATTAATATGTTGTCAAATGTCTCAAATCCTAACTTTAAGTAACTTCAATACTCCCTTTCATTCTCCACAAGTATTCTATGTGTTTTTTGGGCACTGTTCATTTCTTACTCTTAATTTGCATTTTATTATTAATTTATAAGTTAAAATATAATCAAGTGGAATTTTGTTTGATTCGTCTCAATGCAAGGATTATTTATATCAACTTTCCATAATTTTTAATTATGTACAATTAGAGATATTAAGGATTGAATAAGTGCATTAAATAAAGTGCTTAAAGCAAATGAGACACTTATAGTGAATAAGAGAGGGTACTTGCTAAAGTTGTTATATTGTCTAAGGAAAAGTGGGAGATTGAAAGAATTATGTTGTAAGAAATTTTCGCTAATTATTTAATATAGTTTAAAATATATTATTATACAAATAATAATTGATACACTTTAATTGATAGTATTCATCCTTTTACTTAATTCTACTTTAGTTATCTATTAAGTTATTTACTTACTTAATTACATAATATTTACTCTTTATTTATTTTTATGAATTAGTTACAGTTTTAATGTATGTGGTAAGTTGTAAGTGTTTTCCCAAGCAAGTTGTATATCACTCGATTATCTTTCACTTTGTACGGTTTTATTTATTTGGGGGATTAATTGAGTGTGGGTATTCCTCTTTCTCCTCTTTTTAAAGGGGGTACGACCATGCGAGTATGACATATTCACTATCTGTTTTCTAAACTCTGACTTATGCGAGATACTGAGTTAATGACTATGACTATGATTTCATTTTGATATTATATCTAGTTCGTATATAAAGAGAACTAGAAAAAAAAATTTATAAAACACGTGATGAAAAGAACTTTAAAAACTCTTAACTTATTACTGTAACATTTCTTATTCATAAAGAGAAAGGTGAATCGATTATATTGTCCGTATTAGGGTACGTACATGAGATTATTTTGATAAATGTGGATTAATTAGAGATATTACGGTCAAAGTATTAACTGGTGATATGTGAAGAGATTGTAATATAACTGTAATATTTGAGAAATTATATTAAAAAAATTAAAATAAATATTGGAATAATAATATTGTTGGTTGAGTTGAATAAAGAATTTCGAGCTAAGATTATGAAATAGTAATTGGGCCTATTAGTTACATCTCTTTTATTTTTATTAATTAATCTTCTTTACCTCCTATTTAGTATTTAATTTATTTTTTTCCACAATCCTTAATTGCTATATATTAAATGCCTAAATAAATCTGAAAATTCAGCAACAACCCCAAATCTTCGAAGGAATTTCAGTGGCGTTTTGTTGGGGTTCATCCTCTAACTTACCTCTCAAACTAAGGATATGTAATAGTTATAACAACGATCATCGAAATAATACATGAGCAAAAGCAAGAATAATCATGTTTCATGGTATTCTCTGCCTCCTGTTTGACTTCCCCAGTTACGTGGATATCGTAGCTCGTTCACCAATGCTACAAAACCTCGACGAGTATCGCGCATATTCCTATCGAGAATCTAAAGTGGCATCTCTTCGTACCGCAAAGTGTCATCAAGGGTTAGCTATTATTCGGGTTGAAGAACGTGTGAGTCGCCTCTGATGTAATGTCTCAGCTAAGATGTGAATTATGTCATGCATTTGGTCGATGGGAGCTGGTAAAGAAAGGTGTTAAGCTACTTTACCTATGCGCTCAAGAATCTCAAACAATCATAATATTTATATACCCTCCATCAGGTCAACTACAAGCATAACAACCCTTATATAAAGAAATGCCAAACCCAAATTTCGAAATAACATACTTCTCAATGCTAATCAACAAAGCGTCAATCTCATAACTACTCCTGATTAATTATAGATTACAATAACCCAAAATCTTTGATACGACCATCGAATATACTTCATACCTCGGAAGAACAACTAACTTACCTTACAAGGAAACTCAACATCATTAGGATCCCGAGAAATTTCTCTTTAAACTAATTAATAAAATTATTTATAGCAATTCATATCTCACCCTTATCATTATCACGTTCAACTTGGTAACCAATCCAATCGATTCTTAATCATCTAAAGTCATACTGAATTCAAACACAACCTATTATAACCTCAAAATAATCAAAAAATCTTTAAAACCTCTAACACCAGTTTTCTCTTTTCAACCCTAGTAATTATATAACAGTCTATCTCATATAGGCTCGATATCATCCTCAAGCTATCCATAGAAAATCATCCATTTATAAGTAATTTAACCCATGTTGAATCCAGTATAAAACTCATTAGAACCTTGAACATAAATATTACAATCTAACTTATGTTGATTCATATTGTACTTATTACCTACACAACGCAATTCTCCTCGTGTATTAAACAAACTCTATATCATAGTTAAACCTTGGCTTTGCATTTTTCCTCCAAGTTTGTAGACATGAATCCTTAATAGCATTGTAATCTTTACCCTAAAGTCATAACATATATTACTAAATAACTTCTGTAGTTTAATTGTCTCGAATAATCATAATCCAAATCATAAACCTAAAACACTATTCTTGCAACATATAAACCATACCATTTTAATAACCTAAATCTTCCACTCTAGATCCTCTAAAACTTTCGTTGATATCACACTACTAGTTTCGACGCTGAATCTTATATTCATCAGTGACACTCTATCATCAAATTATGTTTACACTTATTAACATCCAATGAAGCTTATATTCTCAATATAATTGCATGATCTCCAAATATCGCATTCATGTCAGAACTATAATTCGCTACCTATTCATGAAACTCCTCTCAAAATAATGGCACTATCGATACTTCACAACTATGTAACCTCATTTTCGTGCATCATGGATCGACAAACAAAAGTTATAGAAAAGAGGTAGCAACAAGGTGACATGATTCTTAATCTTAGAACATACTCTACTAAAACAATAATCGACAAGGAACTATGATAATTGTAAAGACATCCAAAAACAATTCTGACGTTGCATCGACGAACAAAATCTTCTTACCGCCACGATCAATCGTTAAAGCGTTTTCTGTTTTACCCTGTAATCCTCACACCTTATACCTTACATTTTCTAAGAAAACATAACTAACTTGAAGACTTAGGTTAATGCCACAATCATATTTACTTTTGTTCCTATCTCTTATCTTAAACATCTTAGTCCTCAAATCACGCTTTTCCTCAACCCCAAGATTGTATGCTCACTAGGTGAACTAACCTAAGGATTAGCCACGGTCGTTCCAATATTTATTCAACTCAAAATTCTTTATTCAACTGAACCCACAACAATTCTCGTTCCAATATTTATTTTAATTTTCTTAATATTAATTTTCTGGAAATATTAAAGTTTGTGAAATAATATTGTTGAGATAAATTGGTTATGAATGATTATCCTAATATTGATGTGGTCAATGGATCAGGCTTACGAGCTGGTCATTGACGGAGTGGTGGGACATTTTCTCCTATTCCCTATATTTGAGGTGAATTGTCATTCAAATATTGACTAACTTCACCCGAGAATGACATAGCTTTAGAGCTATGGATGTTCCTCTCAACTAGACTCATTGTGCGCACAAAGATCTAGGAAATGATGTTGCTTTTAAACCTTTTATTTGATTTAACATGTTTTGTTTTGTTTTGGATTTCTTCTGCTCATTCAGTTAAATCTGACTCCCTGTTATTTCCATCTTTTAGATTATTTATAGATTGGTACCAACTGGGAACGACGGGATAGCAAAGGTGATTAGAGAATTCTTGGAAGACATGTTGTATTTGAGTATGTATAGAGGTCGTAGAGTCTGTATCGGGTTTTAGTGATTATGTTGTAGTTAGTTATGTTGACTATTTGGGATTTCTATGGTTAGTTTATGATTACTTTGGGACTTTGTTTTAGTTTTTTGAATTTAAGATTAATTGTTACAATTATGTTTTAGACCTCGTGACCTTTTCCACGAGTTATGGTTTGAGATTTAAGTTCTTTGGGTAAGTAAACCTCATAATGACCTATCTTACTTAGTCAACGATAAGTCGGATTGTTACAGTAACTTGTCAAGTCATACATTAAATATTGTAATTCAATTTCTTGTATAGTTTACTTATATAATTCATAAAATTGATTCTAATATTAGATGTTGGATTTGCATAATTGTGCCTAATATAATCCTACAATTTGAGGGTCGAACCTTGCCATACTACTACTTTCAACAAACACCATGAGAGCCACTAACATTGCATCTCTTTATATTTTTTATGGAACTTTTGCCAAAGCAATGTTTAGTCAAATCACTTGGGCTGATATTTGGTAATAAAAAACAAGTTGATATGACGTGAGAGTGATACTTCATAGTCCGTAATTAGACTCCTAAAACAAATCAGATTGAATCTTATTTGGATTGAAGTCGTATATAAATATGTAAATTGACTCATTTAACTAATAAGATTGAAAATCTCAATTCAAACTCACTCATTTTAGATTTAAATCGATTTAACTGGTCGATTCAGCTTTTGTCGGACCCAATTATAACAGCCTCAAGGAACGGCATAAAGAAAAGGAATTTGTCTTTTTATACTTCAAACACTAAATTCCAAGCAAATGTTATTTAGCATCAATGGTTGACAATGGTCGACAATGGAAGCATCTAGAAGGTCAGAACCAATAAATTACTGGGACAGAGCCAGAGAGATTTACGTATAAGAGCTAACAGCCACATATACTGATTAGT
Organism: Amaranthus tricolor; assembly: GCF_026212465.1. Classification (NCBI taxonomy): domain Eukaryota; kingdom Viridiplantae; phylum Streptophyta; class Magnoliopsida; order Caryophyllales; family Amaranthaceae; genus Amaranthus; species Amaranthus tricolor. The sequence continues at coordinate 34,700,815 of NC_080048.1, read as the reverse complement.
GATTACTGACCCTCTTTAAATTAAGTCTACAATTTTTATGATATTAATTCCATAATCATCAATTAATTAACCAAGCTAAAATGGTTATAGAAGTTTTTAAATGGAAAATGAATTAATAGGATTATGTTGGAATTGATGTTTTAATACAAAAAGGATTTATATAGAACCCTTAAAGCCCTAATTAGAATAGAAGTCTATAAAATAAACCTAATTGGGTTTAAAATATTCAAACTTTTAAACAACTGTGAAGTAAGTATGTAAAGATATAATTCATGTTATTACATAATATTTTTAACCATTATTCTGATAAATTCAACTATCATCATTTATTAATGAACTTATTCTGAAATAACAATTCAATGAGAATTAAGATTCTTAATATATCTTGGCTGAAAAAAAATTGTAGAAGAAACATAGATACGACATTACAACCATAGAAGGCAATGACTAAAATAGTCAAGCAACGTTTTATTGGGAGCTATGTAGTTCTTATACCGATATTATAGACTGTAATAACAATCTGTTTAGTTATTGATATGAAATGGTAAAAATGAAAATAATTTATACAGTAATTTTCAAAAAATTACATATTATTCCTATGGTAATAAAACTTTCATCATATAAAAAAGATTTTTGTAAAGAAATTGAGATGAATAATGTATAACAAGTATGACCATTGTCGTTCATACCAATTATTACCAACAACCAAATGAAGTGTAAGATGTTTCTAGAAGTTTCCTTCTAGAATATATAACAAATTATACTAGCTTATTTGCTCAAAAGATCCTAAACTATTCAACTATTCTAAAATGATGAATTTGGATATTTTCAACATTGAGCTTTTTAAAGTCGCTTAGCCTTCTTGTGGTATAGAACTTCCCATAGTTATATTCCTTGTACTTAGCTGGGTTATGCTTATCAATCAACTCGTTCAAAGGCTTAACCATCACATAGTATGACGGATTAAAGAAGAAAGGAATTGATAATCTTTCCTTGTTAGGATTCACTTTTACTCTATGCTCCACACTCTCGTACTTGTCATTGCTCCAAACCTGGAGTAAAACACAATAGTTTTAATAATATGATAGTTTTAATAATATGATAGTGTTAGAGTATATAACATATCATAGAGCATTAACAATTAGCTTAAGATTTTTGTTGAGTTGGTTACTTGATATGGTATCAGAGTAAACGCGACTAGAGGTCATGAGTTCAAATCTCAATCACCCCTCATTTAAAGTAAAATATTATGTGCCAAGTATGAGAAGGACTTGTACTACATCATGCTTCTAGCCCATGGCTCTCATATGAGGGGGCATGTTAGAGTATATAACATATCTTAGGATGGGACCTCAACCATCAGCTTAAGTTTTTGGTTCTTTAACAGGTAAGAACAAATAGTTAAAGCTAATGATAGAGTACATAACATATTCTAGGGACTAAGGCTATAATCATCAGCTTGACATGGTAACACAGTCAACGTGATAAAACATTTACCGGTCCATATGACACCCACCCCTCATTTTAATTGAAATTTTAGCTTATATTTGAGGATGTATGTGTTAGATTCACAATTCTACTCCAAAGGCTCTTGTGTAAGGCGACATGACAGAGTATATAGCATATAATAAGCTACAAGTACGACTATTAAATTAAATTTTTAATTGAGTTGGTTTTTTGAGAGCACCTGGATTACATCTCCAACATTGATAATGTAGGCATCTGGAGTGGGTTTAACAAGGATCCAAACTCCGTCAATTTTTCGCTTGACTTCAAGTCCTCCAACATCATCTTGTGCGAGAATAGTTAATGCACCGGAATCTTTATGGGGACCAACTCCAAGAGCGAGTTCAGGGAAGGGGCAAGGCGGATAGTAATTGATGCGAACGAAAGAGGCATGGTCATCAAAGAAGCCTCTGAAACAATCTGCAGGGACATCTAAGCTCAATGCAATAAGCTCTAACAGCTTGTATGATAGTTTTACCATTTCTTCTGTGTATTCTTCGTAGGCTGCCCTGGTTGATTCATCCATGTATTAAGAAGGGATGCAACCAAATTCAATTAAAATGCCTACTAAGTTGAAAACCAATGCAATAAACAGAAGGAAAAAGAGCACATAATCAGATATACACTCATTTTTTTAGTGTTTTCCAATATATCACTGTTAAATTCTTTGTGAAGATAGTAATGAAAATTTTTTGGGAAACAATGAACCTCACCAAGTGTATGTGCAAGTCAATGCTCTTGGCTCGTGGATTTGTAGGCTTGAGCCCACGGGTGTCCCGTGTCTACACGAGTGGGCCGCGGTGAAAAATCATGTGACGAATTGTCACAACCTAATTTAACATGGTATCAGAGTCGAAGGTGGTTCCTGGTATGATGTGGCTCACATGTGAGGGGGAGTGTTGGAAATACTTCACATGTGAGACAAGATCCCACATCGATAAAATAGTGGGTTGTTGACTTGCATATATAGTGGGTGAGCTAATCTTCCTACTGCCATATGGTTTTGGGATGGTATATATCTCCTTGGCTTATGAAGTGTGTGCACTTGTTTCTCCTGTTAATATGATGGCATTCACAATAAGTCCAGCCTAATTTAACAATCACTTATAGCATCATCATCATACCCAGTATAATTTGCCTGATATGCGGCTGAAGAATCTCTCAGCTCGAAAAAGACCCTCATAAAAAGAGATACTGGGTATGACCACCGGGGAGATCACTGGTTGTAGCGGCACCGGGGAGAGGTTTGTAGGTAAAGAGTCGTTAGGGTGGGATTGTAGGTAAAGAGCCGTTAAGATAAAAATTAATATATTACTTCTACGCATCACTTATTAAACTCAGCCTTGTGAATGCCCATCAATTGCAGGTCCTCGCCCTGAATATGGAAGAGGTTGAGTGATATGTTTGTGACAACCAATTTCCATGATCGTGATTCATGAACCAAAAATCTAATTGATGCCAATCTTTTGAATTAAGACTTTGACGTTATTGTTATTGTATTACTATTAGGCAGCTAATTCTGACTACCACGAGTGATGAACTGATAATACTAATCCAAAACAAGGTGAGAAGTATTGATTAATCTCAAAATTTGTGCATAGTATGAATCTCATCCAAAACTCTCAAGTTTCTACCTGTTACTCGAACTCTTCATTTTACTTCACGTACTCGTGTCTAATTCTTGATGCTCGGTATGATACTTAGACACTTTATTTTAGATTTTTAGGCGTAAAATTGAATATTTAGACGTATCTGACACTTGCACACGTACCAGTATACACCATTAGTACCCGAGTCCAAAGAACATAGGTTTCTAGCTCTACAATGGCTCCTTCTTCTTCCAAAACCTCTCTAAGACACTATTACCTCATATTACTCGAGTAAAATATAGAGATCTACTAATCTCAAGGTTAAACTATCATTGCATTGCAAGTTTGGGTAAGTTAAATAAGTAATATAGAATATAAAACGAGTTTAAACTTTTGGTTGAGATAGTCCATTGATCCGACATTAAATGTTAGCATAGGCGGATCTAAAGGGGTGCATACGCCCGCACGTGTGGCCATAAAAAAATGAACATAGTTCATCGAAATCATGCTTCTCCTAGGAATCGATTGTCTGACCCTTGAATTACAATCAACATATGCTACCGCTGAACTACAAAGCCCTTCATAACATTAGCTTGATTTTAGTAAATAAGTCTGGCTTTCCAGCTCAATTTTGTTGGATATAGGACTCTTTAGCACTAAGGATTGTTGTTTTCCATTAAATAGTTACTTTTTTTTTTAAAGCTACTAAATAATTAATTATTTTGGGTGGACTTTGTGTGGGTTATTGTAGTTTTTTTGTCTTTTTTACATGTTTCTTAATTATTTTTTTTTTGACAAATAAATATTTTTCATTCACCACAATTAAGGTCTATACAGCCAAAACTTCTTAATTTAATTTATTATGTTAATTAATTTAAATTTTTTTTTATGAGTGTGCTTTAAGGATTATTATTATTTTAATTGGAGTTATTTTTATAATTCAAACAACATAGTGTACTTTATATGTGAGCCAAGATGCTATATTGTTGAATTGTGTAATGACATACGGGATTTAACCTTTGGACTTATGAAATTGCATAATGAGTGTTTTACAATTGAGATAAAATGTATTTATTTGTTAGAAAAAATTTCAAATTATATATTTATATATTTTGTAAAACTTTTTAAGTTTTTTCTTGAAACATATCTTAAAAATACAAATTTAATTAGTTTACACAACTCCATTCTTCATACAATAGGTTTGCCCGTCTTCGAACTTTTCTAAAAATATTAGACCTCCAACAATCACTCCTCCACGCCAACATTTCACTCCTCTACGATTGTGATGTTGCCACCACTACAATACCAACAACAACCACTAACGTGTTAACAGTTTTTTTTAAAAAGAAAAACTCAAAATTAATGAAAAATGTATATTTCATTGTTTTCTAAATTGCAATCTAGGCTAAAAATTTTTGTTGGATTATTTCCCGTAAGTACAAGTAATATTTGCTCTCACTGACTATGAGTTCTAAATCCGCCACTGTATGTTAGACTATAAAATATATTCCTATCTTAAAGCCTCAACTATTAGCCGAAATTTTTAGTTGAATTGATATCTTAACCTGAAAGCCAATGTTACTAAAGGTCACAATTTGAATTTCAATCAATCCGCATTTAAAATAGTTTATTCAATGACAGATATGAGGAGAATCAGTATTGCATCTACCCTTTTAGCCCAAAAACTCTTCTGCAAATGAATCTCATCTACGATCCATCCGGCCATCCCTCACTTCAAGGGAAAATGTAGTACGTTCCAATCATATTTTTGACCTAAAGGCTCTAATTCAAGTCTATCAATAAGAAACTTATACTTTACCTAATCACACTATCACATAGATAAATATGTGTAAATCATTCATATTCACAGCATATAATTCATCAATTGTAAGCAATCAATGAAAAACAGAATGAAAGTACCTGAACTCAGGAGGATAATCAGGCCACTGATTCCTAAGTTCTTTGATTTCCTCATTTCCAATCTCATATGAAGCAGGAACAAGAGTTGGTTCCTTAACAGTAAAATCAAATATCTCTTTCCAATCCCTAACATTTTTAGTATGCTCAGAATCATAATATCCCAATGGATTTTCTTCATCTCTTCTCACCTTCTTCTTCTCCTCCATGGGTAAACCAAAAAACTTCCTTGCTAAATACTCGGCTTTCTTTCTCTTTTCATGAGGAACTCCATGGTTTACCACCTGAAAAAATCCCCATTCCTCACATGCTTCTTTTATTTCTCCAATCACTGAATCAGTTGAAGAAGAAATATCAATTACTGGGATTTCTTTTGATTCCATTATGATGGTGGAATTTGGGCGGAATTCAGTGGGTTGAATAAAATCTGGAATTACATCCCCCATCAGTACTGAAACCCTAGTTTTATTTTGCGATTCAATTTGGGAGATTGCTAATTGGATTAATATGTTAAGTTTTTATACAAGAATTTTAGCGATTTTGACTCTTCCCCAGTTTTTGGATTATAGGAGCAGAAGTTCATGTGCCATGAATTTGGAATTCTCTGGGTGCTGTTGAAAACCATTTCTAATTTTTGTACAATTTGGGTGCATTTTTTATAAATACTACTCCCTTCGTTTTTATATGTTATTCTCAAACAGAATTTATGAATTTTAGTGTCAAACTTTGATTATGATTTCTCATTAACCTATATGAAAAAATATATTTACATGGGGATTTTGATAAATTCGTCTCAACACATATTTTTTAAATATTAACTATTTAGAATGTTTAAAAATTCGCAATTAAAATTAAAATTATTTGACTTTTAAATTTATATTGGAATTCGCACAAAAAGTGAATGAAAAGAACAAAGGGAGTAGAAGTGACTTTAGAATAATTCTTAAAATAATTGTTGTCGAGAAGTAGGTTTAGAGAATTCAACTAAAACACAGTAATTTTGCAACAAGTTCACCTCTGTATTATTATTTTCTTATGATTCCTGCATTTTTGCTAGTGGTAATCTGAAATATGTTTATGAATTTTATACTTTGTTTGAATTAAAGTCAATAAAGTGAATGTAAAACTCACAATCAAATTGAAATCAATAACCATTAATTGCTAATTAAAGAACAATTAAAAAAGATATGGAAATTGAGGTTTTAATTAAGAAAATTTTGTGAAAGAAAGGCCCGATGATATATTAATGCGGTGGACGAATAAAAGGAATTTTGAAATTCTATTGTGTTAAGTAAGAGTTTCAATTAGAAGATAATTTTAGGTTCTTTTTGCTTTGGATAGGTAGTTAAGAGTTTTGAAACATCCAAACCACAATCAAGTAGTATTGTTTAATTGTTTTTCTAAATGAATGCTAGTTTGGAAAATATAAGTTTCAGTAAATTTAAAGTGGATGTTTTTTTTCTTTTCCAACACTAATTCGGCAAATCGTTCAAAAAAACAAGATATTTGGTAATAGATTAAATGAATGAAATGAAATTGAATGGATGAAATTAAAAGAGACCATAAATAAAACCGACAACCTAAAATAAAAAATAATGTTAAATTAGAGGGACAAAAGGTAAGACATACACACACATATATATGGAGAATTTCAAGTGCGAACTGTGCTTAAGTGTGAACCGTACGAACTTGTTATTTTATGACAAATAAGTGTTACTATTTCTTTTCCAGGATTTTATTTACAGTTGAAAAGTAACATAGTTTTGCCAAAAAGTAACACTTTTTAAAAATGTTGCATTTACATCGAAAAGAGTTATTTTTCAACCATAAAAATTCCAAAAAAAAACTAATAACATTTTTTGCAAAAATGTAATAGGTTGCATAGTTCGCACTTGAACTCGAACATATATATATTTTTTAAGACATTGCACATTATTTTTCTGTTTTGAAATACTTGCAATGATTTATTTTTCAAAGAATCCATTGCACTAATTATTTCTTGTTATCTCTAATTATATATTATATATAATAAAAAACTATCAAAATTTATTATTCATAATGTTGCATTGAGAGGAATCAAACAAGATTTCATTTCACTATTTTTAACTTAAAGATCAAAAATTAGTCACAAATAAAAAATGATGAATAAATAATATTTATAATGTTGTAAATAGCTTGTAACACAAGAAGAACTATTATAAATTGTATGAGAGATCAAAAACTAAGATATAACCAAAGAAAAAGATCTTTAAAAAAAAAACAAAGGAAAAGATTATCACAATTTTGAATCACTTTAAAAGACATGATGCAATTTACCAGGAAGGTGTTGAAATTATTGGAAGTCCACATAATGAACTAAAATACACAACATAATAAAGTTTTATTTAGATAATTTTTTTAATTTTTTCATCATAAACTTTGTTTAGATTTTTTAAATAATTGGTCAAAAGAAGTACAATGTAATAATGATGTGATTAAAAGACTTATATGACAATTTCATCCTTGTATTATAATGACTAAAAAACAGAATATTTCAGGCTTAAAAAATAAAAGTATTTCTCCTTTTATTTTCATTTGTTCTTTCAATTTATTTTTTTACGAATTCTTATGCAAAGCTTCACTACAAATTTGTGCATTGATATTCAAAAAGTAATGTGTTAAATTAGGATGGACATATTGTGAATGTCAGCATATTAACGGGGGACACAAGTGCACACACTTCATAAGCCAAGGAGATATATACCATCCCATAATCATATGGCAATGGGAAGAAAGTCTCTAATAGCTTATAAAGCGTGCACACCATTTTCAATTTATCATTGTAGGATAACTCATCCCAACATAATGATAGAGAATAACTAGCTTTGATGGACAAAGTATATTTCAAAATGATATTTTCTCATTGACGTCTATTGTCAATTGCAATTATTTGTATTATGAAGTAAATTTTAGTGTTTGAGATTAAACCTTTTAATTTTTAGTAAAATGTAGCGGTTTTGAGTCTCCAAACCAGAAAAATAATTCATTACCCACGGGAACACTAGCTTGGAAAATACTTCTATTAATCTATAAACATCAAAATGACAAGTTTTATCTTTTTAACTCTAATTTAGCAAATTATTCAATAAGATTTCCCACTAAAAATTTTAAAGGAAATTCCACGTGGTAACCCTGAGGTTTTAGGTTTTCCACGTGGTAACCAAAACTATTAAAAACTCCACGCGGTAACCCTGAGATTTACCAAATTGTTCCACTGTGACCTTTTAACTCATAAAACGTTAGTAAACATTAATTTCGAAGCTTTAAGGATGTTGTACACTTATTTATGCGAGTCACCATTTCAAATGCCATCAATTTCAACATTTTTCCCCCTAAAAAAACCCTTACTCTACCGTCTTTGGATTTGGGGGATAAAATATGATTTGGATGAAAGATGGTAGAGTTAAGGTTTATGTTTTGGGAGAAAAGGTTGGAATTGATGGCATTTGAAATGATAAATCACATAAATAGGCGTACAACAGCCTTAAAACTTTGAAATTAACATTTGCTAACGTTTTATGTGCAAAAAGGCCACAGTGGAACAATTTGGTAAACCTCATGGTTACCGCATGGATTTTTTAAAAGTTTTGATTACCACGTGAAAAACCCAAAACTTCAGGGTTACCACGTGGAATTTCTCAAATTTTAATTACCATAGCACCGAATCACCACTCATGATTCTCCTGTTATCAAGTCGGGCCTGATTATGATTACAAATTATATAAATTCTTATATGAGACGGTTATACCGTGAGATGCGTTCTATACAAGAGTTGAATGATCCAATAATACATATTGTGAACATATGGGCTCTTTATTATTGGATCGTCTTATTATGAGACGATTTCTCATAAGAATAAGTCTATAAATCATATATTAAAAATCAGAGGTTATAAATTACCCTAATTCTCTATTGAGACCGTCTCACCGTGAGACACTTCAATTGAGCTAACCCAAACTATTTAAAAAAAATATCTAATTATATTTATATTTATTTAAAAAAATCACTTCCTTTGCTAAAAAAATCACTTCCTTTGTTGGAGTGCAATTTTCATTTTTAAAATATTTTTTCATTAATGGGCCTTTGTATAGATCTGCATCACGCTAAAACGGTCTATATATGCCGTCACTATATAAACGTCCATTCAAAATTCCAAACACTATAAAAACCTCTAATATCTATAATTTCTCTCGTCTCTTCTCATATTCACTCGTAATCGTCGTGCTAATTGTTCTCCGCACCACTCACTTCTTAAACTTCGACACTAATAAACCCTAAATTTCGTCTTTTAATCACCAATCAGATAGATTTGATAATTTTCATGCTCTACTTTGTTAGATCTTATTGTTTCACCTGGATTTTAAAAATAGATGTTTGATAAATATTTCAAGCGGAAAATTTTACTCGAGATTGTCGACTGTGATTGAGGATCCACTTGTTCTCTTGAAGAATCTTTTCGTTGTGCTTTTATTTGTTCCTTGTAATTGATTCTGCGAATTCTAGGGTTAGTAATTGTTCATGTCTGTTTTTGTAGGACAATTAATTTAAGATATTAATTCCCTGATTTGTATTTAATTAGAAATTAAGTACTGGTGGAAGCCTGTCTTTGCTATCTTACCAAGTTATGCAATAAGATCGTTTAAGAGAAAATGTTTATCCCTGTAAAATGCAACAAGGGGTTAGTAGGGCCCGAAATGTTTATCCGAGGACCCACTCCGACACACAAGTCATTAACAGTCTGAGACGGATTGCCTAATAGGTCCTCCCACGAGTACTGTGGCTACAAGGTGGATTACTAATTAGGACTTATTTTGACGTGAGGTTTTTTGTGATTAATATTTGGCAAATGTACTTTTTATGGATTTATATACCACAATAATAAATTCTCTCTAAGATTTATGATTGTGCAATTATAATGCTTCTCTGAAAATCAATATGGTTCCCGGAAAATCAGATGTAATAACTCTTTAGCAATAAATTACTTAGAGTTCTTCGTTTTTCTCTTTGCCATAATTGTTTGTTAAAAATTAATTACCCTATTTATGAGCTCTTTGATGTGTATTTATAGTCTTATCCTTGTACATGTGGAACATTCTTCTACTGTATCATCAATTCCCAAAATTTCCTTATATGCCACTGTGGTTGTCTTAAACGTGTCAAGTTACTCTTTACTTTGGTGATCTTTCCTTTATTCTTCATGGCACTCTTTGCTTCTCCTATTAACACCTCTCCTACTAGCTTATAATGATCTTCTATAGTTGACAAGTGTCTTGCAAACACACGTGATCTTCCCATGCACTAATACTACAACGTACGTTCAATGCCTTTTCAATCCTTCCATATGAATGTTGCCAGATCACTATTTAATTTTAATAATTCCTCCTAGATTAGCACTAATTTAATCTTTCCAGACGATTTTGTATCGGAATTACTTGTGATAAATATTTTACATATACAGTAATCACAACAGATTATGGATTATAATAAATTGTACAAGACGAATCGGTAGCAATTTTAGGGTTTTCACTGCAAATAATTTGACCTAAAATCTTCTATAGCTTATTCGAGCAACTTTAATAATTAGCTGTATATGCACCTCGAAACCATGTGGATTTTGGAATGATAAATGGGATTATGCAAGTTTTGTGGGGATTGTATGATTTGTGTCATGTACGCGTATGAGGCAGGCGGCGAATAATCTTCTTTTTATTTTGTGAATGATGTATTCTTGCTTGGTAATTGGTCTGTATTTATTGATATTGGATAAAGCCAGAGATTCTTTATTAAATAGTAATAAGGATCAGGAGAGGAGGATTTTTTTTGTGGGTAATTTTTCCATGTAATGATATAGATTGTATAATGATATGTAGTACTGCATTATATTGAGAAATGAGAGATATTTGATACGGAGTGTTTGACAATGAGTTGTTGGCTTTTTTTTAGTTGACTTATTTATATTGTTAGCTTTTAAGCTATTTGAATGCTGAAAATGTTTCGTAAATTTAAATATTGATTGTTGGTTGTTTATTGGAGAAAAAGTGGATTAATAAGCCAAAATCTAACAAAAAAGTTAAGGGAGTAACTTATTTAGCGAGCTTTTAAGCCGGCTTAAAAGCCATTTACCAAAAATGTTTTTGGCTGTTTGACGAATCATTGAGCCAAAAGTCAACTAAAAAGTTAAGCAAAAAGTCATAAATCAAATACCCCAATAAAGGGAGAAAATAGGTTTTTGTTTGGGTAATTTTTTATAATTATAGAGTAGGATGAAGGAAAATGGTGGTTGGGTGAGGATTGAATTTAAGACATCTCTTAAATATTAATACTTCTCTTCAATAACTGAGATAAGATCTGATTCTTGTGTGAATGAAATTAAATTAAAATAGAATAAAAATGTATATATGAATTTAAAATAAAGTCATGATTCATTAAAATAGAATTGAATTTGAATGAATGGAAACTTAATAAGCAAATGATGTTAAACAAAATGAGAGTGATACAAAAATCTTTTTATTATTCTTTTCTCTTGATTCCTTCTCCTTTTCTAGTTTTTTTCCTAAATTATTATCTAAATCAAATATTACTCAAATAATTGATAAAACTTTGATTGATTGATGATGGGTTTTAAGGCATTATTATTATTATTGAAGTAAAATTTATATGGGTTATATAAAGTAAATAAATATACAAATGACATTGTTATTTAATGTTGGTTATTTTTCATCTTCAGTTTATTGTTGTTTAGAGGGAACAGCTTTATAGATAAATGGCAGCTCAAGGTCGTTTGGCAGGTAACCAATCAGCTGTTTCGGAGAAGCCTCCAACTCTTCAGTAAGTCAATGACACTAATTGGTTGTTGTCAATTTGTGACTATGAGTTGACGGGATTAAAGATTTACAATTTTTTGATAGATTATAATAATAAATTAAAGTAAAATGAGTCATTGGGTGTTCAAAACCGGATACCGGGTCGACCCGGATCCGGAATTCCGGGTACCCGCTTTTTCGGATACCTAAAATTGTGATCCGGTTCCGACCCAATTTAAACCGGATCGGAAACGGATACCCGATTTTCTTAGAATGTTTTTTTTAGAAATTCTTTTTGTCTTTTTTTCGTTCAACCATGCGTTTTTATCTCTATTTTTATTTAAAATATTTTTTTATATAAATTTAAAATACTAACTGTTTAAAAATATTTAGCTAAATTAGTCATAAAAGACAAATTAAGGAAATTAAAGAATAATATTATTACACATTGGTTTAAGTAAAAACAATTATAAAAAAAATTATGTTAAGATTCAACCCAAGGTTAACTTAATAAATACCATCACTATTTTATTTTATTATTTTTTTAAAAAAAACCAAATCGGGTACCCGATCCGAATTATCCGGTTTGCAAAAATCAGGTAAATTATCCGGTTTTAAAAACCGGATAATCCGGATCGGATATTTCGGATATCGAGTTTTTTTGCACACCCCTTGGACTTATATATACTCCCTCTATTTGTTCTTAATTATTTTCTCTTTGCCGGCCTAACCGTTCTTTTGGATTAGGCTTTGATATTGTTATTTTAGTGTCTTTTTGTTTATAATGATATTTTCTCCTCTATACGGACTGAGCTTTATAAGTTTACTTGGAATATTATACTCTATACCAATTATACATTTTGTTAGTATTTTCAATTTTCTCGTATTTATTATATTTCTATTATGTATCACTCCTGGATTGCTTATTCACTAGTTTAAATTCTTCACTCTAGACTCCAGTGTCTCACACTTCTTACCTCATACACCCAAAATCTATGGTTGGTGCGTACTCTATAGCGTGTACATACCAAGTTCATACAAAACCCGCACTCTTACTTCTTTTTGCATTTTTTCTACTTACTTTTTTTTTAATTTTTTTTTTACTGAATTCGTTGTTATTTAACTCTTTGTTATGTTTCTGCCTTTCTGCTCATAAAATCATTGTGTCAACCGTCGATTTGGAATGCAAATTAAATCTTCCACAAATTGCATTGCCTGCTCGTAATGCAGAATATAACCCAAGGATAAATCATTGCTATCAGTTGTTAATTTGTAGACACTTTGTTTTAGCTCCCAAGGTACTTATTTCTGCCTTCGTCTACTCTTTTTAGCGTTTTGCTGCTGTAATAATGCGAATCAGAGAACCAAAGACCACTGCTTTCATTTTTGCTTCTGGCAAACTGGCAAGTTTCAACATCTAAATTTGTTTGCCAAAAGAGCAATCGAATGAGGCAATAAGCAGATGATGTTTGCTAGTGCTACCAAAGGGTCGATCAGAAATAATCTCTTTGTTTTCACTCACAAGGGTAAGATTGTATACATACGACCCTCCAAACCACGCCTTGAGGGGAGCTTTTCATTGGAGTAATGGTGTGTTGTTGTACTAGAGATTTGTTTAAAAGGTAACTAGAAAACTGAGTCTTATATACTACTCTTGTATGATGATTAGAGGTGTTAAACGGGGCAGGTTGGGTCACATTTTAACGGTTTATTATCGGGTTTGGTTAATAACTGTTCGGGTCATTAGCGGGCCTTGGTGTAAGGGGCCGGATCGGTTAATTATGGAAATTGGTTGCCGAAATTTTTTTACCACTCTATATATATATATAGAGGTGGGTCAACCCAACGGGTCATAAAGTAAAATAAAAAAAATATTATATGAGCTTTTAAAAAAATGGGTCAATGTGGGTCGGGTTTAATACTCCCCCGACCCGCCTCAACCAAGCATGGTGAATACCTCTAATGACGATGAGGCTATAAGCTGATGATGTTTGCTACCAACGGATTACAGATGAATCAGAAATAATCTCTTTGTTATCATTAACAAGGGTAAGATTGTGTATATCCGATCTTCAAACCCCGCTTTGGTGGTCGCCATTGGGATAATGGTGTGTTCTTGTTAAGTAACAAAAATGATGTAATACATCAATTTTCTGATCTAACAAAAATGATATAATACATCAATTTTTTGATCTTTTGCATATGTGTAAGACATTAAGAGTCCACATAACATGATACTTTTAAGTTTTAAGTGCTAGTCAGCTGATGTCTTGTGATCATGTGATGGACATAGGTTTGCACTGGAGCTAAGAGTGAGGAACAGTCCAGATTAGCAGCGCGCAAGGTGCGTTTTATTTAGTTTGCAAGTTAATTCACTTTTTGAATTCGCGATATGTTCAAAATGGCCTAAAAATAGCCCATAACCGAACACAATTTACTTTTTGCAATTCACAATTCGCGAGAAGATTAGCGAATCATGTGATGTGTCTTGTGGATATTAGTACTTGCTTTCTCTTTTAAGTCTAAACCCTTGTCATCTTCTCTTTCAGTATGCTCGAGTCGTTCAGAAACTGGGATTTCCTGCAAAATTCAAGGTAAATCATATTTTCTTAGATAGATTTCTGGTAAAAAAATTTTATTTTAGACATAATTGGTTAAATCTAACATTCTGTTTTGCAGGATTTCAAGATCCAAAATATTGTTTGATCATGTGACGTTAAGCTTGCTATTAAACTGGAAGGGCTTGCGGTTTCTGTAAGTATCCACATTTTATACCATATTTAATTTGTTGTTCTGATCACTGATGTTTTATACCATGTTGTTCATCCTTAATTTAAAGTAAAAATTTCATATGTAGTATGAACCTGAACTGTTTCCTGGGTTGATTTACCGAATGAAGCAACCCAAGATAGTGATGCTTATATTTGTCTCAGGGAAGATCGTCATCACCGGAGCAAAGGTGAGACTTATTGGTCCACTCGTATTTAGAAGTGCTAAAGGGGGCGGGTTGACCTAATGGGTCAAGGGACGGATCGTATTTTAACGGATCATTAAAGGTTCGGGTCATGACGAGCATTGGTGTAAAGGATCGGGCCGGGGTGGGTCGGATAATTATAGGAATTGGTTGCAAAAATTATTTTGCCACTTTTTTTAATATTTTTTATATGATATTATCATATATATATATATATATATATATAGGTGGGTCGACCCAATGGGCCATAAAGTAGAATAAAAAAACTTTTTTACAAACTTTAAAAAAAATGGGTCGGATTTAAACGGGTTTACCGGTTTAATATTTGATATGGGATAAGAGTATCCGCACCACACCGAACCTTTTTACTGCCATTTCCCTTGAATGTTGTGCGTTGATGAAGTCTCCATAAGATATGAGAATGATGTATGGTTGCTTTAAAATAAAGAAAAGCTACTTTAATGAGATATCGTTTCTTGGTAAAATAATCTTTAAAAAAGAGTTTATATTCTCATAATATGTATTAGATGGGCTATTTAACCCATGTATAAAACGTGACTTTCAGTGTGACTATCTTATACAACAATTTGTGATAAAAAATCTAAGTGGAATGTTATCTTGTGGGTTTACAAGTTAGAGAAGATACTTGCACCGCGTTTGAGAACATATATCCAGTGCTTACTATGTACAAGAAAAAAACGTGATAGATGGTACAAACTTCATACTGCTGTATTTTGTAAATTCTATTACGTATTTACGTTTGCTACTGCATATTTTGATTGTGTACTGCTAAATTGAAACTATAACTTTGAAAATTGAATCTTGTCTCAATTAGATAATAAATATCACTTTTTAAGAAAAAATCTTAGGTTTGATTCTCACATAATTTTTCTCCTTTCATAGCCTATAACTTTATTACTAAATTAAATTGCTACGCTAAATTCCCCAACGTATACCAATTTAAATGAGGAGGAGGGAGTAATATATTTATAATTTTGCAATACTATTTTTGGATTTGGCAAAAATGGGAAATTGGAATCGGAATACTAGAAGGAATTGCATAATAGACCAGAAAAAAGAAGCACTTAGAGACATAAAAATTCAATCTTTATCCCTACAACACCCAAAAATAATAGTAGGGATATTATGTGGATAGAAACAATTTACTCCTATGAACTAGGATGAAAAACAATAAGAAATAAAGCCATAAACAAAGACACAGAGATTTACGAGGTTCATCTAATATGGGTTACGTCCTCGGATGGTATTTAGCTTGATTGTATTACAAAGAATAACAATAGAGTTCTTCAAGAACTCTTACAATGGAGATATTACACTTAGAGAAGAAGAGGCTTTTCTTTTGGCTTAGGGTTAGAATGATATGTAGAGTGAGTGCAGAGACATTCTATTTATACTAGAAATCTACCACTTATGTTTTGAATGAAGGGCCAAGCCAATTGATGAGTAGAGATCAGTCGCATGAAACACCGCACAAAACCATATGCTGGCAGCCGCTTGACCACTCGAGCGAACAACCCTTGGTTGAGTGAGGGAGCAGCCTAGTCGAGCGATCATAGAAAAGTTTAATCATAAAAAGGCTTTTTGTTCACAATTTTTCATTTTCACCTAATATCACATATTTTAGTGGTGAAATGAATTTAGTAAATAAAATGAGCTTGTTGAAAAGAATAAGTATGGTCATTAATTTTATCAAAATATATTTTTACAAAATTACACTAACATTCCATTGTCACCCTCACCATTTAGTACCGATTACCAAACGGGCCCGTAAGGTGATCAGTTATAATCTTAAAGTGATGAGCTCGTCTCATGGTGAGATGGTTTCATACAAGACTTGCTAAAAAGATGTGATACTTATTCCAACTGAAATAAGACTCGATTATGTTGTCTTGTTGGTTTATTCTTTCACAAGGTTGTTTTGTATACTAAAAGCTTTTAACTGTTTTGTGTCATGACAGATGAAATCAAAGGATTAGCTCATCGGATTTCTTGCTGTAGGACTTGGGATATCTTAAATACTTTTCATTTTAGGTCAATTGTAAATACATTTTTCCCATTTTTATCATAGATGGAGTAATTGCATTGATTAAAATATTTTTGGGTTTGTTTTGTTAGTTTTGGGTGCCTCTGCACATGAAGAGTACGCCTCATAAATCATTCATAGAAAGTGGTTGAGGTGTGTACTCTAATGCAATGGTAGGGGGTATCCCTTAAGACTGTTTTGCCTGTATTGGCAATCTTAGTTTGTTTTATGATTTTTTAGATTAGTAATAAAATTCATTTGCCAAAAAAAAATAAATTTCTCATTGTCTACTTTTCTTTTGTATATTGATGCAATAATTTTTAAAAATTATTTCCTTTTTTGAGCTTAAGTGTGAAACAATATCTTGTTGAGAAATTATTTTGGATAAAATTTTTCCTAGTAACAATTTTTATATAGGAATTTTCTCTAATAGCGTAGCTTGTTCTCGTTGCCACCTATTTTGTTGATTAATTTAAAAAATAAAATGAGAGGATGAAATTAAGAAAAATTAAATGTGAATGAAAATAGGTGATATTTCATCTTTGAAAAAGGAAAAGTAACAAAGTTTATGGGGCAAATCAAAATAACAAATGTACTAAATTTAAAGGGATTGTGGAATATGAGAAAATCAAAATGAAGGGATAATCCTTAGTTCTATATTTAATAGTCCCTATAATTATCTTTTTAATATGTTTTGCTTATTTTTTCATCCTAATTATTTTATTCACTTACTACAAATTAATATTTATTACTTTATCATGTAATGTCTTTATCTCTTGGAATTCATTATGAATAGCAAGAGATATCTTATCTCTTACTTGTTGAAAGTCTCCGATAGAAACTTGTAAATCCTCTGCCCTTAAAGTAACACAACCATTAAAATGTAAAATTTTATTTATCCAAACTCACAAATCGTTCCTTATATGGCATCCAAAGAACTTTCAATGTAGTCAAGGACCTCTTTCTTGTCCATGTATAAAACTCTAAAAGAAGCATAAGCATTGCTAAATATTTCTTTTGTTTGGGCAAATACGATGGTATTCCATGTTGACATAAAATCATCATATTCTTCTTTTACAAAGCAAACTCTAAACTGAGAGAGAACATTTTTTTGTATTCACCACACAAAAAAATATGAATAAATTTGGAGAAAATGAACAATATAATATTCAGTCAGGCTAACTCTCTGTCTGTCACAATAACTAAGCGTTCAGTTGAGTCACCCCTTATGTTAGCAAACATTTGTAAAGCCCATATATAATCTTTAATGGTCTTTTTTTTAAGGAATACAAAGCATGAATAAAATGTTTGTTAAAACATGATACACCAACTATAATAAGTAAAGGTTGCTTGTACTTATTGGTCTTGTTATCTTGTAAGTGCAATCCATAACAAAAACATTGGGAAGTGGTTTTGTTAGAATATATAAGTCTTTCAAGATAAATATATTTTTCAAACCTCAAACAGTCAAATATTATATGCAAGCATATTGTCCAAAGCATAAAACTTACAATATCCAACATAGAAGTACTAGTAAACTTTACACATAAAGCAATGACATTAGAGTTTTTTATTCAATGAATTTATCGAGAAGTTTCTAGAAAAGTTTCATCCATTATCATCAAACATGAGAAAGCTGAATGAATAAATTGATAATTCCAGTAAAATTTCATCAATTTCATAGAATACCCATCATTAAAAGCTTTCGTTGCTTTGTACATTAAAACGATAATCACATCGGATTGCAAATATTGAAATAAGTTTTAAAAGCAGTATAAATCATGAAAGAAATAAATCAATAAAAGAAATATACCTGCAGAGCAATATAATCGAGATCCAACTTTTTGTTTTTGAAAGAGAAATAAACCTTGAGAAAACTAATACTCCCTCCCATTCTACCTAGTCCCATTTACTTTTTTTTACTTTTTATTTATCACTCTTAATTTGTATTTTTTTCTTAGTCTATAAGTTAAAATATCGTCATGTAAGATCTTGTTTAATTCGTCTCAATACAAAGATTATTAATATCAATTTTTTATAATTTTTAATTAAAAATAGTTAGAGATATTAAATATTAAAATATTGTCTCGACAATAGGAATGACAATTCAATCCGAATCCGACCCGATCCGAGGAAAATAATCCGATTCGAATCCGAAGAAAAGGTTACCCGAATCCGAGTTAGAGACGGACCAGAGTTGGACCTTATTAAAAATCCGACACTCCGAACCGACTCCGACCCTGAAGAAAATCCGACTTTGAATTTGACTTTTAACCCAATATTTTGTTTCCTTTAAAACTCTGGACGTGACTAATTCAAGCTCTCTCTCATACTAATTGTAATTTTCGATTTTGAAAAACTAGGTATTTTTATTTAGATCAATCAATCAAAATACGACAAATAAGATCAAGAAAAATAAAATACGCCAAATCAAAATGCGAGAAAATTTTGTAAAATTGTACTATTAGGAATGTTTCTCATGTTAAACTTGAATTCAAAATACATATTTTTTTTGTTTAATTGTATTTGAAAAATATATTTTGTTAACTTCGTATGCTTTAAATTATTAGTACAATATCACAACGATAAAGTTTGATAATAATCCGACTCCGTTGGAGGTCCGAGTCGGGGCAAACTTGGAGTATGCATAATCCGACTCCGAGTGGAGGTGTATTGAAAAAAAAAGTTCGACTACAACCGGAGCAAAGTCGGAGTATGTATAATCCGAACCGAGTCTGACCCATTGCCATCTCTATTCGACAAGTGTAAAAAAACTAAATGGGACTAATAGGTTGAATAAGAGATAGTATGACTTTTAGCAGAATTCCTACAATTGTTAATTGATATATGGGTGAAAAAGATATCTCACTAGAAAAACCAATATTGATCGGGAAGTGAGAACATTTTTGGAAATTTTTTTGTGCTATATTTTTTGGAAGTAAAAAGATACGTAAATCTTCAACTGATCTTAATTTGATACTCTCTCTTTTCATTCACTTTGGATCCTAATGCACATTTAAAAGTCAAATAATTTTAATCGTGAATTTTTAAAAATTCTAATATTTAGAAAACATATATTAAGACGAAGTTATCAAAATTTCAAACAAATATATCTTTTTATATACATCAATAAAAAATCATAATTAAAGTATGACATTAAAATAAAAAATTTCTATCTCAACAAAACATATGAAAATGAAAGAACTAGAAAAGAGCAATGGTAAAAACAGTTTAAACCGGTAAAAACAACCGTAACGACTAATTTCACCTATGTCGAGATTCCTTTTGACTCCCTTCTCTTTTTTTTATCTCTCTGTCTCGCTGTACACACGACAGACTGAATGAATATTCATGTTCTTGTTCATGTTCTTTGTCTTTCTATACAAATCCTAATCTTTATACTATTCTTTTCAATTTTTGACTTTTTAAAATCTTTTTCGTGCCAATTCCGTGAGTTCCACTTCAATTCCCCCAAAAGAAAACCCTAAATCTTTCTCCCGAATGATCTTCATCTTCCTCGACATCAGATTTCACTCTTGTACATCGAATTTGAATTTTAATTCTTCAAATTCCACTTTCAATTTTGTGCAGTAGTGTAATTTTAGGGTTTCGACGCAATGGTTCGCCGGATGGAATCCATCCAAGATCTTATTGAAGAAGCTAAAGTTCGTTTTTTGTGGTGGTTTATTTTTATCTTCTCCATTACATATTTTTTATCTCGTAAGTTTTTCTTTCTTCTTTAATTTGATGTTCTTGTTGTTTTTCAACTTTAATTTTGTATCTGTAACTGCTTGTAGAAGTGTTTGTTGGATTCTTTTCAGTTTCCTGATTGTAATTCGGAAAAGGATGAACTTTGGATGATCTTGATAAGATAAGTTTATCGTCATTGGTCTTTTAAGGTTGTTTTTGGGGAACATGTGGGGTTGGCATAATCTTGTAAAATTAGATGCTAAGTAAATTTAATGGCATTGCTTTAATCCTTAGCGAATTATGGAGTTCAATACTAAGTGATTTGGAGTAGCCAACCTCAATCTTTTCGGTTTAAGGGTTTGCCATTGTTGAGTACTTAGAGATCTGAAAATGTATTCAAGTGTTTTTGTTTAATGTACTTGGATGCTGGTCCAGTGATGCATGTGGTGTGTCGAGGAAGTGTTTGAGATTGCGAGACTGAAGATGATGAGTTGGTGCGTAGTTCATGGTGGCAAGTGGTTACATATAAGAATGACTATAAGAGGATTTTTGTTTTGATCCTGCTACTTTGATGACATCCAAAAGGTTTTGTTCTTAAATTTCTTGGACTAGACTATGGTTTACTAGTGATACGGAACAAGAGAACTTGAAACTGTTATAGCTTAAAATTCATGTTTTAAAAGGACACTGAAAAAAAAATACATATAAGAAACTTGGAAAGTTGAGCGTTTCACTAGAACACTGAAATTTGTTGAACGTACAAGGAAGTGGATTACAATGTCTGGTGCTTTTATGCTTTCTTCAACTGTATATACGGAAAATAGTTTTGGTAGTTTTTACAAACATCCTTCCAACCCTTTTCAAATGTTCTTTTTGGTTGAACTCTTGACATTAGGACTAGTAGAGCACATGTTTTCAAACATAATTCGTGAGAATGTAATATAAATCGCTAAAGAGTAAATCACGAAGTAGACAAATTATAGTAGATTGTAGCATAGAGGCAATATGCTCAAGTATAATTCAAACTATCACCCTTAATAGAGGAAATGCAATTGTTCATACCTTAAAGGATAAAATTCGAAATGAAGACACAAGAAAGTGTTCATGAGTCACAAATATTGAACAAAAGATGAAACGAAATTGTTTTAGATTGTTTGGGGATGAGAAAAGACGGGATAGTATAATTCAATTGGTATGGAAGATGGGAAACCCTTCCTAGAAGGTGTGCCTACCTCTCATGCTGATGCAAATTAGGGAGACGGTTCTCTTGTTAGTGGTACTCTCTGTACTGTTTTGTTCTGGATTAATGAAATTTTTTTCTTTTTCAAAAAAAAAAAAAAAAAAAGACGGGAAGTAGTGCATTGGTATGGAAGATACAAAGTTGGAATCATGAGACTTAAAAACCGGGTAAGCAAGATAGGAGTGGAAAAAATAGATTTAGACTTAAGGTTGAGATTGTAGAAAATCGAAATAAATAGTGAGGAATAAAATGTGGATGACCTCTAATGATCTGTTGGTTATGTAGTCGACTTAATCTTTTAGGATTTAGATTTTGTCATTCATTCATCATATCACAACCATATTATAGTGTTTATGATGTTATCGCGAGTGAAATATTTTCTGAACTGCAAAATCATTTGCATTGCTAGCGAAATTTGTTTTGTGACCATTTCTGCGACCACGTCCCGGTTTGATACCACACTTTTGCACTATACTCACTGAATGAGTTCCTCCCCCTTCCCCCGTTTTCAACTACTATCATTTTCATCATTGTACTTGTGGTAACGTGCTTGTGTGTAACATTTAGTGTCTGTTAAGCATTATGTGTGCAAGGTAATATGCCTTGAGGCATTATGTCACAGCCAGCTTATTCAACTTTTCTATCACCTGATCATTGTTGGTGCAGTATGATGTTAGAGCATCTTTAACTTTTCTCAAGTCACTTTAATGTAGTTTTGGGTTTCGCAGATACAAGTAAGTCAATGTGGATGAATGTCCCAGTTGCAGTCTTAATTGCAATTCTATTACGTCACCTAACAAAAGAGATAGAGTTCCATCCAAAGGTTCCATCAACTAGTAAACAAAAATGTCTTTCTCACTGGGAAAAGAAGCGACTCTCAGTGAATGATCCACGTTTGTCTACAGCTCCTCCCCAGTCAAAATGGAGGCGAAAATTCGATTCACCCATTGTCGAGGCTGCAGTAGAGGACTTTGTTAATAAGATAATACAAGACTTTGTTATGGATTTATGGTATTCCGATATTACACCTGACAAAGATGCTCCTGAACTAATGCGTGTCATTATACTGGAAGCCCTTGGAGAAGTTGCTGGAAGGGTAAAGGAAGTGAACATTGTTGATTTACTAACTAGGTAAATTAGTATGCTTGCTGCGTATCAATTAAAGTTGGAGTTCTTGCATCATAACTAACCAAATCATATTTAACGTCAGGGATATAGTTGACTTAATAGGGGATCATTTGGAATTGTTTAGAAAAACCCAAGCGTTAATTGGCATAGATGTTATGGTCACTTTGTCTTCTGAAGAAAGGGATGAAAGACTAAAACATCATCTTATTGCTTCTGGAAAACTCCATCCTGCATTGATATCTGCTGAGAATGAGTACAAGGTATGAAGGCAGTTTATGAAGTTCTATTATTTCGAAAGGTTCTCATAAATTTGTTGCTTGTTTATGACTTACTCCCACTTCTGTACAGGTTCTTCAGAGACTTATGGCTGGATTACTAGGTTTAGTTCTGAAGCCAAAAGAAGCACAATGCCCTCTTGTTCGATGTATTGCCCGAGAGTTTGTAACTTGCTTAGTAATGCAACCTATTATGAATCTTGTGTCTCCGGAGTATGTCCCACAAATCTTTTCCCCCACTGTAATTTTTATTTTGGTGCTTCATATTGATGTACATATAATTTGATTGTCTTGCATGCTTACTGACTTGAGAATATGTGTTGCAAGAATCCTTTTCTTGTTTGGAATTTTTAGAAAGATGAGTTTATGCTGTCAAGATTTTACTTTTTACTGGTGGTGGCTTACAAGGGATTCTGTTTAAGTAGTTAGGTACTTCGAAGTTTTTGCGGTTTAGAGGTTGTCACTTTGTAGACGAGAATACAAAACTTATGTTTTAGCCAGTACTTTATTGTTGAGGTGTTTTTTTTTTTTTTTTTTTTTTTTTTTTTCCTGTTGTATTTTCTAATTGAGTCCTTCATGAGAATGAAACTTAATCGTATTTGTATTGTTGCTATAGAATGGGCCTATTTTTGAGGCTTATGGAGTTTGATTGGTGAGGTTGCTTGATGGTGATGAACCATAGAGGGCTGTTTTTTGTGTGCGATATGAGTATATTACATGCATCTCAACATGTGTGTTTTACAAAGTTTTTGTATGATTTTGGGATGTGGTTGATAATGATTTGCTTAAAGTGCAACTGTTTAAGGGGTGTTTTATTAAGACTAGTGGTTTGTAAGAGTATTACTTCTACCTTTACGATTGTACTCCCTAAGCAAGAAATATTTTTTAAGTTTGAAGAGTTAGTCCTCTTCTCACAAATGTATGTGAGATTGTTCCCAAGGTTCATTTGTGTGTAAGATGGATTCTAGGGTGTCATTCTTTTGTTTCTTGTTAATGTTAGCCAATAGGATACTGAGGAGGTAGCATAGCCATAGGGCTATTCATGTTTTAAGACATGGTGATTTTTTTCCTAATTTTTTTGTTTTCAGTGTTGTTTGATGCTTTTATGAGTAGGATACTTTTTTTGGGAAGGGAAGGGAAGGGAAGGGATGGTGGTGTCTTAATCACAATTTGTGGATGACATTGTTCAAATAATGAATTTAAGAATGTTTTGATGGATGCAAGGGATTTTTGCTTTAGCAGTCCGCATAACTCTCATGTAGAGTTTCCTTTGTATTTTCCCGTCCCTACTTAGGATTTTAATGTGAGTTGGCTATAAAAATAGATTTTATTGAACGTTGCCAACAGACTTGAAATGTTTTTTTTAATGGTCTTAGATAGGTGTGGAGGAAAGGGATCATTGTGAGAATTAAGATGAAATTATATTGTGAAGGGAAGGGTTCTTCGACTTTTGGTGGTTTGATATCTTGGAATCCCTCTTCAATAGCGACCTGATTATGGCCTTTTCTGTTGGAGACCAATTTTCTATGGTGGCATGACCTTTATTGGAATGAAAAATGTTTTGTATATTAATATTTGAAAGTTTATTTTTGATATTTCTTCTCTACTTTGTCATGGTCCAATATAAGGTAGGTAACAAAGATTGCATTCTGGGAGGATTCTTAGGCTCGGGAGTAGTTTTTCAGTTTTATTATCTCCTCTTTTTTTATGGAATATGAACTGCTCATGTTTTTCCTTTTTTTGGATTCTCTAACGTTGATTTGTTTTGGTTCATGTACGACACTATCAAAATGGAATCCTCATTTATGTTGTTTCGTCAGATTTCTAGAATAGGAGGTTGTGCCTGGTGTACTTAAGGAGTTTTTCTTGTTTGTTTTAGAACTTTCGTTTTTAAACACTAAATTTCCATGCTTCCTCTGCTATAACTACAACTATAAAATTAAGCTTCTGAAGTGGGTGAAATCCTTTGTCTGAATTTCCCAATTTTGTTGGAATTTGATTGGATGAATCTTCCTATACTTCTGGGGTCCACTTTAGACTCGTAATTTAAGTTTCAATTTGACAAAGAAGTATAATTTCAGGCAGGTTGTTTCTTCGACATTTTTTGGGTATTTTGGTTGGAGAAGTAATGGAATTTTTCCATGATTGGTAGTCTTTATTGAATACTTCTTAGGATTAAGTGATGTCTTAAGCTCTATTTTGGCGGTTTCCTATGGAGCGTTTCCGACCCCTTATTGAGTAGTGTGGATGGGTTTTATTTTCTTGACATTGAACTTTTGGTGCCACTTTACATTGGGACTGCTTGCCCCATAATATTGGGATTAAGGCTTGGGCTTTGTTGTTGTTGGTGCCACTTTACGTGTTTGTTGGATTTAGATCAAATGTTTTATTAGAAAATAAAAGGGAGAACATTAGTTTGGTCAATTGTCAAGCATATAGTTGTTCACTTTTGGACTATAACGTTTTGTAGTAGGGTGTTAGTCTTACTGATTATCAGATGCTTGCTTGGATTCTGTGCCACCATTTATTAGAAAGTCGAGCCTAACTTTTTGTCAAACCTAAACTATCAATTATATCACTTCATATCCTATTGAGCTGGAGAAGTTCAAATTGGTAAAAGCATTCTTAATTACAAAAAAGCCAAAAGCTCATTAGATGGCAGATTTAGATAGATACTCGAGGTTTAACAACGTTTCGATAATTTTTTAAGAAAATATCTGCCTAAGTTTTATATTTCGTTGGTTTTGTATTTTAATGCACTATATTAATATGGTTCCTTTAGTCTTGCTCTTTTTATATTTTGATGAGATAAATCCAAAACAATCTCTTTGTTACTATTTGACAATGGTAAATTTGTGTACATCTTACTCCACAAACTGTGCCTTGGTGGGAGTCACTTAATGACATAATGGTAATGGAATATTAATGTTGCTGATATGTATCGCCACCCTCAATATGTATATTAAAATGCTGAAGACCACTCCTATGCCACAATGTGACCACTCCTACAACATCAAAGCCCTCCATTTTGGAAACACTCGGATCAAATTCGAAGCTTTCTCCAATCATAAACCACTTTTGGCTCACAAAGTAATTTTTAAGTATTTATAAATGCTTTAATCCGATTAACACACAATACTTTTATCAAAGGGATAAGAGTGATACACCCTTTACACCTAGTAACTGAATTGAAGAGATGCCTTAAGCACATCCAAGAGGACCTTGAGCACAGTTAATACTTCTAGTGCTTATATAAGGAAGTCTAAGGAGTCTTGCAAACAGCCAAGACTCCTGGTGCATGATTAAATACACGAGACTGACTGGCCATCCAACTATAAGTGCGCTATGGTCCAATATTTTTATAACATTGCTAGACATGTGCTACCTATGTCCTTTGAAGATTTGATGATTTCTGGAATTTTGTTTTGAAAGATTCTGGTATTTCTCATTGTTTATTTCTTCTTATTATATTACATATATACATGAGCATCTATTCGATTATAGTAACTGACTTAAGAATAACTGCCTAATATGATAACTGCCTAATATTAACTGCTTATTATGATGTAACTGTATATTTGTGAACTGCTTTCCAATACTCCCCCTCAAGTTAGGTCGTGGGATCACCGATGCCTAACTTGCATAATGTGCTATTGAAGACCTGTGATGAAACTGCTTTTGTGAGAATATCGGCTAGTTGGTCTTTAGATCTAATAAAGGGGAGACGGATGACCTTGCTTTCTAGTTTCTCCTTGATAAAGTGTCGATCGATCTCTACATGTTTCGTTCGATCATGTTGAACTGGGTTTTCGGAAATGCTTATTGCTGCTTTGCTATCACAATATAGAAGGCTTGCCTGTGTCTGGTGAAAACCTAGCTCTCCTAGGAGTTTCCTAATCCATAGAATCTCTGTAACTCCTTTTGCTATCCCTCTGAATTCTGCTTCAGCACTGGACAGAGCAACCACCTTCTGTTTCTTACTCTTCCAGGTGACTAGATTACCCCTACAAGGGTGAAGTATCCTGAAGTAGACTTCCTGTCGTCCCGATCACCAGCCCAATCTGCATCTGTGTAACCAATAAGATCAAGATTATCATTCTTCAAGTAGAAAACTCCTTTATTACTGGTTCCCTTTAAGTATCTCAGGATCCTCAGGACCGCTGCCATGTGTTCCACTTGAGGTCGATGCATGAACTTGCTTACAATCCCTACTGCATAGGCAATATCTGGTCTCGTGTGGGATAAGTAGATCAGCTTTCCCACTATCCGTCTATAACGATCTTGATCTGTCGCTTCTGCCCCTTCAACAATTTGTAGGCCATGATTAGCTACCATAGGGGTATCTGCTGGCTTGCAGTCTAACATGCCTGTTTCCGCTAAGAGATCTAGGATGTACTTTCTCTGATTGATGAATATCCCTTTCCTTGATCTTAGAACTTCTATTCCTAGGAAGTATTTCAGTTGTCCCAAATCCTTCATCTCAAACTCTTGGAATAATTTGCTCCTGAGACGATCAATTTCCTTGGAGTCGTTTTCGGTAATCACCATATCATCTACATAAATCACGAGGCATGTAATCCGTTTTCCATTCCGCCTGAGAAATAGAGTATGGTCTGAGTTGCTCTGTTTGTAGCCAAATCTCTTCATTGCTGTAGTGAATCTCCCAAACCACGCTCTAGGAGATTGTTTCAAGCCGTATAGTGCTCTTTTAAGTCGACACCCCTCTCCTTGGCTATACCCATCTGAATACCCGGGTGGTGGCTTCATGTATACCTCTTCTTCAACCTCTCCATGTAAGAAAGCATTTTTTACATCAAATTGAAACGGAGGCCACTCTTTATTTGCTGCTACGGAGAAGAGGACTCGAATGGTATCAATTTTAGCCACTGGTGAGAATGTTTCTGAGTAATCTACCCCGTAAGTTTGAGTGTACCCTTTAGCGACAAGCCTTACTTTATACCGCTCAATGGTTCCATCAGCATGATACTTGACTGAAAAAACCCATTTACAGCCAACCGTCTTCTTATCACCTGGTAATCTGCACTTCTCCCACGTTCCGTTTTTCTGGAGAGCCATGATCTCTTCGTCCATAGCTTGCTTCCACTTTGATTCTTGGAGGGCTTCTTCAATGGTTTTTGGAATGGTATTGGAATAAAGGGATGCATTGAAGGCAATAGCTGTTTGTGATAGTTGTTCATCATCTTGTCTACCAATAGGATATCGGGATCTCTGTGACTCATACTCAGGATCATACCTCTTCGGGGGCATTCCTCTTGTACTTCGAGGTGGCAAATTATATTTCCTGGGGACAACAACACTCCTTGGCACAATATAGTCAGTGGATATATCAATGGAAGGATCAGTAGGACTCGGTGTTACCTCTCGTTCAGCCGGATGCTCAGGGATTGGATGATCAGGGACTGGAGTAGTAATCTGAGGAGATGATTCAGGAACAATGTCAGTGGCAATATAGGTGGTAGTGCCTACTTGCTCTTTGGGAGCTCGACTGTCAGTCAAGGGATGAGTCAACCAGCTGAGATCCTTACTCATACTCTCCCCCTAAGATCGAGGTTGGTTGTAGTAGGGGGATTGTTCAAAGAAGTCATAGTCCATGGTGGTATAAAGTTTGTGATGGATAGGATCATAACATCGATAGCCCTTTTGCGTAGTGCCATACCCAAGAAACACACATTTAATTGGCCGTGGTTCAAACTTCGTCCGAGCTCGGGATGGAAGATGGACATACACAACACACCCAAATATGCGAGGAGGAAGGGAGTGAGAAGAGGGAACAGAAGTAAACGTATTGAGCGTGGCAAGAGGGGTTTGGAATTGGAGGATTTTTGTGGGAAGGCGGTTAGTAAGATAGGTGGCAGTAGCAATGGCCTCAGGCCAAAAGTGTACAGGTACATGAGTGTCAAACATGAGGGCCCGTGCTATCTCAAGAAGGGTACGGTTTTTGCGTTCAGCAACCCCATTTTGTTGTGGAGTGTCGGGGCAGGATGTTTGATGAATAAGACCATGTTCAAGAAAAAACTGTTTCATTGCAACCGAGATATATTCATCACCATTATCTGAGCGAAGTATTTTAGGTTTTGCATGGAACTGAGTGAGAATCATGTTATAGAATTTTACAAAGACATCAAAAACCTCAGATTTGTGTTTCAAAAAATAAACCCAGCACATTCGAGAATAATCATCAATAAATACCACAAAATATGAAAAACCATGAGAATCAATATGTGGGGGCGGGGCCCCATACATCAGAATGCACTACATCAAAGGGTGTGGGAGCACGAGTATTACTAGGAAAATAGGACTGTTTGTGACTCTTAGCTAAGATACAAGTTTCACAATCTAGGGATGCAGTACAACTACTAAGTGAAGGAAAAAGTTGTTTTAGATAACCTAAGGATGGATGACCTAAACGGCGATGCCAAGTTCGCAATTGGTGAACAGGAGATCCATGAGCAAGCATTGCACCACTATTTTGAATCACCTCATCGACATAGTATAGTCCACCTCGTTCAGTACCACGTCCAATGATCGTCCCCGTCTGAGCATCCTGTACAATACAATTATCAGAGGTTAGCAGCACAGTACAGTTTAAGTCCTTTGTTAACTGACTGACTGACAATAATTTATGAGACAAACTGGGAATTAACAAGCAATTTTTAAGATGAAGAGAGGAAGAGATATTGACTGCTCCAGCTTTGGCGACCGGTACACAAGCCCCATTAGCTGTATGGATGTGGGTTTTGTTAGTAGGATGGGTGGATAAACGATCACTGGGGTCAAATGTCATCGTATCGGTCGCCCCACAGTCAAATATCCATGGAGATTTAGTGTTATGACTAAAAAGGCTTTGGCACGTAGCAATTTGTGGGCTAGAGGAGGAATTGGGCTTGGAGGGTGATATTGGGCCGAAATATTGTGGGTTTGGATCCATCCCTTTCCCTTCCCCCTGTTTGATAGCTGAGGTGGGTTTTAGGGTTTTTTGAGTATAAAAAGGGTTTTTGTGAGGTGGGTTGGGTTCCATCCCTTTCCCTTCTCTCTGTTTGACGCCTGGGGTGTCTCTCACTCTTTGTTTCTGTTTCTCACCATTTCTGTCTCTCTGTTCAATGGTGGCTGTTGCGTCTTCTTCCTCTTTGTTCCGGCTTCCTATTCCTCCAGATCTTTGCCATGATGTTTGACTGATCGGCAGTGCTGAGGTTAGCCTTGCCGCCGGTCCGGCTTGCCGGTGCCTTGGTGGCGGCTTTCCTTTTCTGTAGATCGTCCCACCACTCGGGATATCCCACAATTTTGAAACATCCCTCCTTTGTATGCCTGGATCCACCACAGTAAGTACACCGGAGTTTTCTCCGGTCATCCTCTTCTCGGCTTCTCTGGAAAGGTTTGTTTCTCGTGGCTAACCCCGATCCAATCTCTGAGGGACTGGTTCCCGGTGATGAGACGCCGTTCATAATTCTCCGGCGTGTGATTTCTCGCCTAATTGAGGCAAAGGCCGTCTCTACCATCGGTAATGGTTCACTGTTAAGGATGTCCCTTCTTTCTTTGTCTAGGTTGTTGTTAATCCCAGTGAGAAATTGGTACAATCTCTGTTTTTGAATGTATTTGTTAAACTCTGTGATATCCTTTGAACATGTCATTGGATTCGGCATTCTTTGATCAATTTCTTTCCATAGAGTGTTTAGTTTACTGTAATACGTTTCGATGGTGTCGTTTTCTTGCTTTAATGTGGCTGCCTTTGAACGGAGATCATATATTTGCATTTCGTCTTTGCCATATCTCAAGAGACTTTCGATTCCTTGCCATAGGCTATGTGCAGTTGTGTAGTCTAAGAATTGATTGACAATGTCCCCATCTATGTTCTCAATTATCCATGCTATAACCATGGCATCTCGTTGTTCCCATTGGGTGTAGTTCGGGTCTGATGGTGGTGGGGGTCCGGCAGTGATGTGATTGAGCCTCCCCCGACCACCAATTGCTACGTGCATTAGCTTGCACCATTTCGTATAATTGTGGTATGTGAGTTTATCTGAAATTTTAAGTGATGTTGGGTTTTCAGTTTGGTTGGTTATTTTGTGGAGTTTCTGGAACATTTGAAACATTTGTTCCATCTGTTCCAATGACATTAGGGTTTGCTGTGTTTGCTCTTCTGATACATCGGCCATTTGCGAGGTAAGAAACGGTAGATGATGAGTCTTTCCCGGATCTAAACCCTATGGCTCTGATACCATGAAGATTTGATGATTTCTGGAATTTTGTTTTGAAAGATTCTGGTTTTTCTCATTGTTTATTTCTTCTTATCATATTACATATATACATGAGCATCTATTCGATTATAGTAACTGACTTAAGAATAACTGCCTAATATGATAACTGCCTAATATTAACTGCTTATTATGATGTAACTGTATATTTGTGAACTCTTTTCCAATACCCTTATCCCATTAGGATTCGAACAAGCATGTTTCAATCCTACTAGAATTTGCTTGCAACTTCGAACCAAATAGAATCTCTATCCCGACTGCTAGAATAATATTATCACATAGCGCAAGTGTTAATCAAGCAATTATTATATAGTCCTACTCTAAAATTACATCGTGGACCGCAAATTTAGTGTTGAATTAGCCTTCATATCCACATCAGTTGATATCTTGATTATTTGATTTCAAACACAAAATTACAAGTGACTCTAGATTTTATGCTCTATAAATATATATCTTCACTAATATATGCTAAAAGTTTTTTTTATTGAACCCAAAATAAGAGATGTTGAGATTAGGGTGACTTCAGTTCATTAGGTAATTGTCATCAAGACTTTATTAAATGAAGTCATGTGGTAAGATGAGGAGAATTGCACAAGGGTAATACTTGGAATGGATCATTGGTGGAAGCATTTCCATGACCTGGAATAGTACATACATTCAAGATGGGTAGCAAAACAAGTATGGATGATCGGATGGGATACTCCTTGTGGTTAAAGCAAAGAATGATACTAGGACACTTGTAAGAAGATGCTTGATTGAAGTGGGGACCTAAGGAATCACGAAGAAGAGGCAACAAACCAATAAGAAGCTGCCAGCAGCAAGCAATCTGCTCGAATGAGTGCCTAATATGCTCAAATGAGTAGGCTCAACAGCAACCATTTTGCGAGTTTCTGCCTATGATGTTGTAATTTGGTTCCTAATCCTATGTTTATTTATATGTACCTACTACCCTAGCAAATGTTTAGTAAGCCAAATTAACATCTAAAGTAGCTACCTTGCTTGCTTTAATACATCCCATTGATCTTATGTAAATCCTCTCTCCCCAAAAAATATTTAACTCTCCATTTGTAATTATTTCAAGATTCGTTCTTTATCCTTAAAACACAAATCAATACAACTCTAGCCTAAGTAAGGATGTAACCTATTGGTGAACCTCATAAGTTTTGTGTTTAGTTGTTTAACACCATATTTATTGCTTTAAATAATCATTAACTTGCATATTATCTTAGTTCATTGATTGCAGCATATACATCCTTTCTTCTCAACTTTCCTACTTGATTATTCACGCTTCCACATCGGTATTGCACCGATCCCTTCAAGAGAGATGGTCATGAACTTTTTCCTTGGTCTTATAGTTGAAAAGGTTGTTGAGAAAAGGTTGTAGGATAAGGTTTCAAGGGAGAGAAAGGGGACAAACAGTGTGATGGAGCTTCTAACTGAGTGTTTTTGGGCCCTATTCTTATGTGGTAAACCTGTTTTCAGGTTGTAACATCTCACTGATATTTGATATTGGATGCATGGATCTCTTTCCCCCTCTTCTTTTCCCTGTTGATTACATCCATATAATTTTCCTTGCATTTGAATTTTCTTTTCTTCTCTAAAATTATGGGTCACTTAGCATTGGGGTAATGATGTATTCTATAACATCTGAAGTATTTGAAAAGAGTTGATGTTTTACTTGACTTGTCGTGTTGCAACATTGAACATACCAATTTAAATTTTTAGTTTATTTACGAGATTGAATTATGTTATGTTTGGACTTTGGATGCAGTCTTGTGTGTCGCCGCTTTCTTTCATCGAAAATCTGATTTGTATTGAGATTTATCAACTTCATTTCTCTTCATCTTCTTGTTTTGAAACATAACCATTAAGGTTGCTGTATATCAATTTGAAGTAAATGGAAAGGGAAATTATGGTATGATTATTTGTCTGCTGTCTGATATGCGAACTGCTAACTAAGTGATGCTTTTGTGGGTTGAAATACAAATGATAACTTGCTTAAAGATCCATTTTGGTTTTCTAGGCATATCAATCAGTTGGTCGAGCTTATTCTTCTTCAATTTAAAGACTTTTTGACTGGAATGGATAGTGATGATATGTTACCAAAAGCAGAAAATGATCATTCGGTTGCTGAAGGAAGCATAGAAATTAGTGAATCAGCATCCAAGAGACATAAAGAGTTCCATAATGAAGAATCTGAAATGCCATATGGTAGAATGGATGAGCGGAGAAAACTGGCCTTGCAGGCTCCACCGATTCCCTCCTCTAATATGTCTTATCAAGAGTCAGTCCAGCCAAAGGTTGCTGATTGGGCACGTGTACTGGATGCTGCAACTCAGAGACGTACCGAAGTTCTTACCCCTGAGAATCTTGAAAACATGTGGGCAATAGGAAGGCACTATAAAGATAAAATTAATAAATCTGCAAAAGCACGTCCTCCTCTAGTATCTGATAGTAGCAAAATATTAGTGGATTCCATGGCAGGATCAAAACCCACTGATTTAGTTAAAGACAACAACAAGAAGAAAAGAGTATCTATGGATGTAGAAAATGAATTTCTTTCAAAAGAAATGACCCTTGTCTGTGAAGTTGAGGGTACTAATATCAACACAACTGATGGATATAAAACTAGGCTTAAGAGATCCAGTAGTACTTCTGATGTACTAGTTGAATCCGGGGAGAAAAGTGCCAGTGCTCGTGGAAGCCAAAGTCTTCTGATTTCAGAAGACTTCTACAGCCCAGATTTTGCAAGCCGCAGTGTTCAAGAAAAATTTGATGATCTGTCAGGCTCAGTCATTCGAGCTGTTGGATCACACTTTCCCAAGCTTATGTGTCGGGTTAGTTTCTGTTCCTCTTCTACTTCTTGTTCTTCCTGTAGATTAGCTTCCGATAAACTTTAGTGCCATATTTTTTAAGAGATCCTATAACAATCATGCTATATTATTTGTTACTGAGTAGGTGAATTACTTTTCATGGTGATCCACTCATTGGCATATTGACAGGTTGTTGGAGCATACTTCGAGAAAATTGGATCAAAATCATTTGCTGTGTATTCTATTGCTGTCACTGATGCACAGAATAACAAGTGGTTTGTTAAAAGGAGGTGTGTATCAATAAACCTTGCAGTTCCTTGTAATTGATAGTTACTTTGTTCTAGTTTAGCAAAATTGTGTGCTGGATCAACAGAAGCTGGCACTATTAATGGAGGCTGTTACTATTTTTCTGTCTTATCTGTCATTTTTATGCTTTCTAAATCGTGCTTGGCTGATCCATCCATAATTTCAGACTGTCATTCATTAATCTGTATCTTTTGTGTCGACATTAGATGAATTTATCAAATTATGTATCAGTGTTCCTTTAGGTTATATGCTTCTTTGCTCACTAATTGATTTGTTTTATTATGTATGCAGATATCGGAACTTTGAACGACTACATCGACAACTTAAAGATATTCCAAATTATAACTTGCATTTACCTCCAAAAAGGATTTTCTCATCTAGCACTGAAGATGCTTTCGTGCATCAGCGTTGCATCCAGCTTGACAGATACCTGCAAGTACGTTTTGTAGTTTTAATTTAGAAATGCTGGTCTCTCTTGGTTCTAATATTCCTCTGCCACCTGAAATCTGAATGTTCATGCCTTAGGATCTGTTATCCATAGCTAATGTTGCTGAACAACATGAAGTGTTGGACTTTCTCAGCGCTTCATCCAAGGTAACCTTGTTTATGAAATGTGCTGCTTTATAGCTCAAGTGTGTTGAATAAGCTAAACTAACATTTACGTAATTGTATTGTTCCTTGAAGAATTACTCATTTGGAAAATCTCCATCAGTTATGAAAACGCTTGCAGGTAAGCTGTTACTTTTTCTCATATCTTCTTAATGGCATTTCTCTAATGCATGAATGTTCTTTGATGTGATCCTGCACAACCAGTGTTTTAGGCACACAATGGTGTGATGGTTTGCAACTGTGATGCTGCATTATCTAAATCAAATATAATTGTTGTGTTTGGTACCCTGACAAGTGACAATTATATTCCTTTTATGCTTTAGCCTAAGGTTGCGGAAGTGTTTTTTGCTTTGTTTCTACACCCATATATTAAGTATTTTAGCATACTGGCATTTGACAATTTGTCTTCAGGTGTTTTCTTTATTTTTTTGACTGTTCTTTTAGAATTTTAATTGTTGTATATTCTTGAACTCATTTTATGAGTTAGGTTTAGGATTTATTTGTTGAATCAATTAATTTACTGCCTTTATGATTTGCATTTTGCTTCTCATTTTTTCTGCACTTTTTTGCTTTACAATGTGTTTTAAACACTGATTGTATTGTATGTTTGGACACAGCCTGAAATATGTATTTACATTTTGATTTGATTTTTCTTTAACAATGTGAATCAGTTAATGTGGATGACGCTGTCGATGATATTGTACGCCAATTCAAGGGTGGATTTTCGCGTAAAGTTGTTGGGTCATCTCCATCAAATTATGAAAACCTTACATCTATGCCAACCACAAACTTGTCCTTGAGTGAAAGTGATTTGCAAAGTTCATTAGATGCTTCAATTGAAACTGCTAATAATCTTTCTGATAATGAGGAGGGTGATAAAGATGAAAGGTGTGGCCCAGAGGCAGCAGATGCTGATGTTAAAGAAAATGGGTGGCATTCTGATAATGAATTGAAATCAAAGAGCTTTCCACCTCGAGTGGTTAAAAAGACTGGAGATACACTAAATTCACATTTTGAGACAATGCAACCCTTTATGAAATCCAACATGGTTGGCGTTGCAAGTTTACCGGACATGCCTCACCCAACTGATGATTCTGTTCGAGTGCCACCCGAGGTAATTTTTTTCTGAATTTCAAGTCCGAGATAAAAATGCTTTAAATATAATACAAGACAATATTTCATTACCCCAATACTAAGAGGCTCTTTAGGGGTACGGATGTAACGCATCCTTTTGGCTCTCTTTCTACCTAGGTTGGGTTTGGGGGGATGTACGCAAGCGCAACCTTACTCTCATTAGTGATAACAAAAAGGTTGCTTCCGCTGACCTTAGTTGCAAAAATCATGTGCAACTTCTTATAAGTAAGAAAACATAATTTTTCTCACCCTTTATGTAGTTCCCTTTCAAATCTTCTGTCTTTTTTGCCAATGTTGTAGATTTGTATTGATCCTAAATACCAATTATTTTATAAAGTATAATATTATTATTATAAAGCTTTTGTTTTGTTATGTTTTCCCTGTATCATGCATTATATACCTGGAGATGGGATGAGAACTTTTTACTCAGCTTTGTTCTGATTTTATATCTGATTGACTTTCCTATAATATCACTGTAGAATTTAGATGACAAAAGCTTCTCATTACATCAGACTGAATATTATGGCTTTCTTCTTTAATTGAATAATGGTTAGGTTCTTAAAATGTAATTACCCTTTCTTGTTATGCAGTGGACACCACCTAATGTTACCGTGCCTATGTTGAATCTGGTTGATAAGGTCTTTCAGCTTAACAGAAGAGGCTGGATAAGGTATAGTTGTTTGATTCTTTCATTGCTTTCTCTGTACTTTGTTAATTTGCCCATACGGAGATCCCCTACTTTGAGAATCTACGTTCTTCTGGAAAGATAAGATATATGTTACAATATAAGTAGTTCATATGGAATTGTATCTACTGCAATTTTCCTTAAGCATTTATGTCAAATGTGCATTTGCATGTATAGTGTCTGACAAATTGCTGTAGTGACTAAAGTGGACTAAGTACCCTGTAGGCGTGTACTTATTTTGGCAGTCAATTGTCTCATCTATGGAGGTTATAAAAGGAAATTCATCTCGATAATTGTGAATGTGACTTTAAATTATTCTTTGAATTTATGACTTAGAGTCTCTAGAAGAATTTACTGGGTGTTGCGTAGGGCTGTTGGTTATTACTGATTTTATTGTTCATGGTATTTTTTTACTCACCACAAAACACTCTTCCACTCTTGTGCAGAAGTAAGGATTTACATTCTCATGCTCTTCTGTTGATTTAATCTCAGGAGACAAGCCTTTTGGATCTCAAAGCAAATATTGCAGCTAGTGATGGAAGATGCTATTGATGACTGGCTATTGATGCAGATTAATTGGCTGCGCAGAGAGGATGTTATTGCTGAAGGAATTCGGTGGGTTAAAGATGTAAGGATTAGAGTTACTTAATTTTTTATTTTATATATCGATCAAGCATGTTTTAAATATTTTTACAGTTTCTGTTCAAACGCTTGACGTAAGATTATCATTGCATTACCTCATTGTCACTTAAGGGCTTAGCCTAGGTAGGGTTCGGGATTCGATATACAAGCCATATCCTTGTAATAACAAAGAGGTTGTTTTTGATACTTGATTGAAAACATTATATGCGACATCCCTTAAATAAGTGCACATAATTTAATGAGTCATTTTGTGTTTATTGGTTAAGGCATAGATTATTCAGCCTTTGAACTCTTAATGTGGTTTATAATATATTGGTAATGATGGCCACGGTCCGGGTTAGACTAGTTCCGATTTCGGTTCCTAAAAAATGGTTGCTGATTCGGACCGTTGGGTTCCAATTCCAGTTCCGCTTTCGGTTCCAGGTGGTTCCTTAGCGGTTCAACTCACGAGTTGGGCGGGTCAGACCATCAATTCAATTCCTTTTTTTTTTTTTGCTTTCTATATACATATAAAAAATCATATAAAATACTATAAATAATATGGACATACCATTGTTGATTATTATTGAAATTTATTGCTTATCAATCATTATTCAAATATTTACTAAAAAGAAAGGACAAAAATCAAGTTAATAAAAAAATGATAAATTAATAATAAAGATGGTTATTAAAAACAAAGGGAGAAAATGGACTTGAACCTTAACGGTTCGTAGTCTCACGGGCCGGTTTCGGCCAACGGTTCCATGGGTCCGTCAGAATTTTTTTTGAAACCTTAACGGTTCGACGCGAACCGGTTCAGAACCTGTTATAGATGTTCCCCGTTTCGGGACGGTTCTTCGGCGATTTCGGACCGGTTCGGTTCTGGGTGACCCGCCCCGTGGCCATCACTATATATTGGTAAGTGTATTTAGAATTGTCTGATTGAATCGATCGAGTACAGTCATGTACTATGGATCCTGCTTATAGACATGCCTTGTTTTCTTCTTCCATGAGACCCCTAAGCATTTTGGTTTGCTTTTTCCATACTTTTGTGCAACCTTCCAACTTCCAACTAGTCGTCCACAGACCACATGTTAACCCTCTTAATTGGGATTGTTGCTATTAAATAAAGCAAGAGCCAATGCCATAAAGCTTCAGATAGGTTACTGCTAATGCTAAATGTCAGCTACCTGCACCTAGGGCATGCTTTTATTGTTTCCTATATGTTTGGAAAATGATTTAACACTCTTTGCTCGTTAAAATTTTCACTTGGAGAGTGGAAGGATGTTTAAAAGGCTTGCAATTTATAATTTACAAATGCTTTGTAATAGGCCATTCTTAATCTGCTATTGTCATGTAGTGAGATGCTCTGTATGATTCCTTGGATGAAGAGAATTTTTTATGTCTCCTATTGTAAACACTAAACAGTGGCGAATTTAGGAATTCGGAAGAGGGTTAGCATAAAATGTCACATATGCGAAAATTTTAAAGTAGGTTGTGTACCCCACCTACTATATGTTGGAACATAAACGTCAACTTAAATGATAAAATCACTCTCAAAAAGAAACGAAATATCAAACACAAGAAAAAAAAAGTGACTATCAGGTGCAAAAGAAAAAGTATTTAAAGCAAAAATTGAGAATATTATATTTACCAGCTAAACAACCATCAGACTTTTCTTTTTCATTCAACATAGAAGTATTTTTGTCCAAAACCAGGGATAGCCCTTGCTACCCCTTGCTACAATATAGAATCACCAATGATTGTAGTCCAGCTTATTCATTTAAATAAGAATATGAGACTGAGCCTATATAGGTCTAATTTGGAGTATGTGAGTCTGCAGTTCTCATTAGTTGGTCAATTTTTTCACGGATGTACAAAAGAAGATACTGGCGAGTTGTGAGGTGCAATACTGGTACGTTTTGGATCCAACAGAAACTGTTGGCTAAAAGTTAATTAAAGGAAGAGCATTGGACAGTCATCACATGAAGGATTTTTTGACAATTTTCTATGTTGACATTCGTCGTCATTAGATGTGTGTTTGTTTTTTTTTTTTTTTTTTTTTGGGGTGAGGGGATGTCTTAAGAGGATAGCTTGCTAGTTTATGAGGTCAATGAAGTGCTCCGTATTTGAGAAAAGATGTTGAATGTCAAGACGTTACATTGAAATGGAGTCTGGAGAAGTATTACTTTTTGATGATGGTTTGTCTTACTTCTGTGCAGCTAAACAGGCAGTGAAAAACACTTTATGCACCAGATTACACAAATTGAAGCTTCCTGATTCACTTTTTTCATTTGATCCATTCTTTCATTCCCTTGTTTATCGTATGTTTATTTCTAGTTATAGGAATCACATCTTTCTCAACTCCAAAGCAATAGGAAAAAAATTACAGACTCAACTAGTGCTTATCTATTTCAGATTCTCTGGCCAGATGGCAAGTTCTTTCTCAAGCTAGAGATCACTGGGGGTGGATCAGATGAAATGGACGATTTTCATTCTTTTCAAGCTACACCTCGAGCGTCCAGAAGGAATGCACAATCTAGTTCGTTTGAATTGCAACTTGAGGCTACTCGTAAAGCTAGTTTTGTGAAGAAGGTGCTCTTTAGTAAGTATCTATCTTGTAAAATGATGTCATGCATATATTTGTCACTGCTATCTGTCTGACAGCCTTTTGTATGATAGTTATTGTTGGGTATAAATTATTACTCTTATTTTCTTCTCTACGGAGTTCTCTGGTCTATTTGAACATGATATCATTTACCAAATCTTCCATTGTGTGAATCATCAAATCAACAAC
This sequence comes from Amaranthus tricolor, assembly GCF_026212465.1. NCBI lineage: Eukaryota > Viridiplantae > Streptophyta > Magnoliopsida > Caryophyllales > Amaranthaceae > Amaranthus > Amaranthus tricolor. The sequence goes on along the minus strand of NC_080048.1, from coordinate 34,660,372 downwards.
TAGAACTTACTCAATTGCTGATTTCCTTTTCTTCTCCCGTGAGCTACTCATTTCAGCCTGAGAACACGTAGGTTGTCGGAAGGTAAAGTTTAATGCAAATAAAAGTTTGTTCTATCACTGGGATCTTAGCAAGTCATGTAACTATTAATCTTCTGTCTCAGATTTAATGGGCTATAATATGTAGGCAATTGGTAGATATTTTCTTAATGAAACGCAAGAAGTGTGGATTCATGGTTAGCTCGAGAACTTGTTTTGTTTTAATGGTACAATAATTCATTTTACTTGATAGATGGAGCTCCAGCACCCTTAGTCAGTATGGTTGGCGCAAAACAGTACAAACGTTGTGCACGGGATATCTTCTATTTCCTTCAGGTAATTACTATAAGCCATTAACCTTCGGTTTAAACAAATTATCTTTCATTTCCCCTTGTTTTATACTTTCATTTTAGTTATGTGGGTTATGAAGATGATCTTTTAAATTGCAGTCTTCCGTATTTCTGAAACAAGTTGCTTACACTGGCTTGGAGCTCGTGCTTGTATCAATCTTTCCCGAGTTGAAAGATCTTGTGGATGATATTCATCAAAAGATGCAACCAAAACAAACTTGAGATTCCGCTCTTATTGATCTTTAGAGAGCAACTTATACCTTTTGGATCACGTTAACTGCTCGAAAGAATGTTTTACTTCAAAAGATAGCCCATGTGAAGATCTTCAAAAGGGTCCCTGATTCATCAGGTTGCGTTCGATACAACATGTTGCTTTTCCTGAACAATTCGACTGAGATGAGATTTGGGGAGATCAGGGAAGAAAAAACCCAACCCGTCTATGCAACTCAATTAAGCTGTTTCTCGACTGGGTTTGGATACGAGTTTTGTGTAATACTGAATAGAGAAGTTAAAGCTATGTTGGCTATGGTTCAACTGTACAGAATTGTCAGATTTTGTGTAGAGTCCTGTTTCTGTTACCTGCTAAATCCTCTATAGCAACCCCTTGTAAGTTTGGTAGGGGATTTTGATTGTATTTTTTTTTTTGTTTTTTTGTAAATGTGTAAAACAAAGAATTATGAAGTATATTACCGTCTCATAGTAAAGTTCTTGATCATTTTTTTAATTTAGCATCTCTCGGGTCACTGGCGTATTTCGAATTGCTTTGAGTCGGATATCATGAAGAAGATTTGAAAAAAATAAGATTATTTAACAACTTAATTCCAAAAATAAGCTTCGTGAAAACTTATTTCCCAAAATAAGCGTCCGTACATCCAAGCCTAGCCTCGGGAAGAGTCGCTGTTAGTAACAGCGAAAGTGAAAAAAAAAATTAAAAGTCCAAAGTCGCTGTTAGTAACAGCGACTTAAAAAAAAAATTAAAACCCCAAAGTCGCTGTTAGTAACAGCGACTTAAAAAAAAAATTTTTTTTTTTTTTAAGTCGCTGTTAGTAACAGCGACTTAATGCTTTTTATATTTTTTTGCACAATTGATTTAATCTTACTAAACAATAATTATCATAAAAATTAATTGATTTGGTGTGCTGGATAAATTGCAGAAGTTTTATCTCGGGTAATTGCAGAAGTTTCAAATTTATTTTTAGTTCCTTTAGTAAAACTGTAAAACACAAATTAAGATTCTTGAGCAGTGCTACTAAACTGATAACTGATGATTTTTTCTATTACCAGTTGTCGATCTAGTCTTAATAATGTCAGTGAACCCTGGGTTTGGCGGACAAAGCTTCATTGAGAGCCAAGTCAATAAAATCTCTGACCTGAGAAGAATGTGTGCAGAAAAGGTAACTGAAGTGTCTTCTTTTTCCAATTGGAATTAATATTTTGGACTGGTATTTTGATTTTCAATAATCTAAAGCAATTGTGGTAAAATATTGACAGGGAGTGAACCCATGGATTGAGGTTGATGGTGGAGTTGGTCCAGCAAATGCATACAAGGTACTGACTTCTAAAATTTTCATTTTATCCCATATTTCCTATAATCAAGTTGTCGTTTCTTGATGAGGCGGAAGATTTTTTTAGTATTTTAGTTTCGGATTATAATGGATTATAATAATAAGATTCCTCATTTGGGGATGTGCATTTCATTTATTATGTGAATTAGAAAATGATATTTGCTATAAAGGATTAATCAAAAACATTTTTCTTTGTCATATCACAAGGGTAAGATTGCATAGGACAAATCAAAAATGAATTTCGGTCTTCTTACTGTTAAAGTTGTGAATAATAGATCTAAGAGACATGGTTGTCGCCTGTCGGCCATTACTAAATAGTTGTTTAACGCCTGTGCTAGACCACCTCTATCTTATTGACTTAAAACATTAGAATCCTATATGTACATCAATGTTATTTGTGTTAAATTTGTGAGAACTTAATGCCTTGTATTTCTTTCTGAAGGTTATTGAGGCTGGTGCCAATGCTTTAGTTGCTGGTTCTGCGGTCTTTGGAGCTAAAGATTATGCTGAAGGCATCTACTATACATTTTTATGTACTCTTAGCCTTAAATGCTTTTCACTGGTTTCTAACTTTTAGTTGAATCTTATGCAGCTATCCAAGGGATCAAAACAAGCAAAAGGCCTTAAAAAGTTGCGATTTCAGGTTCTAAGTGTACAAGTTTGTTGAAAATCAAGGTAATGAAGTCCATATACTTTTCCACTGGTATGTTCCTTCACTCTCGTCCTTCAAAAATTCTAACATGAGAATTGAGATCTTTGCGGTTGATGAAGTAATCAATTGTGCAAAAGAATATAAAACGCATTAAGTCGCTGTTACTAACAGCGACTTTGGGGTTTTAATTTTTTTTTTTTAAGTCGCTGTTACTAACAGCGACTTTGGGCTTTTAATTTTTTTTTTTTCACTTTTGCTGTTACTAACAGCAACTCTTCCCGAGGCTAGGCTTGAATGTACAGACGCTTATTTTGGGAAATAAGTTTTCACGGAGTTTATTTTTGGAATTAAGTTGTTAAATAATCTTATTTTTTTCAAATATTCTATCATGAACAAGTTAAAAGTACAATTTTTGTGAATATTTTTATTCATTAATTTTTCCATAAGTTATTTATAATTTATATCTACAAAAAACTTAACTAAAGAACAGAAACATCTAAATTATGGAAGGATCATTAAAAAATAAGTCTAGATATAAACAAATCAATGTATTGACTAATTTTAATTCCTAAAAGACGTCTAGTATTATTTTGATTTGTTTACCATCTCAATAAAAGATTAATATAGACATTTTTTACGTTACAATATGAGTGCTTGCGTGTTGAAGACAAAGTCGAATAGATGAAGACTCGGTGCTTGCTTGTGTCGAAAAGAAGCTTTTCGAGATCACAAATAGTTGTATGAGACAATTTCATCGAGAAACACGCCTTATATATGGGTTAATAATCCATTTATACATACTTTGAGAATATAAACTCTTTACTTAAAGTCATCTAACTAAAAGTTTATCTCTTATAAGAATAGCTTTTTTCTACTAGGTTTTTTTCCTTGGGCTAATTCGTATTAACTAGATAAATAGTTCCTATTAATTAGATAAAATTGATCGGTTAGGTTAAATCCAATGCGTCATAGATTTATTATTATATTATTCTGGTCATTATAAATAGGTAAAAATAATATGTAAGTTTTTCGTTAAATTTGCAAAATTAATTATAAGTCATAATTGAGCAATATTAAGCTCAAATAATAAAAATTAACCATAAAGTAGTGGATTATAACTCAAAAATATTAATGTAAAAATCAAACTCCTAACTTTAGAAAAACAGATTGATTAGCCGAGTTATATCAAAATTTGATGGGTCTAAGTGTTGCCATATTAAATAATTTGAAACATTTGTACAAATTATATAATTAGACTACATTCTATGAGCGGGAGCAACTGGATCGGATGATGACCATGATATAATTAGACCACATGAAACATAGTACTATATTAGATTAAAGATATGAATATATAAAGTCTACTAAAAAAAAAAGATTAAAGATATAAAGATACACAATGATTGTTGCAAATAGCTCTAACACCATATTAAGAATATTTGTTCATCCCACATTTATCCATCTCATATTTGTCCATTTCCAACTGAGAGAAAACTCTATTATTAAAATTATCATTTTTGATTAATTCTCCTTTGCAATGATTGAATCTCAAATAATCAACGGCCCGTTTGGTTGATGGTAATGAAGTAATGAGAATGAAATGTTGTACTGGCAATAGTAATGAAAGAATGCATATGAGAATTGGTAATAAAAATTCTTTTGTTTGGTGTGCATGACTAAAGAATGGTAATGGAAGATAATATTCCATTGATTGCATTTGGTTGTTAGTAATAAAAATGGTAATGACTCTTAGTTTCATTATTGTATATTTGTATCTAAAAGCATTATTGTATCTAAATTATTCTACCTAATGATTCTTTTTTAATAATAATATTTTTTTAGATAATTATATACATTACCTTTTTTTCTTCATTATTTTTTTTCTTCAGCTCGAAACAACATTACCTTAATTTATTACCACAATAATACTTCATTACCATTACCGCCTAATACCAGGTTGTTTGATGGTAATAAAAATGTCCCTTTTTGGTAATTTCATTACCTTATTTTATTACCATCCATTATCATTGAAGGCATCCAAACAACCAAATTTTTCATTACTTAATTTTATTACCATTATCGCCCTCTAATACCATGTACCAAACGGGCCGTAAAAGTAAACATTTATAATCCATTAAATCTCCTTACATTTTTCAGAGAATCATCTAAAATGCTCTTCATGTCATGATTATAATTGAAACCCTCGTCAATTAGCTTTGTTGATGCCCACTTTATATTGCTGTTTGTTGGCCCATCCATGTGCCTGCCATACACATAAACATGAAGCCTAAAACTTAACTTAAACCCGAAATCAAATGGGTAATTAAGGTGTATAGAAATCAGATTGACCTGAACTGATCAGGTTAGAGTTATAATTTTCAACCCAATTAATTAAATGGGTTAAATTTTAATTAAAGGGTTTCCGACCCATTTATATATAACCCGAAACCAAACACAAACCTGACTCGATTTAATTTATTTGACAGGCCTGCACAATGCGACAATTTTTAAAGCCCCTTGCTCTCAATGAAAATGACTAATAGAAAAAGAATAATTTGTGAATTACAGACTTAAAGTTTAGTACTTTTACAAATTACAGCTTTAATGTTTATTTTTTGTGAATTACAATTATCAAAGTATCAAAGTTTGCAGCTTTAGGCCAAAACACAGAATTCCGTCTATTTTGGTGATCGGAATTCTGTGTTTTTTGTTTGAACCTGTAAACTTTGATACTTTGGTAACTGTAATTCGGAAAAAATAAACATTAAGATTGTAATTTGAAAAAGTACTAAACTTTAAGGTTGTAATTAGCAAATTATTCAAAATTAAAACCTAAACAATAAGATGTAATCAATGTTTAAAATCTTGAAATGAAACAAAAAAAAACTCTCAACAGGTAAAGTGGTCGAAAATCAGGTTGATTTGTTCAGATCAAGTCAAAGTTGTAATTTTCGATCCAATCAACTAAAACGGTTAGGTTCGAATCAAGAAATTTTTGACCCATTTATATATGAAAATTTGAATAAAATAAGATTATTTAACAACTTAACTCCAAAAATAAGCTTCGTGAAAACTTAATTCTCAAAATAAGCGTCCGTACATCCAAACCTAGCCATGGAGTAAGTCGTTGTTACTAACAGCGAAAGACAAAAAAAAAATTAAAAGTCATAAGTCGCTGTTACTAACAGCGACTTAAGGAGTTGACCAGTCAACTCCTTAAGTCGCTAATAGTAACAGCGACTTTAAGGTTAACTGATCAACTCCTTAATCTAATAGGTTGGAATGAGGAAGTAACTGAGAACTGAAAACTTAAAATTCATTAAGTCGCTGTTACTAACAGCGACTTAAAAAAATAATTTTTTTTTTTAAGTCGCTGTTAGTTAACTCCAAGGCTAGGTTTGGATGTACGGACACTTATTTGGGAATTAAGTTTTCACGAAGCTTATTTTTTGGAATTAATTTGTTAAAACATCTTATTTTATTCAAATTTTCTTTATATATAACCTAAACAAAAACTCGATCCAATCTGATGTGTTTGACAAGCCTACGGTTACTTGCTTTAAATTGAAAAAGACTAAAAGAACAAATAAAAATTTTACTTACACTTGTTGGACTTGAAATTCCGGATAATTTTTGTGAAAATAGTGAGCAATTTCAGCAGAAGAAACATAATCACTAGCACATAAGAATCTACCATGAAGTGAATCTTTGACCATTGAAAAAATGAGTGCTTGACAAGCATCTTCAATATGTAGAATTGGAAGTTTCCCCAATAATTGTTCTAGAAGTTTCAATGAACTATTACCAAATTCTGATTTGGTAATCTGAGACACAATGAGAGCAGGGGAACTGTATTCATGGTAGTGACTTCTAGAAGCTTCTCCTGCTACCAAACCTAATGCTAGGGTTACTACCTCCATTTTAGAACCCTCTTCAAGCTTCAAAAGTGCTCTCTCTGCTTCTGTTTTTGATATTATATAATCCTGCATTACTCCAAAATTTTATAAAATTGTGAAAAATCATAAATTAGATTATTTTAATTATTATCACTAATTCTTATATGAGACAGACTTACCGTATATGTCTTATAGTTAAATAGCTTAATAACAGAAACTTTTAATTTTTGTATTGAGGTCGTCTCAACTCTTATGGTCGCATACAAGACGGGGTGAATTATTATTTATGTTTGAAACTGTTAATATAATTTGTCAGTTAATTTGCTTTTTGAACTCAAAATAGCCTAAAATTGACTATAATTTTTTTTTTATTCGCAAATGAGTTTAGTGGATTATTATTGTGATGACTTTAGATTAAATACAAATTGATGGGTGAAATGAGTGATAAAAAATGAACAAAACATGGACCTTGGAATATTTTTAAAACACTAGTGAATCAACAAAAATACCATTTTGATTTGTCATATAAAATTAACTATATTTATGTTATGTCTATACAAGTGAAAACGAGAGAGGAAAGAAAGCACTATAAAATGACAAAACAAATTCAATTCAAATTGTAAAACGAAAAAGAACAAATGTCATTATAAGGGTACTACTCGTGTTCTTTTAAGTTCTTTCACTTTGGGTTTTTCACACATATTAAGAAAAAGAGAATTTTTGGTTGTAGTGGGTATTATTTTAATTAAATAGTAGTGTGAAGTAATGATTGTATTGAAAGTATAAGAGGTAAAATAATTATAAATAAAAGAAAAGGGGTACATTAAAAGAAAAGGGGGGTTTTAAGGGGGAAAAGTGGGATAAAAACTTTTTAAAAATAGAAAATATTCTAAAGTGGAAAAACTTATAAAAATACCCGTTATAGTAAGGTGGAAGAACTTAAAAGAACGGAGGTAGTAAATAACAAAATATTTACTACTCCCTCTGTTTTCTTATCTTATTCCCATTTAAAATATTCTATTTTGGAGAGAAAAATTTAAGTAAGATTTTTAAGACATATATCGATGATAAAATATATCCATGCGAGATCTTGTTAGATTCGTCTTAATATATCGATAATAAAATTTAAGTAAGATAGAATCTTCGGGTTGTAGTGGGTATTATTTTAATTAAATAGTAGTGTGAAGTAATGATTGTATTGGAAGTATGAGGTTGTAGTGGGTATTATTTTAAGAGAAAATTATAATAAACTACCTATTCTATACCCCTCTTTGCAAAAAACTATCTTATTTAAAATTTTTTGCAAAAAACTACCTTATATAATACATTTCTTTGCAAAAGACTACCTTATGACGGTTTTTAGGGTTTGACCGTTAAAAGTAACCATTGACTATCACGTGATAGTCACGTGACCTTATAAAACACGCCTTCTTCTTCATTTCACGCTGCTTTGAGTCAGTTGCTTCCCCTTCTTCTCTCTCCAATTTTACTCTTCGGATTTCCAAGATCTGATTACCGAAGGTTTTCTCTCTCCAAAATCTGCTTTGAATCACGTGACCTTTGATTTCATTTTCTACGGCAGTGATGGAAGAATAGACAAATTGAACAAATATTCGGAAGTTTCTGAAGAAATTGGAAGGACTTTGAAGCCCGAAGGGTATGTAGTAGTCCATACAAGAACAAATGACACTTATAGTTTACATTCCTTTATTGCTTTATTCAATTGTTGCACATTTATTAAATCTCGTGAAATTCAAGGTTTTGTTGATGGTGAAAATGGTGGTGAAAGTGTTGCATTACGAGAGATTGTATGAAGAAAGAAGATTTTACTTGCAATCATGGTTCTTTATACTAGAGTAAGGAGTGTTCTATTGTTCCGAGGTATAAGCAAGAGATTGTTTAGAAAGCCGAGGAATTGATTAAGAAGGAATCACTGAAACCTTGGATTACATTGAAAAAGAATATACAGAATATTAAGTATTTGCCATCAATGGTGGATATTAGTCTTAAGAGTAGGTATATATATGTAGATGTAGGAGCTAGGAGTTACGGTTCAAGTATTGGGAGCTGGTTTAAGAAGCAGTATCCGAAACAGAATAAGACATTTGAGGTTTATGCGAAAATGGTGGACATTTGAGCTGGTGAATATAGGGTATGGAATCCATTCAGATCACGTGACTATCACGTGATAGTCAATGGTTACTTTTAACGGTCAAACCCTAAAAACCGTCATAAGGTAGTCTTTTACAAAGAAATGTATTATATAAAGTAGTTTTTTGCAAAAAATTTTAGATAAGGTAGTTTTTTGCAAAGAGGGGTATAGAATAGGTAGTTTATTATAATTTTCTCTTATTTTAATTAAATAGTAGTGTGAAGTAATGGTTGTATTGGAAGTATGAGGTAGTAGTGGGTATTATTTTAATTAAATAGTCTTGTGAAGTAATGATTGTATTGAAAGTATAAGAGAGAAAATAATTATAAATAAAAGAAAAGGGATACATTAAAAGAAAAAGGAGTTTTAACTTTTAAGGGGTAAAAGTGGGATAAAAACTTTCTAAAAATAGAAAGTATTTTAAAGTGGAAGAACTTTTAAAACTACCCGTTATAGTAATGTAGAAGATCAAAAAAGAACGGAGGGAGTACTTTTTTATGATATTTTTTAAATCTTTTTTTATGACACGAATTTAAAGATATTAAAATTCAAAATTTACTTTGAAAACCGTACAAAAAGTAAATGAGAAGACCATTAAAAACGAAAGAAGTACTATAAGTATAACAGAATAAGGTATTTTGAGAAATCGCATGATTTCAAATGACACCATCTCTTATCTAAATGACGCTACTCTTACTTGACAGTTGACACACATGATAGTGTTTTGATAGCATTTCCAATTATCGTCGCTATATTCGACATAATGGGCATTAGTTTTTTTGGCAATTGCTCAAGTCTACTCCATAACATTTGAGTATTTTAGTATTACTTTCATTCTATATATTTACAATTGATTGTAATATGTTTTGCGGGAAAAAGTCACTATCAATTGCAATTTGCAAGCATAGTTATATGAAACGTAGAACGTGGTCATGTTTTGCGATCCGAGAACATCCGTTCCCAACCACCACTAGGGATGGTCATGGGGCGGATCTGGTCAGACCCGGACCCGGACCCTTTTATTTACCACCACGAAACGCGATCAAAATCGCTCAAGGTTATGTCCCGGTGTAGTAGACCTTTTAAAGAAGGTATTTTGGCCTTTATTTAAAAATTAAAGAAAAAAGAAGGGAGAAAAAAACGAGATTAAGACCTAAAGGGTGTTTGGAAAACGGTTGATGGCTAGTAGCTGATAGCTAATTATAGTGGTTGATTTGACCAGCTGATTTTGAACCCGCTGCTATGAGCAGCTTGTTTAAAAACAACTTATTCATAACAATAAGCTGTTTTAACCAGCTAATTTACTAAACATTAGCATTGACTGATTTGACTACCCAACCCTCTAATTGTATCAAAATAAGCTAAAATTGCGCAATAAACTATTTTCCCAAACGCCCCCTAGAAATGTAAAAAAAATCCACTTGAAAATAATTTCATAAATCAAAATAATTATTTTAATTTAATTTTGTTTTTAAATATATATTTTATACAAAATGTATCTTGTATTCAATCGTTCCTGAGTCAATTTAGGTTGCGTTCAATATTCCAGTTTCTGTTTTCTGTTCCAAATCAAATGTCGTTCCAAGTAACAATGATTGCAAGTATAATGAAACGATAGAACGGTAAAATTAAATAAATAAATAAAAAGTACCTTATGAATAGAAGAAGTAACTAAGGGAATGTGAAGAGGTGTCCAACAAGTCTCATCAATGAAATCCATAAAAGCATTGCCATCATCTTTGAGAGGTGAAACACCAACCACACTGGCTGTGTAAATAAGTCGTTTCACGGTGCCTGATTCTATGCATAGCTTTGCAATCCCCAATACTGACGCTATTGCTGCCTCACTTATATCCTTAAACTGTAATTTCACAAATTTCATGCACATAATTAAGGTTACTAATCTTATACTTCTAGTAAATTTCTTGGGTCTATATTTCATAGACTGTTGGGAAAATCTAATAAAATGTGACTCAGTAGAATTAAGTGTGGGTGGTAAAAATTGGAGAGCAGCTATTGAAATATTATGTATCCAAGGTGTATCCTTAAACTTAAAGGGTTTGTTTTAATTGAACGATATATGGATCAGAATGTTGGATTTTTAGAAAGGATTATAGTGGAAAGATGGGAGTAGTGAAAATGCGAGTATTTCGATGGATTAGTAGGCTTACCATGGGGGATAAGTTTCGAAACACAAATATAAGAAAGAATTTTAGAAGTTGCAAATATCGAGGAAAAGAAAAAAAAGAGAATTCTTTAAGGTAGTTTGGACCTTTGAAAAGACGGAGTATTAGCGAACCGGTAAGGAAGATAGAAAGCTAGAGCGCGGGAGTGTAAAAAATTGGACGAGGAAGACGAAAATAACTTGGGAGACGACATGAGTGAAAAATGATATGAATGAATAACCTATAGACTTACAAATTAAGATGATAAAAAATCAGATTGAATGAAAAAGAAAAATCCATATAAACGACTATTAGAACTGATGCATTGGTCATGTAGGCAATTTCAATCTATTTAATAAGAAAAAATTACCGTGAATAATACAACTTTTCGTAAATTTTCCTACAATAATAATACCAATTTTAATTTATTAACTAATTTACCAAATTTTTTTGTCATATAATCTCTTATATTTTAATTTTTTAACATGTTAGATATATTTTAGAAAAACACCTCCAAAATTGTATTATTCCAGTTAATTTTTCTTTTATTAAAAACATCATTTATTTATAAGAGCAACTAAAAGGAAGAAATAAAAGTAGAGATTAGAGGACAAACTTGAGAGTTCTTAGGAAATACAAAAGGGGATGCAACATGGAATACAAATTGGCAATCTCTAATGGCTGCTTCAAACTGTTGAGGATTGAATACGTCTGCCTCAAACACTTTTAGCCGTGTTTCTGCTCCCGGTATCTTCGTTAAACGGCTCAATTTTTCGGTGTCGCCTATGTAATTAAACAATTAACTTTTTCAAAATTGTTAAAATTTAAAAAATGCGTTTAGCAATTCAAATAAGGAGGAGCTGACAATCTATTTATAGCGCTTCAACAATTTTACACTATTTATTTATGTCACTTAATTTTCATAGTGTCGTTAATCTATAAGTTAAAACATAGTTATGTGGGATCTTGTTAGAATCGTCTCAATGTGATTTTTATTGATTTTTAGTTTCCTATAATTTTTCAATGTGTGTAATTAGAGATATTAACAATTAAATTAATGCATTAGGGCATGTAAAAGTATCATTAGGTGCAAGTAATAATTTGATTAAATGTCAAGTTAAAAATGTTGGAAGTTAATATGGGTCTGCGACAACCCAACTAAGAAACAGAAGAGATAAGAATATTGCACTACAAGTTTAAAGAAAGTTCATTATAAAAATCATCAATTACCAACTATAACCTTGAAGTTTAGTCATTTTCAAATAAATAGTCGCAAAGTTTTTTTTACAAACAACAGCCTTCAAGATACCAAACACGACAATGATACAGCCACTTCACCGGATGACTTGCTAAGTGACCGTTGACCTAGATAAATAACCTTTGACTTTAATTAAATTCATTAATCTAACCTAATTACCCAATTACCCCAATTAAACCCTCCCCAACCTCTCTTTACCCCTCCTCAATCACCACCCATTCTCCCACCCTAACACCACCACCAACAACAACATTAAAACCCCTCTTTTCTTTCTCTTTATCATATATTCTTAATGTTCCCTCTACCTTCCTCTCTTCTAGTAATTCACTACTATCATCATCATCTGAATTTGTTTCTTAAATTTCAAGAGTTGGGTCTATTGGAAAGCAGTTATCTTTTACAGTTACCTTAGTCATTACAGTTGATTTGTTCTTAGGTAGTTACATTAGAGGCACTTACCCATGTTCGTAGCAGTTACTACCCATGTTCATAGCAGTTACTACAATGCTCATGTATTTATACAATATGCTTCAATGAGAATAAAATATAATCAGATTTTGTCAAATTATCATGGCTCTCCAGAAAAACCGAACGTGGGAAAAGTGCAGATTACCAGGTGACAAGAAGACGGTTGACTGTAAATGGGTGTTTTCAGTCAAGTATCATGCTGATGGATCCATTGAGCGGTATAAAGCTAGGCTTGTTGCGAAAGGGTATACACAAACTTATGGGGTAGACTACTCTGAAACATTCTCACCTGTAGCGAAAATTGATACCATTCGAGTTCTCTTCTCAGTAGCAGCAAACAAAGATTGGCCTCTGTTTCAATTTGATGTGAAGAACGCCTTTTTACATGGAGAAATTGAAGAAGAGGTATACATGAAGCCACCACCAGGGTATTCAAATAAGTATAGCCAAGGAGAAGGGTGTCGACTTAAGAGAGCTCTATACGGCTTAAAACAATCTCCTAGAGCATGGTTTGGGAAATTCACTGCAGCAATGAAGAAATTTGGCTACAAACAGAGCAACTCAGATCATACTCTATTTCTCAGGCGAAGTGGAAAACAGATTACATGCCTCGTGATTTATGTCGATGATATGGTTATTACCGGAAATGACTTCAAGGAAATTGATCGTCTTAGGAGGAAATTATTCCAAGAATTCGAGATGAAGGATTTAGGGCAACTAAAATACTTCCTAGGAATAGAAGTCCTGAGATCAAGGAAGGGATTCTTGATCAATCAGAGGAAATACATTCTAGATCTCTTAGCAGAAGCAGGTATGTTAGATTGCAAGCCAGCAGATACTCCTATGGTAGCTAATCATGGTCTACGTATTGTTGAAGGGGCAGAAGCAACAGATCAAGATCGTTATAGACGGACAGTGGGAAAATTAATCTACCTATCCCACACAAGACCAGATATTGCGTACGCAGTAGGAATTGTAAGCAAGTTTATGCATCGACCTCAAGAAGAACACATGGCAGCAGTCCTGAGGATCCTGAGATACTTAAAGGGAACTAGCAACAAAGGAGTCTTCTACGCGAAGAATGGCAACCTTGACCTTATTGGTTACACGGATGCTGATTGGGCTGGTGATCGGGATGACAGGAAGTCAACTTCGGGGTATTTTACTCTTGTAGGGGGCAATCTAGTCACCTGGAGAAGCAAGAAACAGAAGGTGGTTGCTTTGTCCAGTGCTGAAGCAGAATTCAGGGGAATAGCAAAAGGAATTACGGAGATTCTATGGATTAGAAAACTCCTAGGAGAGTTAGGCTTTGTTCAGGGACAGGCAAGTCCTTTATATTGTGATAACAAGGCAGCAATAAGTATCTCCGAAAATCCAGTGCAGCATGACCGAACAAAACACGTGGAGATTGATCGACACTTTATCAAGGAGAAACTAGAAAGTAAAGTCATTAGCCTTCCATTTGTTAGATCCGCAGGCCAACTAGCTGATATTCTCACAAAAGCAGTCTCATCTCAGATCTTCAATAGCACATTAAGCAAGTTAGGCTTTGGTGATCCCACGACCTAACTTGAGGGGGAGTATTGGAAAGCAGTTATCTTTTACAGTTACCTTAGTCATTACAGTTGATTTGTTCTTAGGTAGTTACATTAGAGGCACTTACCCATGTTCGTAGCAGTTACTACCCATGTTCATAGCAGTTACTACAATGCTCATGTATTTATACAATATGCTTCAGTGAGAATAAAATATAATCAGATTTTGTCAAATTATCAGGGTCATTAGATAATCTAGCCATATTTAACTGTATTCAAATAGATCTCTTCAAAAAAAAAAGAAAAAAAAAACTATAATCAAATTGTTTCTTGAATTTAGGATTTTTATTTTTTACGAGAGAGAAGGCATAAAAATATCTTTTTTTTTTAATTTGATTTTTTTGAATTTTAATTGTAATTAAATTGTAATATTTTAGTTGTTTTATTTTGATGCGCCGTTGAATTAGTGTTTAATCAAATCTACTTCTTTGTTTTATGAATTCTTAGGGTTCCGATTTAAGCCTTAGTGTTCGAATTTCAACCTCGTGGAGGATTTTTACAATTTAGGATTTTTTGGGGATTATTTAATTTATGTTTTTGGTGTAAAGAAGGCCGTACAAAACTCAAGCTAGAAAATAGCAACGAAGAGAGAAAGACTAAAGCTAGAAGAAAATAACGCCATTGTTGGACCCAAAACAAAAAACCCACCTCCATTTTCCACTTGAATACCATAAACAAAAAAAAACTCAGAAATAAAAACCAACTTTCTTCAAATTTAACCTCTTTTACTCAAAACCATAACATTACTTTTCTGGGTTTTGTTCTATAAAGGAAGTATATCGAGACCTACAAAAGAACATTTTTTTGGAGTAAAACAATATTTCAAACAATCATCTTGTTAATGATGTCACTATCTTTGCTAGGATACAATACTGATACAACAACATTTCATTAAAGGAGGAGTTTAAGAACAATCCATTAAAGAGAAAGAAAAATGGGATTTTAATGGTGGTGGTGGTGGTGATTGGAAAATGGTAGATAGAGGTTGGAAAAGAAGGGTTTAATTGGGGGGTGATTGGCTTATTAGGTTAGATTGATGAATTTAATTGAAAGTCAAAGGTCATTTACCTTGGTCAACGGCACTTAGCAGGTCATATGGTGAAGGGGTTGTATCCTTGTCGTGTTTGGTAACTTGAAGGCTGTTGTTTGTAAAAAAAAAATAATAAAAAAATAAAAAAATAAAAATAAAAAAACTTTGCGGCTGTTAATTTGAAAATGACTAAACTTCAAGACTGTAGTTGTTAATTAATCCTTAAAAAATCAATTGGTAGTAATACAAATAATATAGTTTCTCTCTTCAATCATACTTGCCACACTTTTTATTTAATCATTTTAAATTACTTATTTAATTATTATTTTTGGCAAAAATAACTACGTAAATGTTTTTTGCCCTTGTTTTTTCTTACCCCATACCGCATTAACTTTTACATCTATCTCTTTAAGGGTTATAATGATTTTTTTTAACACAAAGATATTTATTTCTTACTTTTTACACAAAGTCATTATATAACGAGTGAAACAGAATCAAATATTTTCTATGTTTATTTAGTTTCTAACATTTGTTAAAAAAACCTTTCTAAGGTTTGGAAAGATTGTTCTACAATAAAAAAGAATAGAGGAATTTTTTTTATCATAATTGTAAAGTTGATGACATAAATAACATAAATATCATCTTGTAGAATAGAATTTGAGAAAATACACTATTATAATACTTCTATCAATGTTGTTAGGATTAAGTGGCTAATTAATCTAGAGTTTGATTACTCACAAACAACAATTGTGCAAAATATCAAACCAAGAACAATTGAGTAGCAAGCAATAAAACACAAAATAATTTAGGATATGAGAAAATTCTAAGAACAAATTATTTACTCTATGTTTGGATAGCAAATTAAGAAAAAAAAAAAGGAACGGAAGAAAAAGGAAGAAAGGGAAAGGAAAGAGAAGGATTAGGAGAGTACACATTGTTTGTCTAGAAGGGAAGAAAAGGAAAAAGAAAGAAAAATAAGTGTTTTCCCTCTAAATTTTTTATTTTATGAGAGATTATATTCTTAACAAAATTTGTTTATTTTTTTTCCTCCAAACAACTCCCCTTTTCCTTTTGCTATGCAAATAAGAAATTCTTCATCTTTTTAAAATTCTTCCATTTTTTACCTCTATTCCTCTCTATCTAAATGTCAATTTAAGTATATCGTGCCTACTGGGTTTTGATTTCTAGTTACATATGTGGAAAGTAATACAATAACTATTCATAGATATCTAGGTTATAAACATATAATATTTGATTTTATTTTGGATCTAAATGATGTCAACTGACCACAGTAACATCATGTTAGATTCTCGACAAAATAGAATTTTCTTACCAAGTACCAAAACACAATTACAAACTATAAAGAAGGGAGATGAAGCATCTAGAAACTTGTTAATTAAGAGATATTAAATGTAGAAATAATTACCTAAGTTTCTAAGAGTAGCATGAACAAAATAAGATCCATTGTTTAAGAGATGTTTGATGAGAGATGATGCAATGTAACCTGCACCTCCTGTAACACAAACCTTGCAATATCTACTACTATTTTCTTCAGCCATAACCTCGCCACCTCTTAAGATATAAGGATTGATTGTGTTGGCTTATATGATTGGCCCTAATCTCACCCCTCACTATCTACTATCCACTATTGTGGGGCAAATGTTCTTGGCTATAAATTTTTCCAAAGACATAAAAAGTACCAAAATTTATTAACTCATTTGTTTTATTATTGCTTTTAGAAATACTAAAAGGTAATTTTTTTAGATAATTTTAGCTTATTTTGATATAAAAGATAATTTGGTAGTCAAAATATCAAATACAAGTGTTTGGTAAATTAGCGAAACAACTAATTATTATAAATTTGTTATTTTTAATAAGCTATTCTTAGCAGTGATAATAATTTTAAAATTTATAAACTAGTTAAACCAGTCATTCTAATTATTTACTAGATATAATATACCAGTTGTTTGTGAAACAATCCATGAATAATTCATGGTAGGTAAAAATTGATTGGGTATATCACAACAGTTCGAGTAAGGTGTTTTGTTTCGGGTTTTGTTTGGGGTAAAAGTTAAATTTTGTATTCAACATTAATTTTTACAATTTTTAAAATTGGGTTACAATCGCATTCAGTATTTAATATGGGGTCCTTTTTCTTCCAATTATTATGTTAGGTTGTGTTCACTATTATTGGTAGAGATATTATGTAACTTGCTCGTATGATATACTTTTTTCGTTCTGAAATAGTCGCTATATAAGAATATTATTGGTACAATTTATCTTTTAAACTTATTTTATATATTGCGGCTAATGTGTTAGAAAAAAATATAATCAAGTGTGATCTTGTTCGAATTGTCTAATCGAATACTTTCATAATGTCAAATTTTTATAAATTTTAGTTAAGCGTAACTTAAAATATAGATAACCAAAATTACGCATTGGATTGCGTAGAACGGAAAAAGTATGATATACATACCACAATAATAATGTTTGTACTTTTTAGTGAAAACTAACGTCTATCACAAATTTTTTTTAGAGAAGGTTTTTAGAAAAATAAATTGTTTTAATCAGAAGAAGTAAAAAAAAAATAGACTTCCGGTGTAGAGAAGCTATAGCATGTTATTAATATATTTTTAAGATTAACACAATCACCCACAGATGTGCATACTAAAAAGTGCTTGTGGCTCAATGGATAGAGCTTTTGTATGTAGAGTAGAAGGTTTGAAGTTCAACCCTTACTTTTGCACAAGTATCAATTGAGGGATTTCTTAACTGCACGCATTTCGCTGTACTCTCTCCTTGAGAGCAACGAGTATGATTTTATTTGCATTTTTCAGGAAAAAGAAAAAACCCCATCCAAATTCTGCCTTGTACGGAATATTAAAAGTATCCTTTTCCTTTTGCCTATTAATATGCATATTTTAAAAAATTAAGCACCAGCGCATGGTGAATGTGCAAGTGTGTAAAATTGTAGGTTAGTATGACTTACTAAATTCTGGATGGGGAGAGAATAAAATATATGTGAAATTAGAATTAAAGAACAAAAATCTAAAGTATAAATAACAATAATAACCACTAATAATCATAAAAAACTGTGCAGAAGATAAACGAGAAGAGTAAAACATAACGGAGGAAGTATAATAAATATATTATTGATAAAATTTGGGTCAACTAATTAATTAATTAGGCTTGCTCTATTAATTTCAACTTTGGAATTTTTAATTTATCCACAGACTTTATATTTTAATTTATTTTTGCTCCAAACTAATAAGAATATATTTTAATTTATTTTAAGACTAAATTGATCTTAATTTTTGCTTCTGTATTTTTATTAAAGATCAACAAAGAATTTAATTTTGATTCAAGTAGTTTTATTTATCCATGATGTCTTTTAAGAAAACAATCACCAGGAATTACAATTACAATTACTAAAAGTGGGTTGATTGACAAGACACACTAAAGATATTATTATTGAATTTTATAAGAAAGAAAAACTTCAAAAAAATTAGATAGTTTGACCACTTATACAGTAGTAAAAATAAATAGGATGGCAAGAAAATTGAAAAGATAATGTCAAATTTGTGTGTTAGGTTATACTAATGAATAATATGTTATGTATGCTTTAATTTTATGAATGAATATTAAATTTTGTTTTTCTTAATGAACATTAATGAAAGACGTCTCGTTCAACCACATTTTTCCCATATTTTATTGATTATGTTTTGATTCATATTAAATAAGTAATCATTTCATTTATTATATATATATATATATATATATATATATATATATATATATATGAGTTCCAATAAGAAGGTTGTTTAAAATACAAAAGATAAGTATTGTACACCCTTGATTTAAATAAGATAAAAAAAATTTAAGGTTATGATAGAGTTAGAAAAGTCTTAATGCGTGGGCCGGGTCAGATTATTGGCATACACTAGCGGGTTATGCCAAAGCCGATTTGACCCGGGCCAAGCCTTGCCCATTGAGACTTTGTTTAATCTTACACGGGTAATTCATTGAATAAGTACATCACAGTCCGAATGCAGATCAATAATACCTGAATTAACATTCTCTTTTGATGAAACAACACAGTACACAAATACACAACCACAAAATTAAATCAAGAGGATCCAAGTAATGATGATGAAAAAGTATCATACTTTCAATTAGAGGCAATAGGAGCAAGTCCATCAGTACTCAACCAATCACAACTTAGCAAAGAAATCCTCTTCAAATTAGGGAAAGACAGAGACAAAAACTCCAGACTAATTTTTCTTGAAGAATATAATTTTGATAAAAGTTGAAACCTTCGATACAATTTAAAACTGATTACTATGCAAGGCTTTGGAAAATTCTTAAAGATACCATAGACGTGTCTCAGGTCCAACCCATTAAGTTTTAATGTTTATTTACTATATCTCTAATGCCTATTTATATTATTCTTATTGTATACTTACAATATACTTAATCCACTGAAAAAGTACTTCAAATGGTTACTTACAATATCATAATGCCTATCGAAAAACTTAGCCTACTTACCATGTCCTTAATATCTACTTACAACATCTTTAATGACTACTTACAATATACTTAATGTCCACCGAGTAAGTACTTAAGTAATTACAATATTCTAAATGCCTACTTATAATATTTTTAATGTCTACTGACAAACTTACTTTATATTTTTCTTTATAGACCAACCCAATTAGAGATGATCTCTCAAAGAGACCGTATCTCACAACAATTTGTGAAATCAAAAAGGATTTCTTGGGCTTCTCATGGAAATTTTTGTCAAAGTATTTTGCCAAGAAAATGAATTGACACTCTAATATTAAATTTTGTATTGACCCTCCATAGTAAACCCCAATATTATTCCGACTCATTAATGATTTGTTACGTTAATGACCCGTTAAAATTAACCCGATCGGTCAACCCGTCCTATTGAACACCTCTATTCTTGTCTTACTCGTATTATTATATATTCTTTATAATTCATTTTACAAATATTAGACCTGTATTTACCTCCATTTGTATATAATTTAACTTTTTTTCATTAAATATGTATTGTGTCAATACAACTACTTCTAAATCATAGAAAATGAGATATTTACTTTTTAACACTATTTACTTATTACTTTTAATTTGTATTTTATTCTTAATTTATAAATTAAAACATAGTCAAGTAAGATTTTGTTTGATTCGTCTCAATGCAGATATTAAGCATTGAATAAGTGTATTTTATTTGATTCGTCTCAATGCAAATTAATATCCACTTTTTAAAATATTTCGTTATGTATAATAAAAAATATTAAGCATTGAATAAGTGTATTGGATAATGCGAAAAAGTAAATATCCTTTTTCTATGAATTGGGAGAGTATTAAGTTAAGTCAGAAGCTCCTCTAACTCTAGGCAATTATTGGCATGTTCACATTTCACAGGTTGGCACCAAATTTTTAGGCAATTTAAATCTCGTTAATGTGTTCTTTGTAATTTGTGATTTATAAGATATCCAATAAATCTTTCTGAATAAACTATTTCTCTGCTCTAAATTTCAGAAAAAATGAAGAAAGTGGATTATTTGAAGATGAAAACAGAAGATGAAATCTCAAGTGATCAAATCTTTTCGGACATGAATGAGATTGCAAATGCAGCCAAGAAGCTTGTTTCGGATTCTATCAAGCTTGGAGGTTTGGGTTTTGGTACCACTTTTCTTCAATGGGTCGCTTCTTTTGCTGCAATGTAAAATTCCTTATCTCTCTAGAATTTGATTGATTTTTAGGCAATTTTGTTGAATTGATTTGATGGGTTCATAGTAATTCATGAAATTTCATCTGGGTTTCAGCTTGTTTGATTAATTGTTGAGTTTCTCCATATGGGTTAGTTTGATCATGAAAAAATGGAGGAGTAACATTTTCCAGATCAAAGATTGTGAAAAATCAAAATCTGTTTTACACTTTATTGATGTTTGATTTAAGATCAGCTTGCAAATCTATGCTTTGGGTGTCAAATATAATTAGGAAAATGTCACGTGTTAGCATCGACATTTCATGAAACGTCAATGGTCTTACTTTAGTAAGATTTTTCCACATATCCAGTTTATGCCTTATTCAACTGTCGTAGCATTTTTTGTTAAATTCTTGTCAATTTTGATTTAATTCACCATTTTGACGTTTCTATCCTTATTAAGTGTTGGTTCATGTTTTTATAATTTGCCCTAAATCATTTTTATACTCTCAAATGTTTAATTCACCATTTTGACGTTTAATTCACAATTTAATTTATCGACCACAAACGCTTAGGGTAAATTACAAAGAAAAGAATCAACACTTAATAAGGGTTCAAAATGGTGAATTTTAAACGGAAATTGACAAGAATTTAAGGCATAAAATGGTGAATCAAATGCTTACGCCAGTTGGATAAGGCATAAAATGGATGCTACAATGTGAAAAAATCTTACAAAAGTGCTACCACTAACATTTCATGAAAGCTCGATGCTACTATGTGGAATTTCCCTAAGAAAAAGTGTTGTATCAGACGGTCTTACCAAGAGATGCGCCTCATACATGGGTTAAATTAGAGTATAGACTCTATGCTCTAAGTCGACTGATCAAGAGATGGTATCTCACCAGACTACCTCCTTGGTTACATGTGCTCTTTTTGGTTCTTGTAAAGCGATTGGAAGATGGCGTAACTCAATATATTTCTTTTGAATTTCATCTTGCAGTTACTTGTTAGTTTTGGATCGTACAAATTGGAAGACAAATATACTCACTGGACTCTTAGTGCCTTACATTTTCTTCAGTCTCCCTGGAGTGCTGTTCAGCATTCTAAGGTTGGTTAATGGACGGTATCTTCCTTTCTAATCATCATCTCATATAATAGTTTCTGTTTTACAAATCTCTTTGATATGCAGGGGACAGGTTGGAATGTGGATTGCTTTCGTTGCAGTTATATTGCGTCTTTTCTTCCCTCATCGCTTCCCTGGTATACATTTACATGCACTATCCTAATTTTAATCACTTTTCCTATTTTTTAAGCTCGGTCGTACAAGTAATTTTATAGTGGTTGATTTTTAAAGTTAGTCTCTATATTACAATATTTCAATACCATAATGTCATTAAGTGTTTTCCACCTAAGCAGGATTTTGTGGATCTAATGAATACAACCTTACTCTAAATAGTGGTAACAAAAAGGTTGTTTTCAATTGAATCTTAGTAGCAAACATAATATATAAAATACACATGATTTGATAAGTCTTCTTAATATGGTGCATTTTAATTCAAAACTTTAGAATTTTAGTATCAATTTATCAAATTTGATATCAATTCTTGAGGTTGCGTGATTGCTTAATAGAATCCCTAAACAACCACTTGTTATACTTTAGAACTACAGGTGTTCAACGGGTTTAGGCGGGACGGGTCAGTCAAAAATAAACGGGTCAGGGCAGGGTGGGTCATGTCAGATGTTAAAGGAGTCGGGCGGGTCAAAGCCCGTTTATGTCCGACCCACTTTGACCCGATTTTTAAAAGTTCATAAAATAGTTTTTTTATTATACTTTATGGCCCGTTGGATCGACCCACTTATGTATATAACAATATCATTTTAAAATATAAAAAAAATGTTGTAAATTTTTTTTGCAGTTAATTCTTATAATTATCCGGCCCGGCTCGACCCTTTACCCAAGGCCCGTTAATGACCCGACCCGCTAATGACCTGTTAAACTGTGACCCGGCCTGTTGAACTCCTCTATTTAAAACCCAACTTAGCAAGGTATAAACCCTAATGGATATGCTGCAAAATCCTCCTTGACACTGTAAAACCCCATATACTCTCGAGGGTGATTTTCAAGGTAAAACCCTCTATTTCTCTCTATTTAAACATAGTGTAAAGAAAATAGAAATGAACGGAGAATGAGATTTCATATGGACGACCATTAGAAGTTTGGAACTAATATATTAGTTTATGTAGTTAACCCAATCTTTTGAAATTACGGCTCTAACATATTTATGAGCTTAATTAGTTGCTTTTACCCCGGGAAGAGGAAGACACTTGCACAGCACAACTGAAAAATGATACGGAAAATTTAGATAATGAGAATTCATGTGGACAACCATTAGAATTTTGGAACTGATAAATTAGTTTATGTAGCTAACACAATCTTTGAATTGGTATAATTTGGTGCATATTCATAGTCATGCTGAGCTGAATCCTAGTATTTTGGTGTTGGGTACTGCAGATTGGCTGGAACTTCCAGGGGCTATGATTCTGATCATAGCGGTAGCTCCTAATTTATTTGCTCATACAATCCGTGGCGATTGGATCGGTGCAGCTATATGTTTGGCGATTGGATGTTACTTACTGCAAGAGCACATCCGAGCCTCAGGCGGGTTTAGGAACTCCTTCACAAGGGCTCATGCTGTATCAAACTCTATCGGCATAATTCTTTTGTTGGTGTATCCAGTTTGGTTCCTGATAACCCATTTTGTCTAGAACCTGCTTGATCTGTTTTGACTGTTTTTACAGCTAGTTCTTGGTGAATTCTCATTAAATTCTTTCATTTGTGTGGATTTAAGATTCTAAATAAATAAATAGTTTCATCAAATGGTATAGTTGCTTCTGTAAAATTTGTTGATATCTATCTGTTGAAGTTATGTAAGAAAGTTGATACCTGTTATCAGGGCCGTTTTTGAGGGTAGTTTTGAGGTGCAACCGCCTAGGGCCCACCTCATAAAGAAGTCTAAATTGAGTTAATTCTTATAATTAAAAATTAGTATTTGCATTAGTAGCTTGTAGTAGGGTTGAATTTATAGCATTAGGTTTTTCAGTTAAGCGCATGACTACTGAACTACATAGTTGGAAAAAAAATAACTGAAAACTTTATTTATATAAGGGCCCTTTTTTAGCTTTTGCCTAAGGCCCAAAAATTATCAAGAACGATACTTTCTGTTATTGTTAACATTGATGGGTGTGACCTACACGTGATCTATCTGAAAATACCGGAAAAAATTGAGTTAAACTCGATTGAAATCGAAACTCGATCCTTTTGACTCGTTTGTAGTTCCACATTACATTTTATTTTCTAGTCATCGTTTTTAATTGGAATCCAATCTACTTATAGTCATTTTGGTTATTTTAAGTCAATATTTTTTTTGTTGTAGTTCTAAAATTAGTAATTTAATGATACGGAAAAAAGCTCTTTGGCGTATAGGTTGACCTAAACCTAACACAACTGCACATACAAAGAGTATACAAGATTGCTTCCAAAACAAGGGGATCATAGAGAAAATTATTATTTCAACTGGCCGAAATACATCTAACCCGTTATATACCCAAATCGACCTAACATCACCCCGCCCGAATGATTTTTGTGGTCAATTTACCCTATAGACGGAAGCCTTGAAGAAAAAGGGTTCGCTGCTATTCCAAACCATACATAAGCCATTTCTTACACTGCAGGGCGTTGTTGGTTATAGCCAATGTGCATATGCCGGGCTCTTTGCTGAATCGATGAAAGTCTAACAGGCAGTAAGAGTAGAGAAAAGCCTGTTAAATTAGGCTGGACTTATTGTGAATGCTAGCATATTAACGGGGGGACACAAGTGCACACACTTCATAAGCCAAGGAGATATATACCATCCCAAAACCATATGGCAATGGGAAGAAGGTCTCTAATAGCTTATAAAGCGTGCACACCATTTTTAATTTATCGATGTGGGATAACTCATCCCATCACCCCCCCTTACATGCGAACCCTCGTCAAGTTCGCATGTGGGAGTAATCAATTAGGGTAGGAACGCCATTCGTTTCGAACCTACCATTTTTTTTTAAATAATTGATCGAATCACCGGCTCTGATACCATATTTAAAAATGGTAGGTTCGAAACGAATGGCGTTCCTACCCTAATTGATTACTCCCACATGCGAACTTGACGGGGGTTCGCATGTGAGGGGGGGTGTTGGGATGAGTTATCCCACATCGATAAATTGAAAATGGTGTGCACGCTTTATAAGCTATTAGAGACCTTCTTCCCATTGCCATATGGTTTTGGGATGGTATATATCTCCTTGGCTTATGAAGTGTGTGCACTTGTGTCCCCCTGTTAATATGCTGGCATTCACAATAAGTCCAGCCTAATTTAACAAACCCGACCATATATTTGGAGAAAGATAGAAAAGTGTCCACTTACTCCTTTGGAGACAACCTTCATCCTTCAATCACATGAAACCAGGTGTAAATCTAGGATCAGAAACACCGGTAGCACCAACACATATTGACATTCCAAAAATATGTTCGACAAGCATAAGTTGGCATCGCAAGAAAATTATACCAAAGTTCTAGAAGTCATGTAACACTTTTATTAGCCCATTTAAAGTTATTAAAGTCATGTATGATATTTTATTATTTTGTATAAGCATTTTATCGATAAATAAAATAAAATTGGTTTAAAATTATTTAAGTCCGAATAAAATAATACAAAATTCTTTGATGTTTCAGAAACTATTTTAAGGGATATAAAATTTTAAATAACCATTACAAATCACTTGGGGTATTTTTGATAATTAATGTCGTTATTTTACCGATAAAACAAATAGAATTTATTTAAGTCTATATATGGTCATGAAAATTCATATAAATTTTTTCACATGTATCTACTATTTATATAAGTGTCTCATAAAGTTTTCATGTCCAAAAGATGTCATTTAATATTTATTTTATATTTTACCGTTTTTTAGCTCACCGATTATTAATAACCGAGTAAAACTTATTAAGGTCCTTAAATGTCAACAAAATCTTCCCAAACTTTTACTAACATTAGTTGCTGTCCATATGAGTATGTGATAAAAAATTTCAAGTCCATATGTCTTTATTTGGTAATTATTTTATATTTTACTATTTCACAATTTACCGATAACCAATTTAACGATTACTCAAAAATCATAAAAAATTCTAAACTAATTATATTCTGGCCAAATCTTGTTGGAGACATTATAACATGATTTTATTAATTATTTTTGATGATCATGAGTTTATCTAATACCATGTTTCATAATAAGGGTATTTAACACCAGAAAATCCATTAAAATATCATTTTAACGAATAAATTTCAACAAAAATATACAAGAGATTTTCTTAACATATAGCTACTGTAAAATACTTTTAAAATGCATTTCGAATATTTTCCAAGTCCATATAACCATTTCCATCACGATTACTTTCACAAAGTAGTGTTAATCATGCCTTTAAACATACAACAATTCATAAATTAACATGCATGATGCCTACAATAATAATAAATGTAATAAATCATTCCATACTCAAAATTATCATTTTGATATCATTTTTCAAAATTTAAGAACTTTTCTTTGTGAATTTTATTTTTAAAAACAAGTTTATACAAAACTTTCCCAACGTGTTCTTAAATCCTTTAAAAATCACCCCATATGACATACCTCAACTCCAAGCCTATATAAATATTCCATAAGCTCATGCGTTTTTAGAAGTGGTTTCAACTTCGGGTCCTTACCCTTCAAGTCTCAACTCCAACTCTTTAACTAAACATATTGTTTTCATCCAAATATCAATAACAACTTTGGATTTCTAATATGCACTTAACTTTCCTTAGTTAGGGTTGTTAAACTAATACTTGTGATGATTTTAACATATTTGGAGTATACTTATTATGTTGAGCAACATACTTAGTTAAGTCCCATAAATTTACTTAAATTCTTAAAGTAACAAAATTTATAAGTTTGTAGAATACATTTTCTTAGTTTCCGATGTTTATAGATTTATACAAGTGATGGTTTTTCTTCTTTTTAGTCATAAAATATATTTTTATAACATACTTAATTTATGGAAAAGATTTCATACAAAAATTATTTTTATACACTTGTTCTAGTATAAGTTGTAAAAACAAAGTTTGTAAACTTGAAATTAGAATATCTTGTAAGAATGCTTCAAAGTGGTATGGATGAAGTATAATAAAATGAATAATGTGTTTATGAAGTTTTTATGTTCATAAACCTCATATAGATAGTCGTTTAAGTGTTTTTATAAGGAAATAAAAGTGTTTTTGTTGGAGGTAATTAGAGATGACCTTGTATGTGTTTATATGAATACTTTGAGAAATATATGATGAATTTATTAATCTGGACAACAACTATTATGCTCTAAAATGTGTGTTTTTCAAGTGGTTTTAGTGAGATTTTAAAATAGAAAACATGTAGGACTTGTAGAGGTTTTTGAGGGAAGTTGCCCAACATAGATTAGAACAAAAGAGGTTCTTTGGTAGAGTTTTTAGCTTATATATGTAAGTGTACAAAGGGCTATAAGAGGGAGTAGCGACAATTTTAGCATGGTTGATTGGGGTTGTTTTTTTGGAGATTTTGTCTATCATTTGATCTATTATAGTGTAGGAAATGTTTATCTAAGATAGTTTAAAGTTTGGGTAAAAATTATTATACATGTAACAAGTTATGTAATGTGTATTTCACGTTTAAAATCACTTGTATTCATGTATGAAATATTTAATTTACTCCCATCATGATTAAATAATATGCTCGGGTAATAATTATAATTTTCTCGAACTATTACGGGTAGTTGCTCAATTTTATGTTTTACCTCCAAAGTTTAAGTTACTTGTTATGATTTATAAGCACGTTACGAATTAACAAGTTTCTAATCATCGTAGTTTTTTTAAATTACTACCATCACTAATTATAATTAGTAACGAATAAATATATATTTTAAAAAAATTAGGTGCTAAAACGACTAATGAAATCTCATTAATAATGAGACTGTTTCATTACTTGACTGGCATTGAATCAGCAGGCTCTCCATTAATATCAATGACCCCAGACAAGCTTAATCACAGACCAGAAAAGATTTTCTAGTTCATTTTGGCACCTCCGGAGAGAAAGTGGCTCTATCTTCACTGCTCATTCTAAGATCTTTAATATATTGTGACAAAGAAAATAAATCCCTTATCCTTCCTCTCCCAAGACTTGAAGAAGGGAAAGACCTGAAAATAAAGAAAGATGTCAAGCAATTTTAGTTCAACAAAGCAACATGCCATTACCCAAATACCACTAACTAGAGAGTGACTCCCACCTTGGCGGTGTTTGGGGTTTAGATGTACGCAACCTTACCCTTATTAGTGATAACAACACTAACAATGAGGTTATTTATGGTTGACCCTAAGTTAACAAACATCGTATAATCTGAAACCAAAGAACTATGAATATTTGGCCTATAGATATATCATATAAGGGACCAGTAGAGAACTTTAAAACTTCATGAACTTGACCAAGCAATTACCTTGCATCAGGACAGAAGGGCCATTCCTCTTTTCTACAATCTAAACTCCCATGTTCCTTCCTCATCCGATGTTGAGACCTGCGTCCTCTCATTATTTTCGAAAGTTCTTTTATCGAGGAAGAACTACTTGCCTCCATCTTCTCCGCCAATATAGCCACCTTCTCTGACATTCTCCATCCCACAAGCTCCTTCCTCAACAATTCAATAGTTGAAGAATAAGGTGGGATTCCTTCATCAATCATTATCTCAAAGTATTTACATGCCTTGTCTGGCTTCCCATTCTTAAGAAATCCATTGATCGTTATAGCATAAGTCGAAACTGAAGGATAAAATCCCATGAGTGACATGTTATCCCACACTGCTTCAACCCCATCAAATCTATCAATCTTCATTAACATTTTAAGCAACATATTGTATGTATGGCTGTTTGGCTTACAGTTTTCTTTGTCCATTCTAGACAGCAATCTCAGAGCTTTGTTAACCTCATTACTATCACAATGACAAACCATGATCGCATTAAAACTCCATGTGTCTGGACTAACTCCGAATTTTATCACCTCATCCAAAAGTTTGTAAGCCTCATCAACCTTATGATTTTCACAAAGCTTCTTAATTACTATATTATAAGTATACAAGTTAGATACAAACTTATATCTCTTCATTCTATCAAGCAATCTAAAAACCGAGTTAATATTACCTGTTTTACTATAAGACCGAATAAATACCATATAAGTAAAATCATCAGGAGTAAGTCCCTTGGACTCCATTTCTCTAAACATAGTCTTTGCCTCATCTAAATTCCCTCCATTGCACAAGGCTTCCAACAAACTATTATAAGCAGTAACATCAACTTTACACCCTCTATCAAGCATTTCATCAAACACCTTACGTGCTTTTCCTGAATCACCTATATCACCCCAACCTCTGATCAAAATTGTATAAGTTTTTACACCCACGTCAAATTTACACTTCATTTTATCAAAAACCTCTTGCCCATGTTTAACAAATTTCTTCCTACACAACAAATACAAAAGATGATCAAGATCATTCAAGCTTGGTTCAAGTCCAAATTCAGGCATTCGATCAAAAGCTAGAATTGCATCATTAGGTAAACCGGCTCTACAATAATTACTAAAAATAACCCAGAAAATATTTGGGCAAAGTTCAAAATTTTGAGATGATTTCAACTCAGAAAGCAAATCCCAAATTAAATGAAACTGCTTTCTACAACCCAGAACATCAATAAGAATCTTGTAGGTATTAGTATTGGGTTCAAAATCAGGAGACTTTTTCGCCCAAAGATAGAATCTGTGAACAGGAAAGCTCAGATTTCTGGTTCTTTTCAAAACTTGATCAACTAAATTGGTGGAAAGTTTTGATGAAAAAGGTGCAAGTGCAGATTCAATGTTGTGGTGTGGATCACGACAGTCGCTGAGAATGCGAGAGATGGTATTAACATCGTGGGGAGATGCAAGAAGTGGTTTGGATGAGAATGGACGAGAATAATGGAGAGAAGAGAAGCCATTAGAGGAGGACAAGGAGAGGACGCGGAAGAAAAAGATCGAAAATGCTCTGCATCGGCAGAATAGTGTCATTTTGGAATTTTAGTGGCAAGTTTACTTGTTTAGTTAGTTGCCTTTTAGGTAAATCAGGTTATTTAATAACTTGATAAATCATTTTATCTTTTTATATTTTATTTATTTTTTTGTTCTTTTTGTGATTGACTAGGAATTTCTACGCTAAATATACTCAAATTTTTAGCAATAATCTTACTTCGTAATTACTTTTTCCGTTCCACTATAATCTTTCTACTTTTTACTTTTATTTGTTCCACTGATTTTACACTATTTCTTTTTTTGATTATGATCTCACTCTTATTCTTTCAATCTCATTCAAAAACTTATACTTTCTTTGTCTTAACCAACTCATTTCTATTTTTTTACTTGTTTTTTATCTCATACTACAATATAATTTTTTTTTCTGTTAAATTTTTACTAATTTTAACACAGGTGGGAAATAAGTGGGATAGAGGAAATATTATTATTTGACTTTTGTTGATAGTACCCTCTATGTGCTCTGTGTGTGCACTGCCTGCTGATTGTCCTCTCTGCTGTCCTTTCTTATTTTGTCCTTTTTAGTCTATTTCTATTATACTGATGTATTGGTTTATTCTCTTTTTCCCAATGATCCATGTATATAAATGAATGTAAGTTGGCCAAGTGTCCAGGATCATGGTGCATAGCTGCCCTAGCTTGATATATATATGTAATGCTTGTGGCTTAAGTAAGGATGAATGAATGAAATACAAAAATCATTCCCTCTGCATTATTGATTTTGATTCACTCATCATGGTATTAGAGCACTGCAAACTCTGATTATCATCCATACCTATCTTCTTCTACCTCCCCATTCTTTCTTTTTTCTACCTGCTGATTTCCCTTTTTCTCTTATATCTTGTTTTCTTTACTCTATTTCTTCACCAATCAATTCATGGAGAAAATGAACCCACAAAATCCCTTATACTTGCACAGATCAAATGGTCCCAATACAGTGAGTGTTGACAAGCTCACAGATATCAACAACCACAGAAGGTGGAGAAGATCCATGGAAATAGCATTGTCCTCCTAAAGAAAACTTGGCTTCATCAATGGAACAGTGACTAGAGATGAAGAGGACAGAGACAAAGATGATCTATGGGACACTTGCAATGACGCTGTTATAGGATGGATAATGGGCTCAAGGTCTGAACCAATCAAACAAACCATTATGTACATGATGGCAGTGAGAGAGATATGGCTGATTCTTGAAAGGAGATTTTCAATCTCCATTGGTTCTTTAAAATACAAACTCAATAAAGAGTTGTATGAGACTAAGCAAGTGTCATCATCTATCAATGAGTATTATACAGTGATGAAGCGTGTGTGGGAGGAGTCAGAGTCTTTGGGTAAACTCCCAACACTTAATGGAACTGGTGAAGAGGTGACAAGGTTCTTAGAAGCCTTTGAAAGTAGAAAGAAGAAAAGAGACTATTTCAATTCTTGAATGGTCTAGATGAAAGTTATGGAACCTTGAGAAGTCAAACACTCATGATAACACCACTGCCAACAGTGGATTTTGCATGTAGTTGTCTTCAACAAGAAGAGTCCGAAAGGAATATCCTAAATCCCATGAAACCACATATGGAATCCTCTGTAATGTTTAGCAAAGAAAGTGGAGAAAGTGTGCTGTGCAGTGTCTGCGGAGTGAAGGAGCATGTGAAGAAGGGGTGCTGGACAATTGTGGGTTATCAAAAATGGCATCCAAAATATAAGCAACCATACAGAGGAAAGAAAGGAATAGACGTCCTAAAATGGCTGCTAATGCACAAGAAAGAGGTATTCTAGGAAAAGGGAGTGAGATCACAGTAGAGCAACTGGAGCAACTTCTAAAAAACATTCCAAAGGCCACAAAATCTCTGTGAACAATGCTCAGTTAGAAGAAGAAGTTGACAACAGCGTTGCTGGTTTTACATGTATGGTATCATGCTTTTGTGCAAATGGAACAATAGCTGAGTAGATAATAGATTCAGGTGCTCATGATCATATGGCAGGGAGTGTGAAATGTGTAACAAACCCAAGGCCTATGAAAGCTGAGTATACAATAAACCTACCTAATGGTGAAACATCCAAATTTCACATTGTGATTGTGTGACACTTGAAAATGGGCTAACACCTAAAGATGTTTTGGTAGTGCCTGACTTTAAACATAGTCTGTTATCTGTAAAAAAAGTTCATTGATTCTGAAAATTGTAAGGTGAACTTTTATGCTGGATGGTATATTATTGTTCACAATGACACTTAGAAAGTCAAGGAGCTGGGTAGGTCGAAAGATAGGCTATATTATCTCATTAATCAAAACATAAATTCAGTGGTTGGAGAAATGAAACATGTTGCGCTTAATTCTATTAAGATAGAACATATGTGTATTGAATCTAGAAAATTGGATGAAAGTTTTAATGGCACTTAAGGTTGGGACATGCCCCTATGATGAAACTTTACCATCTAGGAGTCATCAGTAAACCTTCCACACAAATAGAACATCTATGTGTGACCTGTCCCATGGGAAAACTCACCAAACAACCCTACAAACTCAGCCAATCCCATGCTACCCAACTATTTGAACTCCTTCACATAGATGTTTGGAGGCCATACAGAGTTTGCACAAAGGAAGGCTTCAAGTTCTTCCTCACATTTATAGATGATCACTCAAGAACCACTTGGGTGACTTTACTTAAGCAAAAATCTGACTCCTTTACAGCCTTGCAAAAGTTCATCATCCTTGCAAACACTTAGTTTGGAAAGAAGGTGAAAATTGTGAGATCAGATAATGCATTGGAGTTTGATGATAGTCAATGTAGATTGCTATATGACTCTCATAGAATTATGCATCAAACTACATGTGTTGATAGGGCACGGCTGAATGGGAGATGCGAACGAAAACATAGAAATGTGTTGGAAATGGCAAGGTGTTTGAGAATGCAAGTTGAATTACCCAAACTTTTTGGGGTGACTGTATGCAAACAAGTGCCTACATAATCAACAGATTACCCACCACCACCCTCCACAAAAAAACCCCATATGAAATCCTTCACCACAAAAAACCTTCCTACTCCCATCTTAAGTCCTTTGGATGCCTAGCCCTTGCATACAATCCAAGTCACAACAATGACAAGATGAACCCCAGGGGTGTACCTTGTGTTTTCATTGGCTATCCTTCCCTTCATAAAGGATATAAACTTCTGAACCTTCTGTCTAAATAAACCTTTGTGTCCAAGGATATCAAATGATTTGAACACATTTACCCTTACACCTTGAACCCGAACCAACTTAAACACCTAATACCTCCTTCTAATGACAACTCCATTCAACACCCAACTTTTTAGGAAGACTCATCTGATGATGAATCCCCTTCTGATTGACCCTTCCAGTCCTCCTGCCTCTCCTCCTACTCCCTCTTCCTCCCCTGACACCTCCACAACTCCCACTGTCTCCTCACCAGCTCCACCTCTCAAACATTCAGATAGACCTAAAACCACTCCTTGCTGGCTTGCAGATTATGTTACTTCCATTGTTAACTCTACTACTGCTTCTGTGTATCCTCAATTTTATTGTTTCTCGACTAATCTTTATCAAAGCTCTAACCCTACGACATTTTCTGAAGCCAGAAAGCATGCTTATTGGTTCATTTCTATGAATGAAGAGATCTCTGCTCTAGAAAACAATCATACTTGGGTTATCACAGATCTTTCCCCTAATAAAAAAGCCATAGGCAGTAAATGGCTCTTCAAAACAAAGTATCTCCCTGATGGCAATATAGAGAGATACAAGGCACGTCTAGTGATCATGGGGAACAAACGACAGTACGGCATTGACTATGTGGAGACATTTGCTACTGTGGCAAAACTTACCACAGTTAGGGCTTTGCTTGCAGTGGCAGCTCTTAGTGATTGGGAAGTGTATCAACTTGATGTAAAAAACACCAACCTACATGGTGACCTTGATGAGCATATGTACATGAAGTTTCCCACAGGGTATTAAGGGCCTGAGCAACCTATATCCATTCACCTTCACTCTCTTGCTTCTACTAAAGTTTGCCAGCTCTAAAAGTCACTATATGACCTTAAACAAGTGTCTAGGCAATGGTTCTCTAAACTGTGTTATGCCCTGCAAACATGTGGGTTTCATTAATCCAAGAGTGATTACTCACTCTTCACTAAGCATCATGCTAGTCATCACACTGTGATATTAGTATATGTGGATGATTTTCTTATAGCTGGTAATCACCCATGCAGCATCACAGAAACTAAAGCTTTCCTCTCCTCCAAATTTAATATGAAAGACCTTGGACACCTTCGATACTTCTTAGGCATAGAGGTTGAACATTCCCCACAATGCATTTTCCTATCTCAATCCAAATACACAACTGACCTCATTAAAGAATACAAACTGAGTTCATCCAAGCCTCTTAAAGTACCCCTTGATCCAAACACTAAACTCACCCTTAACCTAGGTAATCCACTTCCATCCATATCTTCCTGTCAATAGCTTATAGGCAAGCTTATATACCTGACTCTGACTTGCCCAGATATTGCCTTAGTTGTGCATACTCTCAGTCAGTTCATGCATCAACCCACTGTCATCCATATGCAAGCTGCCAAAAGGATCCTGAGGTGGCATCTTGCACAACAATCCTTTACAAGGTATCCTTCTTGCTTTATCCTCTGAGGCACGTCTCATAGCCTACTGTGAAAGTGACCGGGCTGGCTGTTCCGTTTCTCACAAGTCAACAACTGGCTTTGCACATTATTGGGTCCCATCTCTTAAAAGTCAAAAAAGCAGGCTGTGGTGGCAAGAAGCTCAGCTGAGGTTGAGTATCGTGCCATGGCGCTCACTACATGTGAAGTCTTTGTGGCTCGTTCAACTTCTTAAGGATATTGGTCTATCTCATCACAACCCCACAATCCTTAAATGTGACTATAAAGCAGCTTTATCCATTGTTGCTAATCCAGTTCATCATGAGAGAACAAAGCACAACGAGGTAGACTGTCACTTCATTCGTGAGAAGAACTCTATTGCATAATTCAACCTCAATATGTTCCTTCTAAAGACCAGGTTGCTGACATCCTTACAAAGCACAGGATTTACATTACTAGATGGTCTGTATACACTGAAATTGCATTGGTCAGGGACTCTAGGAGGCCAAAGGCTGGTGGTGACCTTACCCTCGGTGAGCTTCTTAAGAAAAAGGCAAATGAAGGTGTGAAGGTTTGCATGCTAGTGTGGGATGATCGAACTTCTGTCGGTGTGTTGAAAAAGGATGGTTTGATTGCAACACATGATGAAGAAACTCAACAATTTTTTCGTGATACTGAGGTGCATTGTGTCTTGTGCCCCCGAAATCCTGATGATGGTGGAAGCATAGTTCAGGATTTACAGATTTCTACTACGTTTACGCATCACCAGAAGATAGTTGTGGTTGACTGTGCAATGCCCAGGGGAGGGTCAGGTAACAAGAGGATCGTGAGTTTTGTTGGGGGCATTGATCTTTGTGATGGGAGATATGACAATAAGTTCCATTCACTCTTCAGGACGCTCGACACTGAACATCATGATGATTTCCATCAACCTAATTTCCTGATGGTGCAATTACTAAAGGAGGGCCAAGAGAACCTTGACATGACATAATACCTCCCTCACCAGTTACTTTCCCTGATGATCCTGAGACATGGCATGTTCAGTTGTTTAGATCAATTGATGGTAGTGTTGCTTTTGGTTTCCCCAAGACACCTGAAGATGCAGTTAGGGCATGCCTTGTTAGTGGCAAGGATAACATTATTAATAGAAGCATCCAGGATGCTTATATCCATGCAATACGCTGAGCAAAGAATTTCATATATATTGAAAATCAATATTTCCTTGGAAGTTCATTTGCATGGGAGCAAGCAGATGATATCAAGATTGAGGATGTTGGTGCTTTGCATTTGATCCCTAAGGTGCTTTCCTTGAAGATAGTTAGAAAAATCGAAGCAGGTAGGAGGTTCACTGTCTATGTAGTTCTTCCAATGTGGCCAGAGGGAATACCGGAAAGTGGATCAGTTCAAGCAATATTAGATTGGCAAAGAAGGACAATGACAATGATGTATAAGGATGTTATTGCTGCTCTAAGAGCTAAGGGTACTGACGAGGATCCAAGGAACTACTTGACATTTTTCTGCTTGGCCAACCGGGAGGTGAAGAAATATAGTGAATCTGAACCTTTAGAACAACTTGAACCTGACTTTGACTACCAAAAACCCCAGCAAAATCGTCGGTTGATGATCTACGTTCACTCAAAAAGGATGATTGGTATGTTCTTGGCACCTTATTCTTTTCTCTTTATCTAGTCCCTTCCCCATCTACCTTGACCTCTTCGAATTTCTTTTAGCCAAAAGAGCTTTATAGAGCCAATGTGCCTCGGTTGTTTAAGTGGATAGGTCATTCTCTCATTTTTAGCTTCACTATTTTTCATTTTTATTTATCAACTCTGCGATTAGCCAAGGTCAGGAATATACAGGAGCTATAGTATTTTGGGTTCAGGGATGCTCATTTGTTCGATTTTTCCATTTATGAACATGGTTTTAATTCTACAGTTGATGATGAATACATTATTGTTGGATCTGCCAACATCAACCAAAGATCAATGGACGGTGCAAGGGATTCTGAAATAGCGATGGGAGCCTACTACCCACACCACTTGGTTACAAGGAATAAACCAGCGCAAGGTCAAATTCATGGTTTCCGAATGGCTCTGTGGTATGAGCACCTTGGGATGTTAGACGAAACTTTCGGCCTCCCTGAAAGCAGCCAGTGCGTGGAGAAGGTGAATCGAGCTGCAGACAAGTACTGGGATCTCTATTCAAGCGAATCTCTTGAGTGTGATTTGCCTGGCCACCTGCTTCGCTACCCTATTGGTGTTTCTAGTGAAGGAGACATCACACAGCTCCCAGGCTTTGAGTTCTTCCCTGACACCAAGGCCCGGGTGCTTGGTACTAAATCTGACTACCTTCCTCCAATCTTGACTACCTAATATAGTTTGTATATTGAGAGGTAACCACCCATTTCTCATGCTTTTCTGGAATATGAAGTGATCTTTTGAGATAGGCCGGGTAGTTTAAATTTCTAAATCGAGATTTTCGATTTTTTAGCGAGTTTTTCTATTATTGGTGTGATCTTGGTGGTTACTTCTCATAAATCATGATATATTGGCATTGTTGTTCTGACAACAGATGACTAAGATTGTTGACATAATTTTTACTAGCTATCCCCATATGTATTTTGTTGTGAGAATTTCTTGTTAAATTTTACCCCATTTAGAAAGCCTGACGTGTTTTCTCTTTTATGAGGCAATAAAACAACAACTTTGATTGTTAAGAGTATATTCCTAACAAAGGTTGGTTAAGTGCCCATTTGTAACCCACGTGTAGGTTGTCCCACATTGAAAAAAGAGAAGAGTTTAGAGTAACTCCTATTACGACCAATGAGTTTTAGTACTGAATCTACTTTGAGTTTTTAGATGGATTACATCTTCTCCTTGTTTGGTTTGTTTAGGCCCATTTCATAAATTATATCATATTATGTTGGAATGATCATACATAGTCCTACGTTCCGTTTAATAATTACTATTATGGTTTGTATATAAAATGATTAATCTTATGTAGCCAATGTCATATTAATAGTCGTACGGTCCATTTGATTATATTAAATCCAAAATATATATAATCCAAAATATAAGTTAAAGTGATTGGCAGGTTGCTCATTATGTCATATATAGTGATTGGTATCTAAAATGATTGATCTTATGATTTGATTAATTTAAAAGAAAAAGTGTCAAAAAGTATCTAATAAATTTTTTTTTTCAAAAAGTACCTAATAAAAAAAGTTTTGCCAAAAAATACCTAATAAAATTTTTTCTTTTCCAAAGAGTATAAAGTAATGTTTTCATTCAGTTGACAGTCAAATAAAATAGTTGACTTGTCAAAATCAAAAATTCTTCTTCCTCGTTTTCAATTTTTTTTTCAATTTAATTTTGATTTTGAGTGAAAAGTAGAGGAAGAAAAAGTGATGAAATTGAATTGAAAAAAGTAATTGAAGATGAGGAACAAGAATTTTTGATTTTGAATAGTCAATCGTTATATTTGACGGTTAACTGAATGAAAACGTTAATTTAGTACTTTTTGGAAAAGAAAAAATTTTGTTAGATATTTTTTGACAAAATTTTTTTTATTAGGTACTTTTTGGAAAAAAAAAATTTATTAAGTACTTTATGATATTTTTCCCTAATTTAATTGATGTTTCTGTGAATTTTCTAAGAAAAATTTTCTTATTAAAGAATCAAATTATTTTCGTTCCTCTTTCGTCTATTAATTTCTCCGATGTTTAAGTGGATATATACATATGTGAAAGAAAATCTTTGAAAGTGAAATGCTTTTTTAAAAGAGGAGAAATTATTGAAAAATTATTGATAATGCAATGTTGAAAGGAAAATATTGTGTAAAAATTATTAATTATGCTGTTCGATGCATTTATACAAAGAGACCAAATATGTTCAATAGGATATTAAAGAGTTTCATTTACAAGATACCAAGGAAAATTCATACAAAACTTCATATGTTGAATGGTGTGATGAACTCTAGTCCTATGAACATAAGAAATTGTAAGAATTTATTACTAATGTTTTAGATCATTTTGGATTTATATCGGTAAGATATGCAAGGAAAACAATTCATTTTATTAGACAAATAATAGAGTACTAATGAACTAGTAATTAAATAAATTTATATATGATTTTTGTTGACTTAGAAAAGCATACGATAAGGTACTAAGATAAGTAGTTTGGTATGCAATGACAAAGAAAGAAATTCCGAAAAATATATTAATATAGTATTAGATATGCGTCGAGATCTGAAGACAAATGTTGGGACTTGTAGAGAGACAATATATGATTTTCTAATCACAATTGGCCTTCATCAAGGGTCGACCTTAAGTCCCTTTGCTGTGATCCTAGATGAGATAACTCGATTGATACAAGGAGACGTGCCTTTGTATAATGGTGCATGTTGTTTGTTGATGACATAGTGCTTGGTAGATGAGACAAGGAAGGGGGTAAAGGCTAAGTTAGAATAATGGAGACACGAGTTAGAGTTACAAGGCTTCAAATTAAGTCAGAGTAAGACATAGTACATGAAATGTAATTTTAACACTAATGAGATAACGCAAGGCACAATAGAGCTATAAGAGAAAAAACTCAATCTAAACGGATGTTTTTAATATTTTGGGTCTATATTTCAAAGTAATGGAGGAGTGAGGAAAACCAATAAGATATGACTATGTATAAAGATCCAACTTAAGTTCACCTACTTTATATTCTAAAATTAAAATACTACTTTAAATATATAAAGCACATACTTTATTACTTAAAAAACATATTTTAAATGATTATAACACCTACTTTAATATTCAAAAATACTTAGTTTAAATGGTTAAAACACATGCTCTTATTCTCAGTCTCTCATTCACCTGCTTTATATTTTAAAATTAAAATACATACTAGACTACTACTTTACATCCTAAAAGACCCATTTTAAGTTCTTAAAGAAAATAAATGTGTATCAAAAAATACTTTGTATATTTCTTTTTCATAGTTGCGAATTTTATATAAAAAGTAATATTAATAGAATCCACCATAACGATAGTCTAAAATAAAGAACATTATTTTGTTTCTTTTTGAATTCATTACAATAATCTTTCATGTCATTAAACAGCCGCCATTAGCTTCCATAATGTACTTCTTATTCAACTCATTTTTTACTTTTTTCATTGGATGAAATTCAGAAGGAAATAAAGAATTTAATGGAAAAATGCCAAATCAAATTGTAATACTCCCTCTTATTCAGCTTATGTGTCTTATTTCTTTTTATAGTCAAGTCATCTTAATTGTCTCATTTCTATTTTTGGTATGGATTGTTGACTTTTATGCCCTTAATAGCTTTATTCTATTTTCAATTATATCCTCCATTATCCATACTAATTTTCCTCTCTTACATTAAAAACCCATAATACCACTCTTTTTCCTACCCTTAGGGTCCCACTTTTGACTCTCCTTAAAATCTGTGAAAAGTCAAATGGGACTCTTAAGGTGAATAGGAGGGAGTATAATCAAATTTCATAGTTAAAAATGGTACATGGAAGTAGAGGTGTTCATTCGGGTGATCGGGTCAGTTTCGGACGGGTGTCATTCGATTCGGTTGTATTTCGGATCGGTTATATTTCGAATGCGTGTTGCGACGGGTCATAC
This sequence comes from Amaranthus tricolor, assembly GCF_026212465.1. Taxonomy (NCBI): domain Eukaryota; kingdom Viridiplantae; phylum Streptophyta; class Magnoliopsida; order Caryophyllales; family Amaranthaceae; genus Amaranthus; species Amaranthus tricolor. The sequence goes on along the minus strand of NC_080048.1, from coordinate 34,620,009 downwards.
TCGGGTCGGGTTGGTTAGTCACCGTTCAGTTGAAGATCGGTTATTCGAACTATCGGGTTAGCATCAGGTCGGTGTCGGTTAAAGTTCGTGTCGAGTTTCAATCGGTCTCGCGTTGTCATCGGTTAATAATTGGTTCGGTTTTACCAGGTACAGATCGGGTTCGGGTATTTTTCAAGTAGAATTCGGCTACGAATTGCGAATTACTAATTACTATTGATTGAATCAATATCATATTAAGTTATTAGTCATTTTTTAATTGATGATAAGGTTCCTTTACTTAAAGCAAAATAGTGAAAATGCAAATCATTTAGTGACCATTATTACATTGTTATTTTTACTTGTTTGACCGGAAATTAAAATTATAAAGTTCTATCAATTTTCATCTAACTCGATTTAAAGTAGTTAAATAAACATTGACCATTGATTATTAACTCTAAATATATGAAACCATGTATTTATAAAATTTATTTTATTAAGATATTTATGACTTTATTAGAATAACTAATAGATGATTGAATATGAGTCAATCATACTTCTATGTAAAAAATTGGTTCAGGTTTACAGCAGTTCGATCTAAACTTCGTTCGGGTTAAGTCGGTTTTAGCCGGATCAAGTTCGGTTTTGAGCATGATTCGGGTCGGATATGACTGGGGTCGATCATTATTAGGTTCGGGTGATCTCGGTTAACGGTTATGTGTCGGTTAGAAAAATCGGTTACAGCTCAGGTTCAATTTTCCCATTTTCGGTTGTCAACCGGTCCGGGTATAGCTTCGAGTCGGTTCGATAAACCTAAAAAAGGAACACATTTTCGGGTCGGTTTACTTTCGGTTTCGGATCGAATTTTCGGGTTGGGTCATTTTTGAACAGCTCTACATGGAAGTACAAATATAGAGACAATTACTAAAAAATAATAGAATGTAATTTGCAATGTTATAAGTGATAAGTTAAAAAATTTAAAATATTTTAAATAGGGAAAATTTAATCAAAATAATCAAATCTTCTACTAATTTCCCTATAATAATATTAATTTTAGATTAAGCATGAATAATTCCAACTTTGAGGGGTGATTGCTAAGAATGCATCAAGATAAACTCTTATATATAGAACAAGTCATTTCGGGTAAAAAAAATAATAATAAAAATGTAAACTATAAAAAAAATAGAAAAATTAGTAAGAGAAATCAAATAAGTTTATTTTTTTAATTTTGGAAATTCCACACGGTCGTGGTAACTAGAACTTTAAAAAAATCCATGCGGTAACCTTGAGATTTACCAAATTGTTCCACTGTGACTTTTTTGCATATAAAACGTTAGCAAACGTTAATTTCGAAGCTTTTAGGCTGTTGTACGCCTATATATGCGATTTACCATTTCAAATACCATCAATTTCAATCTTTTCCCCAAAACATAAACCCTAACTTTACCATCGTTCATCCAAATATATTTTTCCCCACAAAATCCAAAGATAGTGGAGTTAAGGTTTTGTTTTGGGGGAAAAGGTTGAAACTGATGGCATTTGAAATGATGAATCGTATAAATAGGCGCACAATAGTCTTAAAGCTTTGAAATTAATATTTGCTAACGTTTTATGTACAAATAGGTTACGGTGGAACAATTTGGTAAATTTCAGGGTTACTGCGTGAATTTTTTAAAAGTTTTAGTTACTACGTGGAAAACCCAAAACCTCAGGATTACCACGTGAAATTTCCGTTTTAATTTTAACTATTATTTTTTAATATTTTAACATTTTAATTTTATTTTTTTATGTTGCAATTAACATGCAAAAAATCAATTAGCATTTGGATAACAATATTCATTAACAAGTGACTTTAAATTAAAATTATTTATAATTAATAAAAAATTATAAATATTATATTAATATTAATAATAAATTAAATTATTCTAAATAATTTTTCTTCAAATTTATGTGCCTCCAAAAACCGTTTTATTCTCACATTTGTGAGGTGGAGTAGCGCAATGTTGAAAAGTGCTTGACACCTAATTGGGCCCACAATCACGCACTATAAATAACCCACACTATCCTTGTTTTCATTTTGCTTCTTTATTCAAGTTTGTCGCCGTTTTCTGGATTTCTCTCTTTTCTCTTTTTCACTCTTCATCCATAAGCAATTCACTTGAAAGAAGATAAAGAGAAAGAAAAAGGGAGGAACAGCAAGGTTCTGCATTTCATTCCTAAATCTTTCTTAACAAGGTGCTCTAATTAATTCTAGGAAAGGCTTTATAGCTGATCTCACAGTTCCAATTCCACAAGGTAAATTTTATCTTCTCGATCCCTTTTTTTGTAGTGGGTGGAATTTATTTGGTAATTTTTGTAATGGGTTCCAGGATTTCAGGGCTTTGTGATCCGGGCCTTCCTGGAAACAATGTTGTTTGAATTTTGAATGTTGTGACAAAATCTTGGGTTTTGCTCGTTTATTTTTTGCTTGAATGTGGTAAGTTTTCTTTATTGAACAAATCATTGTAACACAATTTTATTAAATTGTATTTCATACTTTTTTAGTAAAAAAGGGAGGAACTATACTATGTAGATTGTAGTGTGTGATTGATAATTTTATGTTTGCATTTGAGACTCTTTTAGTTTGACATTTGGGTGTTTTTATTGGTGTAAGTGTAATGGGAATGGGTTGTTTGGAACCACAATCAGGTGTAGGATAGGAAAAGGAACAATTTTGCTTTGTGGTGGAAACCTAATTTTTTTTCTTGATGGATTATCTGTTAGAACTTGTTATTCTCAATGGGGGTATTTGGTAAAATAGGTTGTTGAACCATTTTTACAATTAGATGATTGGCACCCAATGCTCATTTTTGGTATATAGTTTGTTGAATCAACTTGTTTTTAGTGATAAGTTGGTCAAAACATCAACTCTAATCATCTATTAGTTATCAACTACTTATCCTTTGCCAAACACCCACAATGTTCATTTTTAAGAGTTCGTGTCATCTTCATGAAGCAACTATATTTAATAATTTGAATGGGAAATGAGCAAGTTTGGCATGTTTGTTTAAAAACCAAGCCTTTTATATGCGAGCAATAGAAGCTTCATTTGTGAATAAATGGTTTTTGGAATCTTCTGCTTATTTGATGTTTGGATGTATGTTTATTTGTGGTAGGAAGAATCTGATAACAAAAGAAAAGGAAAATAGCAGTGATTTTTTGGTATTTGGCTTGGATTGAATAGATAAGATGTGAGTAGAAATTCCTTTCTAACTCGTCTTCTTTCTTCCCTTAATCTTGGAAGATGGGAAGTAATTTGGTAGAATGAACAAAGTAATTCTTGTGGTCTTACGCGCTATCACGTGATTCACTAATCTCCTCGTGAATGTCGAAACAAAAAAATGAATTATGGTCTGGACTATTTTGATTCATTTTGAGCGAATCACGAGTTCCAAAAACAAATTAATTGGTGAATTATGTTGCATTAGTCTTATCTAAACGTTCAAGATTTATTTAACACACTTCTATTTTCTTCCAATTTATATAAGTGGGTAAGCGACTGAAATGCTACTTGCCTTTAGGAGTTTTTAAAAAACGCAACCCACCCCATCTGCCAACCCGAATCCTTAATGGGTGGTCATTTTCATGGAAAAAAGGTCTTGGCCACCCGTCAGACCCGTTAAACCCGTTAAGGAATTTTTTTAGCTTTTTTTTTGAATAATGACAGCAAGCTAGACGTTAACGTAAAGCATAATGGGTAAAAATAACCCAAATCTCTAACCCCTACCTTATTTCTGATCTTTCTTCTCCTTTTCTCATTTCTTGTTGCATCGTATCCTCTCATAACCCTTCATTTTTTATATCTTATTCTCCCTAATCGAAAAGCTTTAACTCCTTGGTCCTAACTCCTAACACAAACAACAGTGGACACCGCGAGTCTGCACTAAAGTTTCAGGCTTCAAATCAACATGCATCTTCATTCTCCTCTGGTGTCTTGCATTGCTCTCCTTAGTAGAAGTTGGGCTTTCATTTGTTTGTGGATGAACATGAAAACATATTTGTGTATACCGTGTGAATGACATTACATTTTGTCAAAACTAACACTAAATTTTATTCTCATTGCCAACATTTAATATCAATGACCAAGTAGGGTGTTAAGAGTTTTAAGATTGGAAATTTATCTTTCTTGCATAGTTGCATCATGAAGTGGCATACCTTGGAAAGGTTCTGATTTGTTTTTTTGAAGTGCTTCGTCTATCTTCAAAGTACGCACTTTTGTTACTTGATTTGTTTTGGTTCAATTTATTAAGGCTCTAGTATTCTTTTTGGAGAATATTTTATAGGCCAACTTCTTTAGGTTTGGTGCTAAGAAAAAAATAATAGATTATTTCAAATTGATTGAAAGTTGTGGGAATTGCAGTCTAAAGGAGTGTGGTTTTGCTTCCTTTAGTCCTATTGATGGACTTCTATCCAAGGATTCTTAGCTATGTAAAGTTTGGCACACGGTTTTTTAGTGTGGCACTTATTAAAAGTGTTTCCTCCAAAGTTGTGTGTATTTCTTGTGCTTTTTATCTTCATGAAAAAACTTATGTTGTACTCCCTCTGTTCCTTAAAGTTGTTTTTATTTGTCATTTTTGTGTCGTTTATTTGTTGTTCCCCTAAAGAATCTTTCTATTTATATCACAAATTTTGGATATAATTAATCTTGTACGTCGTTTTTTTAATGTTGATGTTCCTCACATGTTTTCAACTCACTTTATTTTAACATTTTTATGTTGCTTATGGTCCCCACTCCCGACATGTTTCCACTAACTTTATTAAACATTTAATTAATAATAATTGTGATCCCCATATTTTTCCACTAACTTTATTTTAATATTTTTATATTGCTTATGATCCTTACTTTTTCTTCATTAAATTTATTATTCAATAAAATGTTATCTCCATCGTCTAAAATATTCTATTTTTCTTAATTCCTGTGAATATTCGAACAACTATAAGGAATAAAGGGAGTATTACTAAATTCTACCTCTAACTGTTCAAGAAATAATCTAAACATTGATTCTTCTCAACAAGTCAATGCAAATTAATGCCTTCTGTTAGCTAGTGTCTTTAATTATTGATGACATTATGAGCTCTAGTAAGGATTAAGGAGGATTAAGGAGTAAGAGAGAAAGGTCAAGGTAGAACCTTATGTTGTTTATATCTAGACTTGTTTTTCATCGTATCAGAGAAGGAATAAGTTGATTGAATGCTAGGATAAATGTATACTTTCTTGTAAATTCTGCCAATCGGCTGAAGTATGGCTTTTCAGTTCATGGCCAATATTGAACCAGCTTTGTACTCCTGATGAGCAAAGTGTACGGGTTTGACCACCCGGGATTTATCTTGATGTATAATGTACTAGTGTTTTTTTTAAACTTTGTTGCAAGGGATGATCCCAGTGCTCGCACACGGACTCGTAAGTCAAAGGAAAACAATTGATTGGCTACAATCATTTTGGTGGGAAACTTGAATTTAGAAAAGTGGTTGTTTTTGGGTTTTCTCTATATAGACTTTGTAGGTTTGCCTGCAACCTGAGTTGTTTTAATTGCTGATAGAATTGAGTCATATTTCAGAGTTATTGTTAAGTATTGAATTTGATTTATTGTTAATCCATCTTAAAGGTCCTAAAATCGAGCATTATGAAAGGTTTCTTTATCTTATTTTAAAAGACTTTCGGCTTGTGGATTTCATACTTATTTGCAGTTGTGTCAGCCAAATGTGTTGCATTCCTAAAAGCATTTATATTTTGTAACAGAGCAGTGGCTGCTTTGGGTGTTGTATTAAGCCTGATTTAATTGCATCATTGGACCAGCGAACGAAAGCCAGTATAAGTCGGCGTCCAACAAGTAATATAAGTAGTATCTCTAGGGAGGACCACAAGTGCATGCGACATGGACATTAGTACAATGCAGTCACAAGGGAGCTTATCATCAATAAATTTATCAGTTCAAGCCCTCGATACACCTTCTGGTGTTGGCAGCTCCAATCCTCCTGAATTTGTAAATCACGGCAAGTTCTTCATACTAAGTTTCATGTGTAATCTAATAGCTATTTCCTGATCTGTTCTTTTTTTTTTCTTGGGGGTGGGTTTGAATCAGTTCTTTTGTCACAGCTTATATTTACATGAGGTCAATTTAGTACAGGTTTCAGTCGGATATGCATGTCGCATCTGGTTCAATTTTGACCATGTCTATAAAAGGCAATAGGTCCTCAGTCGTCAAATCGTCTTCTCTGTTATGCAAACAATGAAATTTAGAAAATTTCTGCATTACACTCAATATTAGTTTTTTTGATTTCTTGATTGGACTGCTTCTTTTTTTTTTTTTTTTTTTTTTTTTTTGTATTGTTGTAGTGTGTTGCTTTAACTGTATCAACTTACAGTAAATTTAACTGGGTTATTTTTTTCCTCTTGGGACTTAACCTATATAAACTTTCGGTTTAGGTTATCTACTTATCTTACACGAAATGACAAGGATTAGTGATCTTTTACTTAGTGCTCCATGAGCGACTAGACAGATTATATTTACGGTTTTTTAAATCACGGTTTGCAAATATGTTGGCAGGTCTTCTTCTTTGGAACCAGACTAGGCAATGCTGGTTGGATAACAAAAATCAAAGTAAGCAAGTACGGAAAGTCCGTGATCCAAAAATTAGGTTAGTAGATTACTCGTTGTCCAAATCTGTTCATGATTCATATAATTTTGCAACATGTATTGTGTTCTTTTCGGATTTTTCTTTTTATGTTATTGGGCATGAGTCTATTCTATACTTCATGAATCATATCATCAATCTCTAGTGGATCTCTAGAAAGGTTTTTTTGTATTGGAAGCAAAGGGACAATAATAGTAGAATATCTATCTTATTCATTGTTTGCTTTGCATCCTTGTTCACCATTCTTGCTTTTCTTTGAGATTTGAAAGAGATCATTTGGTATAACCAACGATGAACATGCAAATTTCATTGTGTTACAAAAAAAAATTAAGTTTTATTGCTTGGGAGGTAGGGGATCCTTTGACACTCCCAAATCTGAAGGGGAAGAAGGCTTGTAGTGAGAGGTGGTGCCATAAATTATTGAAGATAAGCGATTGGCACTTGGTTGTTTTGAATTGTTGTAAAGTTAAGAAGTTTTTTGGTTAGGTTGTTACTTAATTTTCTTAACGTATTCAATCAATGTTTGAAGTTTTAGGTTCATTGTGCGATCAATCATCAATAGTTTCTTAGTGAAATGGTTTCTTGCAATCGAAATATATCCTTGATATCAACCGTCCTTGTTTTCTTTCCACTAATGAAATGATAATTATCTCCTTAGCGTACACCAAACTTATTCATCCCGACTTTGATAGAATATTTCACAACTAAAAAGATAGCTAGTTTGAGATTTTGCTTTGATTCGATCGGATAAATATCCTGCATCAACAATCCAACCAAAGTAGGATTTTTGTTTCTTGGGTAAAACAACCCTAACTCCGTTGTTCTACCTATATAACGAAGTAAGTGTTTTACTCCATTCTAATGTCTTCTTGTAGGTTTAGTGTTTTATCTTGCTAGCAAATTTACCGAGAAGGAAATGTCTGGTCTTGTCTTGGTAGCTAAATACAGTGGTGCTCCAATTGCCCCTTTTCACCTTCTTCTCGAGGACAAAAACGTCTTCATTAACCTTTAAAGACCGAACAATCATGGATGAACCCTATGGGTTTGCTTTGTCCATGTAGTTACCCTTCAATATTTTTTTAGCATAACTTGATTAATGAACTAGTATTCCATCATTTAGATGTTCAATTTATAAACCAAGAAAAAATTTTGTTCTTTGGAGATCTTTTATCTCGAATTTCTTCATCATACTCCATGGTTTCTTCTATTTCATTGGGTGTTCCTATGATGTTTAAGTCATCAACATATACCGCAATTATGACAAACCCATTGTTTGTTTGGTGAAGACACATGGACAAATTTGATCATTGTTATAACCTTTGTTCCGAAGGTATTCACTTAAATGGTTATGCCACATCCTTCCAGATTGCTATAGCCTGTAAAGTGATTTTCTCAATTTTATAGAATGAAGATTTTGAGGTTTTGACCTTATATTTTCAAGTAGTTCAAGTCCCAAGGGAACTTTCTTTTATATATATATATATATATATATATATATATATATATATATATATATATATATATATATATATATATATATGTATATATATATATATATATATCAGTGTCAAGTGACCAACACAAATATGCCGTCACGAAATCCATTAGACGCATTTGCAATCCTTTACATGCAGATAAGCTAATGAAGAACCTCAAAATTGTGGCATGAACTACTATGATATGTTTTCTCATAGTCTATTCTTGGCCTTTGAGAAAAATCTTGAGCTACAAATCTTGTCTTGTATCTTGTAACTTTATTTTCTTATAAATATCCATTTATCTCCAAAGGTTGGAAATTTTGATTCGTCGAACTGACAATCGACAAAGCTTCACAGTGAAGCTCATCTTGCCTTTTACTAGAATATAAGGCGTTATATAGGATGACTTTTATTCCTTTCGAAAAACTACACAAGTCAATCCTGAGCCTTCTATCATGTTGGTTGTACCAGTAATGGTGTGGAGTTTTGATGTGATTTTCCTTATAGCAATTTTCCAAATTTTGATGCTCTTTATCATAATTGATATATCCTGCACCAGAATTATTTCTTTCTCCTCCGCAATTATTAAACCTGCCTCAATTATTATAATCTCCACGATTATTATAATCGCCTCGGTTATTATAACCTCTATAGTTATTATAATCGCCTTTAATTTGTTTTCTTTATAATTTTTTTTAGATTTGAACCCGTAACCTTTTAAATACGAATAAGAACCCTCGGGCCACTCTGACTTGCATTTAAATGTGATATTTGTTTCCAAAGATTACAATATAACCTACGCAAAAATGTTTCTCATTTATTTTACTATTCATATGTTATAATAATAATGGCAAGAATCACACATAGAGATTTTGAAATCCTTGACATTTTTGGGTGAAGATACCTGAAATAGAGTTGATCCAATGGGATGTCTCAGAGTAGACTTTTCTATTGATAAAAGTAAAAGTGTAAAATTAAAACTGAAGTCTTTTGATGATAAATACTCCCTCATTTTAATAATTTTGTCTAATTTATTTATTTTGTCCTTTTTTTATTAGGTCAGTTGATTTTGTTTGTTCCATTCTCTTCTATGGTATATCGTATTTAAAATTTTAGCAAGTCTTGTATGAGACCGTCTCACTATGAGACGAGCCTACACAAGCAACCCATTAGTAAAAAAACAAAAAAAATGAAAATTGAATTCACACTTATACAAGAAGCAGTTTTTTTAAATAGTATAGGCTGACCTAATTGAGACTGTCTCACCGTGAAACGACCTCAATAAAGAACGTGCACTATAATAGATTAATCCCATATTTATTTACAGCATATACACTATTTTTAGAGTATATTTAACTTTTTCTCTTGTTACATTATTTTGAATAAAGAGGAGTGAATTTACTAAATAAATTCAAATTGTTATTAATTTAGGTAATGCGTATGATTAAGATAGATCTTAATTACTAGCATTCTTTTATTCGGAAACACTATTTAGTTATGAGAAACTCTTTCAAGAATAAGATCATAATTTTGATAAATTTATGTGCTTCCACTTGTTATTTTGCAGAAATTAAAAAATTAGTTTTAATTTACAAATGAAATTCTGCCGAAATTTCGTCCATTAGTTGGTGTCCCTTGGGACCCCGAACCCTAAATCCGCTACTGTTCATGTTCATCAGTTTAAAATATATCCTTATTATAACATACATGTTATTTTTTTTAATGTTTTCTTTTTCCGTTCTTTTATTTTGTCAGCAACCATGGTTTCAACATACTTGATTCATTATGGCCTTGCAGTTGGAATGCAACTTATGAGAGCTTACTCGGGACTAACAAACCATTTGCTCAACCATTACCTCTTTCTGTAAGCCATTTTTATCATGTACTTTCCTTTAATGGCTTTAATAACATTGTTTATTATAATATCAAGGTTCTTTTGGTAACCTTACTTCCGACTGCGTTCCAGGAAATGGTAGATTTTCTCGTCGACGTTTGGGAGCAGGAAGGGATGTACGATTAACAAAATCGAAATATGATTAGGAAGTAGCACCAACTAAAAGACACGAGCTAATGCTCGAGAAGAAAGGATAGAAATGGCGATGAAACTTCGTTCGTACCATAACTTTTCTCAATTGTAATTGCTCTTTTAAAGTATGAATGAAACTTCTTGTTTGTTCATCTCTACTTTGTTGGGTGAATTTTAAATTATTGCTCTTTGAACTAATGTTTCCTGTGTTGTGGCTTGTGATCGACCTAAACCATATACAATTTCATCGTTACATCCTTCCATGTACAGGTTTGAATTGCCGTACTTTAATATATAGGGTTCGACTTCATGAGATAAAATGTAATCGTTTAAGAATTTACGGTTTTCTAAAAGATCTGGGGGAGGGGATTTTCTCTGTGGAAGGATAGGGGCAGCGAAGATTGAACCCAATACCTTACCCGGAGAAATTAGCACATCCAACTTTAGACAAGCCACAATTTTATCTAAACATTGGTGTATTAGTAGTTCAAGTTCACTACAGTCGCCAAAAAATTGATTTTTACTTAAATGAATAAAGAGATATAGCATATGCCATATAGGTTTTGACTCAATGCTATTCTTGGTATTGTATGGATCTTAGGCAAATTGAAAAAAATGGGCCCTCTCTATAGAACGAATGTTTAGAAAAATAATTGAGACGGATCTCATATATTATAATTAACATTTAAAACATAGACCTATCATATAATTCATAAACGATAAAAGAACTACTCATAAATTGCAAATTTTTAATTGTCTACTTCTTCAATTAACATTTTCTAATTTTAGGATCCTTTCTAATTTTGGGCCCTAGGCAAATGTCTACTTTGCCTATGGTCAGGAACGACCCTAGGTTTAGTATGTAAATTGATATAAATTAAAGTCCCTTCGTTCTTATGAGAATGCACCCAAAATGTTTTGGATGAAATTTATTGGAAATTAGGATAATTGAATTGAAGAATAAATCAAAAAATAAATAATGATAAAAATAAATGGTTAAAATAGAGTGACATTAAAAGAAAAAAAAATAAAACTATTATCAAAAAGAAAAAGTATGCAAAATGACTTTAAGATAAATAGTGCAAATTGAGATAAGAGTAAAAGTATTAAATGAAACTTTGGACATAAGTAATATTATATAATTTGTGTGATCTAACAAATTTAAAGGGATGCAATTTGCTATGTGTACAATATGGTAATCATGATCTCCCAAAATTGTCGTTGTTGCAAGTATGTGTCAATTGTGTTTTCATTAATTTCTCGATCTAAAATTGCTGCTAATAATAATATATACGAAAAAAATATTAATATTAATAATAATCTTAAATAAATCTAAAAATATTTCTGTTAAAAAATATATCATATAAGTATATAAACCAAACAAGAGATAAATTTGAAATAACAAGTAGTACTTCATAAAATCCATTTAAATAGACTTCTTATTTTTTGTTCCCAACAGAGAGCTTTGTCAAACTATTTATTCAATAATTTTAATTAATTCTATTTCTAACATCCTGATTCCTAAGAGAAATTTTTAACGGAAATAAGACCGTCAAAACGATTAGGTTGACACAATAGGCTAAAATGTTTAAAATTATTTAATTTTTTCCAAATAAATAGAATTTTTTTATTATTACAAATAACTTTTCTTGATAAAAAAAATATGTCAATATATGGATATTCAGAATTTGAAAAAAACTATAAATAAAAAAAATAATGACGTAAAACTTAAAAATTGAGTGACCGAATTTAAATGGATGGTATCACGTTACAGTCGTTTGAGATAAAATTACCAATAATTTCGGATCAAATTATTTTTGAGGTACAAATCAAAATTTTTGAATTGAGTTTTAAATTAGATAAAAAAATCCTTTCAAAACAGAAAATTGTGAGTTCTAAGTAAAGTGTGAAATAAAGAAATTTCCAAGTTAAAAGTTTTAAAACAAAACAATTGTGAGTTCTAACTTAAAACCAACAAGAGTAATTCTTGTATGAGACTTCAAGGTGAAACAAATAACCTCAAATTCAAAAGTAGATATTTAAAACGAAAGTGATTGTTTTTTTTAATATAGTTGTGGCCTACCGCCTGCCGCCAATGTCGTCTAATTTATAACTGTCTTAAAAAAAATTGGGTTAAACACAAATTCTTGAATGAGATAGTCTTATGGTAAAACTATTTCTATTAAGCTGATTCAACATTTAACGTATACTTACTGTCTAATATGATTACTTATAAGTTATAACCTTACGGCCCGTTTGGTTAGTGGTGTTAAATGGTGATAATGTAAATGATTTATAGTGTAAAATTTCATCAAAAGTTCTATATCATTTCCATGGTAATGAAATTTTGATCACAAAAATTTTTTTTTATTTATAAATTTACATTACTACCTAATACCACCTCTCCTAATGGTAATGCATTGAAATGAATTTTATGAAGAAATTGAGATGATTGAAGTTGGACAAGCATGGCCACTAAGGGAGCCAAGATATTTTTCAACCAAAATTACATTAGTTTTTCATTCTCATTACCACTGTTTATTACTACTTACCAAACGGGCCGTTAGAGTGTGATCACTTGTAACTTTAAAACAACCATTTTTTATAGTCTTAAGGTGATTAATTATAACCTTAAAGTGTTTACTAATAATCTTAAAATGATTAATTAGAGAAATTAATTAATTATATAGATCGTCTCATAGTGAGAGAGCCTCATAAATGAGAATTTGTGAATGCAAATACTTGTATGAGACTGTATCATCATGAAACACACCTTATATATTACATGGTTTGAATAATCCAACTAATATAAATTATTAACATATAACCTTTTTATTTTGACATCATCTCACGAAATACGATTTCTCACGAAAATAGATCACTTGTGAAACAACAAACCTAGTAGAAAGTTGTTGTTTGGGGCCCCATTCAACATCCGGGCCTTAAACGTAAAAGTATTAAAGTCCAAAACCCATTTCTCGTGAAGGAAATAAATGTCCAAAAAGCAGAATTCTTCCGTATGACAAAAATTGATTTCATTTCCATTTCAAACTCGTGATTCCATTATTATATCTCACTCATGCCACCTACTTTACTAATACACATCAATTCCACTTTCATCCATATATATATATACACACACCCTACCAATCCTCATATTTTCAACCTTAAATTTAGCTAAACTTCAAATTTCAAACCAATTTCTATTTTCTTTTTCCAAAATGGCCTTTTTTTCCTTACTATATTTTACTTCATTCCTAACTCTATGTCTTCTAAATTTACCCTTATGTATTTTACCATTTACTGTTATAATGTCGGATTCTACTGCCCCATCAGCCTTAGTTGATGCACCGCAAATGGGTTTTACTATGAATAAAAATGGTGCTCGAACAGATGCCCGTGAGCAAAAAGCGGTTTATGATATTATGCTTGCAACCGGGAATCCATGGGCGACTGAGATTCCCGATGTTTGTCGGGGCCGATGGCATGGTATCGAGTGTATGCCCGATAAAGATAATATCTACCATGTGGTTTCCCTCTCTTTTGGGGCCTTATCGGATGACACTGCTTTTCCTACATGCGACCCGGCCCGAGCATACATATCTGAATCCATTACTAAGTTACCTTACCTTAGAACATTGTTCTTTTACCGTTGTTTGAGTGACACCCCTCAAGCTATTCCATCTTTTTTGGGTCGTCTAGGCCCATCAATTCAAACGTTAGTGTTAAGAGAAAATGGGTTGATCGGCCCAATCCCAAGTGAGTTGGGTAACTTAACCAAGCTTCGGATCCTTGATTTGAGTAAAAATAACCTAAATGGATCAATACCAATGTCGTTAAGCCATATCAACGGGCTAAGGTCATTAGATTTAAGTGGGAATAGATTAATGGGTCAAATACCCAATTCGGGTTTTCCATCTTTAAATATTTTAGACTTCAACCAAAATCTATTAACCGGCCCAATTCCATCAAGTCTTGGGCTTAGTCAATCTCTAATAAAACTGGATCTTAGTCGTAATAGGCTTTCAGGCCCAATACCCGACTCAATTTTGGGCCTTAAAGATCTAATCCTTATGGACCTTAGCTTTAACCGGTTAACCGGCCCATTCCCAAATTCCTTCAAAAATCTCCAATCACTTCAAGCCCTAATCTTAAAAGGCAACCCAATGACATCCACAACAATCCCAAACAATTCCCTAGAGGGCATGAACAATTTGGTCACCCTAATACTATCCAACATGAAACTACAAGGCCCAATACCCACATCCTTAACCCGACTCTCGAAAATCCGGGTCATCCATCTCGACGATAATAAGCTAAATGGGTCGATACCCGAAAGTTTTAGAGGTCTAAAATACCTTAGTGAGTTAAGGATCAACAACAACCAATTGAATGGACCACTCCCTATAGATAAAGAGATGTTATGGAAAATGGGAAAGAAACTTAGGTTATATAATAATTCAGGAGTATGCTTTAAATATGAAAACGATGGTGATTTTGCTGGTGATTCAGATTTGGTAATGGAATGGGGTATTGGATATTGTAGTGTACATAGAACAAGATCAGTGCCAGTACAACATACACTTAAAAGTATTAGGGGAAGTAACAATGAGACACCCATATTGGTCAATAAATCATCTTCACTTGTATACGAATTTTGGGTGATTTATTTGTCGTGTTTTGTTTTTGCTCTCATTTGGTTATAGAAAATGTTTTGGACTGTGGTAATACTAGAGAATCTCTTACAGGAATGAAGAAAGGAATACTGATCTTTTTGTAAGTAATGAGAATCGAAAAGTCTTTAATCACCGGGTCAACGGTTAATTAATTTGGTGATAGGAAATAGTTTAGAAGTAGTTTTGAATTTTTGGTGTAAATAATATGTATATGCCTCTACTCCTAACTCCTAGCACAAAGGATTGTATTTCTATTTAAGAAATTAGAAAGGTGTTCTAATTATAATTCTTTTATACTTTTTATTTTCCATCACTTTTTATTTTAGTTTGTGCAATAATTTTATTTTATTTTTATTTTTTTTGACAATGGGCTCACTTTTATTCTTATTTTTTTTTTATTTTATCCACAAACTTAAACTTTCTCTCCATCTTAATTTATAGAAACTAATTTTAATTATTTACTTATTTTTTATCTTATTCTTCAATTCAATTTTAATTTTCAATATATTTCACCTAATTTGTACTAAGTGTAAAATAAGGCAATAAGGCGGACAGAGACACATATAGTTTAGTTGCCAATATTCTTTAACGCATTTTAGTCAAAATTTCTCTTTAGAATTTCCCTTGTTATTCATGTATTGAGTGATTGAGATAATGTGGCTTTTTAAAATCATTTTTTTGTTGAGAATCTTATAGGAGAAAGCGAAAGTAACAAAAATTTGACAAATAAATTGTACGTCTATGAGAATTGTGGAGGTGAAATCAAAACAAATGTGGATCAAACAAGCAAATTGTGCAACTAGTTAATAATTTTATAAGATGACTAAAATAGATGAGAAAATTCTGTATTAATTTGTCTCACGATAAAATGAGTTTATACAAGGAGTCTAAAATTAATGTTTTAATAATTATAGTGTTAATTTTAAAATTCAATTGAAATATTAAACATAATGCAACTTAAATCAAATATTTTATGTAAAAAATAGATTCCAATTAATTTAATTGAGCGATTTTGCCAAACTATTTTGTAATAAACCGCCTTAAAAATTTTTTTGTGAAACTAGATTTGTTTTGGGCCTTCAAACCCATTATAAGCTACAAACTAACCAAAAGTTCAAAGTCCAAAGTCCAAAGTCCAAAGTCCAAAGCTTTATTAGGCAGTTTATTAAGAGACTGTCTTTAATAGAGACGATTCTCAAGAGCCCAACCTAGTATAATCAACATATAAAAAAACTGAAAAACTGCTTCCAAAAATTCGCGCACGTCAGACAAGGAATGTGAAGTTCACCTTATTAATTGCCTATCTTCCTATTTCCCAAGTGTAATACATCCTCGAAATGAAGAAATCAGTTTTTTCATCTCCCTTTTACAATACTCAACTATATCGTCCTTGTTTGCTCCTCAAATCATCTAAGAATGGAAAATTTAATGCTTGAATTCAATTGTAATTATGCTAGTACAATATTCTGATTTTTTTTAAAAAAATAAGCTTCATCCATGGTGGAAAACAGTGATGTTGAAGAAGACAACAATGTCTACCATTTGGGAAAAGGTAATAAAAGCAATTGTGATTATAAATTCATATATTTGGAAATATGACCAAAGATAATTGGTATATAACTATAAACATTTGACATTAGGTTGACTGAACATATTTTTTCTAAAAGGGTTTGGAGTTATAATTGTAAACATTTGGTAATATAATTATATGTAATTGGTATTATAACTCTGCTTGTTTGCTTGTATGATCACAGATAATCATATGTATAAAAAATGTGTTAAGACACCAACTTGAACATATAACCCCAACTAAACTATGTTATAACATTAACTACTCAATTTTATAACCCCAACTAAAATATGTCATAACCCCAACTAAACAATATTGTAATCCCTTTTTAAGTAATGTTATAACCCTTACCAAATAATGTTATAGTCCTAATTAAACTATGTTATAATCCCAACCAAAATATGTTATACTCCCAACTACATAATGTTATAACCCCAACTAAAAAAATGATGTAAGCCACACTAAACAATGTTATACTCCCAACTATACCAACCTATGTAAAATGTTCATATTTATAATACTAGTCATATTTAGTTATATCCCCAAATATATGAATTTATAACCACAATTGCTTTTATTACCTTCCCCCAAACAGTAGACATCGTTATTCTCCACCATTGATGAAGCTTAATTTTAAAAAAACTCAGAAGATTGTACATTTATAATTACAATCATTCTCAACAAATAATATCTTAAATTTTCGTACCTTTCAAAACATTATTGTTGTCTTGAATTTGAGATGTATTCAAATAACAACTGAAATCCCACATTAAATCTTTTATTGTAATATGATTTGAGAAGAAACCCATAGTGGTATACTTGATGAGGAAGAGGATGAAGAAGAAAATCAATGTCAGGGAAAAAAGAGAGAGAAATTAAAAGAATAAAAAATGAACGTTGTACAAGACGGGCCTACGGCCACGGCCCACTAAAAAAATTAATAATTTGTCATTAAGAAGACTTGAACTCAAACCTATTGTGTGATAGATAGGATTGTTAACCATTAAGCTAAGCCATAACTATTATCTTAATTGCAATGTTTATTGATTTTAAAATGTATAATTGCAATAATTATAATATAGTGTGCATAATTGGACAGACACAAAATTTATGTAGACGTTAAATAATTGAACTTTAGCTAATTTTCCTAATAAATACTTTTTAATTTTTGTGAGTATTCTTTTTCTATAATTATAAATCTCATAAATTTATGCTTTTTTTTTATTTTGAATCTGTTTCCTTTTTTATATTGTTTTGCTCTTGTGTTTATTTGACTAATTTCATTTGCGTTAATTTTATTTTTATTGGTGCGTACATCCAATATTACAGATATGTAATTTTTTAATCTATGTTCTATACTTTCTTGGTTTTTTTAGTTATATAATCTCATTGTAACATAAAACCGAAAAGATATATCGCGAGGGCTTGTGATTTAAGTTTCGCACTGGGCCCTTAGAATCTTAGGGCTGGCCCTATACGCGCCAGTGATTAGTTGTATTTGATTATTTATTTTAAAAAAAAATTTTAAATGATCCGGCCCAAAATAAAATGTCTTTAAAGACGGTCTCAAGTAACAGTTTATGAAGCTTTATTATTGCAACCACTTGGCCAAACCTACTAAATGAGGTGTAAGATTAGTTGAAAGTGTTGTATGAGATGGTTTATTTGAGAGACGCATTAGATATATGAACTAAACAGCTTAATTAATACAAATTAAAGAAAAATAAGAATGTGAGCTTCTTGTTTCGAGGTTATCTGTTGAGAGACGATCTCACAAGAGTAGCTGAACTTATTTTAATAAAATAAAAAAATTAAATATAAGATTGGAAAAAAAGTATCCCTAAGATAAACTCCTTTTGTTTGAGTCTTGGGCAAGGATAACAGCGAACAAAAAGGATATGGTCAAAAAGTCAAGAAAAGTTTTGTTCACAGTACTAACAGCAAATAATTGTTCATTATAATTTTTTATTTAAATGTACCATTTTTTAAAAGGAAAAAAAAATTATCTTTTTATTTGTTGTTAGTAACAAGTCAAAAATAAATGATTACTTATAACCTGAAATTAATCACTTATAAAGTTATAATCTTAAAATGATCAATTATAGAAATAAATTAATTGTATGGATCTCTCATATGAGTCCGTCTCATAGTGAGACGGTATCGTATAAGACTTGTTATATATTACTGCTCCCATGTTACATGAATTCGTCTCATTGTTTTGAAATGTGTTACATGTTTAAGGAAAACAAGACAAATCTAAAAGGATGGAGAATGTTATTCTTGATGATTTAAGGGGTAATTTAATTCTATTTTAGTGTTAAATTAATGAGACTCTGAGTTTTTTAATAATTATATATATTTTTTGTTTTTTTCTCATGCTCGTCCTAAACTACATAGACAAAATCATGAGGCTTACAATTTTAGGAGCATCAGAACGATAGATTGGAAACTTGGGTAACTTATGCCATTAGGAGTTTTAGCATATGGTTGATAGTCAGTAGCTAATTGAAATGGTTGATTTGATAAGCTCATTTTATCAACTAAGTTGATTAGCTAATCCAGTCTGACGTTCGGATAATCGAATAAATTTTTTTAAAAAAATAAAAAAATTACAACACATAATAGAATCAATAGTTAAAGTCTTACAATCCAAAATAACAATAAAAGTCTTACAATACTTAAAAGTCTTACACTAATACACTTCAAAATTACAAATTCATCCTTCGAGCCTTCATACTTTTAAAACGATCAATAATCATTTCATCGGAAACTTGTAGAAACACTTCCTTCTCAATAAAAGTAACCAAACAATCATTCATAAGTTGATCACCCATGCTATTTCTCAACTTACTTTTGACATATGTCATTGCGGAAAACACTCTTTCTACACTTGCCGTAGCAACAGGAAGAATCAACATCAACTTGATTAGCAAATGTATAAGAGGAAATGTCTCATGTCTCTTTGTTTCAACAAGCATCATGGAAAGAGAATTGATATCTTTCAAATCATGAAATCTTTCATCGTTTAACATAGTATCCAAGAACACATCTAGTTGAAGATCAAGAGCCGTTAAATCATTACATGAAAACTCCTTGGGATATAAAGAAGCAAGTTTAAGTATCTTCTCTTTATCAAAAGATGAAAAGTTACCTTTAGGACTTAGAGAGACCATGCATGTAAGTAACTCCATGTTAATCTCATTAAAACGGTTATCAAGCTCTTGAAGATGCAAATCAATTACTTCCAAAAAGATTCCAACCCGAAAATGATGTAGATTTGTAGCTTGTTGAACAAAACGTCTTCCTCTTCCTTGAGGCACATAATGAGCATCTATAGATGGAACATCAATCTCGTGTTTAGTACAAAATGTAATAACTTTTTTTAAGAGATTATCCCATCCTTCATCTCTCATCTTTTGCAACACATTTTTTGTAGTACTAACAAGTCTAATGGCATTAACAATATCTTGTTCCTTTCTTTGTAAAGCAATACATAAATCATTAGTGTAGCCAAAGATAATCAACATCAAATGAGCCACAAAAACAAAATCAAATGACTCCAAAAATCCCTAAACAATTTGAGCTTTGAACTTATCGTTCGAAGTGCCATGTTTTCCAATCCACTCAAGTACTTCAATAATTGAAGGAAACAAGTTCGTGATATTTATTAGACACTTGTAATGAGATCCCCAACGTGTATCTCCTGGCCTACTCAAACCACGTTCTTGATTTAAACCCGATCCACTTTCAATTTCCCCCACTTCCAATGCTTGAGCCACTACTTGAGCTTGCTTTTTTCGAATCATGTCTCTTCTCTTACAAGAAGCTCCAACTACATTCAACAAGTTTGCAAGTACTTCAAAAGGCCAACCACAACTATCATTCTTTTTAGCAACCGCAACTAGAGCTAGTTGTAGTTGATGAGCAAAACAATGAATGTAGTAGGCTCTTGGAGTATCATTCATAATCAAAGTCTTAAGGCCATTGATTTCACCTCTCATGTTACTCGCCCCATCATACCCTTGACCTCTTATCATGGATGGACTCAATGAATATTCCATAAGCAAGGACAAAATTGCATCTTTAAGAGATAAAGCGATAGTGTCACCCACATGTACAATGCCTAAAAAGCGTTCCACTACCGATCCACTTTCTCTTTTAACAAACCGCAAAACAAGAGCTAGTTGTTCTTTTTGAGACACATCACTAGATTCATCGGCCAAAATAGAAAAGTAACCATCTCCAACCTCTTCTATTATGCGCTTGGTAGTCTCCTTTGCACAACAATTGATAATGTCTTTTTGAATTTTGGGAGATGTCAATTGACAATTTTTGGGTCCATTTTGAAAAGTATGTTGTTTGACTTCATCAACCTTCTCCCCTAACCACTTCAAAAGCTCAAGAAAGTTACCCCTACTATTTAACTCCTCACTTCCATCATGTCCCCGGAATGCCAAACCTTGGCCCAAAAGAAATCTCAAACAAGTTAAGGATGCATTCAAACGAATATGATATGAATCCATTTGAGCTTGACTCTCATTATCAAACACAACTTCAATTGATGTCTTTTTTGCATCTCTTAAATTCACATATTTCTCATAAGCAACATTATTTGCACTTTTAACTCCACCAACATGCTTTTGAAACCTATCCGGTTTATTCCAGCATTTAAACCCTCCATTAACAAATGCATCACCCCCATTGTAAATTTCAACATCCCTCTTGAACAAATAACAAGCAAAGCAAAATGCGGCATCTTTTTCAACACTATATTCAAGCCAATCCCATTTTTTGAACCAATTGACACTAAAACGGCATAAACCACCTACTTGTTTTTGAGGGAAAACATGTGTTTTTGGTTGGCAAGGTTTTTTAAGAATATAAGCTCTTCTAACCGGATTTCTTTCATTTGGGGGATAATCCATTATGTTTTTTCTCAATCCCGGGTCATGAGGAAGAAGTTCAACATCATACACCCAATCATCATCCAATGGTTCATCACAATCATCATCCAATGGTTCATCACAAGCACTTGAACCACCTACTTCCATATTAACATCTTGAGTTGGAGGGGAACTTAAAGGAGAAGGAGGTGAGTCAATGGTTTCGTTAAATGATCCTTGGGATGTCATTCTCTTAAACAAGAATTCACGAAGATTGGGTTGTTTATCCTCGCCTTTTGACTTCTTTGAACTTGAACTACTTGATATTTCCTAATTAAATTAAATTAACTAATTAACATTTAACAAACAAATAAGAAGCTCCAAGCCTCCGCCCTCCAACATGGACCAACAACATCAAAGCACAGTAATTCATAATTAATTCTTTATAATCACAATAAATAGATCTTTCTAAATCAAAATAAATCTTTCAAAATTAAGTACATATAATTCTAAATCAAAAGACATGATTCAATCAGTGATGTTCACTAAGTATTAGTTCACTGAGTGAACTAATACTTGATAAAAATAAAATTATGGGCTCTAAACACTGCCCTTACTCAATTTACATAACATAACCATTTGATTCATCTTCACCATAAAATCAAAAAGAAAACGAATGATGAAAACCAGCATTCAAAACCAACATTCATCTTCACCATTTGATTCAGAACATCAAGATCAAGAGAAATAGAGAATCAATATCAAAACGAGTAAACGACAGTCGACAGAACCAACATTCAAAAATCAAAACCAGCATCAAAACCGTAAGCATCAAAACCAGCATTCATATTACTTGAATCAAATTAAGTATCTAAATTTAACCAACAAACAATGAAACAAATCAGTAAATCAACAAATGATAATTAGGGATTTAGGGAGTTAGGGTTCATAAATGAAGAAATTATAATTAGGGTTCATAAATGTACGGCGTGACGGCGGTGGCCGGTGGCACTGGGGAGGCAGGGACGGGAGCGCCGGAGGTACGACGTCGACGTGGGTTGACAGCAGGGCGGCGAGCCGGCGAGGCAAGCAGGGAGGAGGCGAGGAGCAGTTTGCGAGTTCGCTGTTTCGCGTGTGGCTTGGCTGCTTGCTTTCTTTCTTTCTGAAATGGGCGTTCTCTTTCTTTCTTTTCCCGTGTTTTGGTTTTAAATTTTTTTTTTCTCTTTTTTATTTTTCAAACTGGGGGTACAGTTGTACCCCCTTGTCACTTAATTCGGTCCGCCACTGAGCTAATCTCAATGACTCTGATAGCAACAGTTTGTTCTAAATTAGTTGACTAATAACTAAAACTAATTGTTTCAACAATTTAATTTACTAAATCCTGAGATTATATAATTTAACCATCCAATCATCTATTTGTACCTAAATAAATTTAAATTCATCAATTGCTACTTGAACAATATAATAAGCTAATTTGTCAAAACACCCCTAATTGCTAAACGACCCTAGTGATAGCCATGGGCCGATTTATTCGTATCTGAATCGTAAACCGATTCGAAAAAAATTCAAACCGGCCAACAATCGAGCTTGAATTGGCTCGAATCGGTATGCTTGGCTAGTTCAGGTTGTTTCAAGAAAAAATATTCGAACCGGACCCGAACCATTGAACCGATTCGATTCGAACCAAAGAACCAGTGAACTGGTTCAAAAAGCCCGAACCGCACCGGTGAACCGAACCAAACCAATTCGAACCATTTAACCGAACCGATTCAAACCATTAAATCGAACCAATTCGTACCGAACCATTGAACCAATCCTTCCAACGGCTCTTTTTTTGAATTTTGAATCTTTCCATCCATATTTTCTATAAATATCCACCCAAAATTTCACTTACTCCCCACATCTCTTCATCTCTAATTCTCTATTAGAAATTTACTCTCTACTTCTTTTTACAATTAGTAGATTAATTAGCCTCTGATTATTTTTCTCTCTAATTAACAAAAAAATAGTTTTAATTTCTTTATCTTTAAGTAACAAAAAAAAATGTCACTAATTATTTCTTTTTCTTTTTAGCATAATAATTAGTCTTTAATTACCAATTTAATCATGTCTTCTTTCCTCAAAAAAGCTTCAAAAAAAGTTTCAAAGGTTGTTTCCGGTGGAAGCAAACATAAAAGAAAAGCTTCATCAGATCCATCAATAACACCTTCGATTACAAACTATGAAGATGACTTCAATACTGATGATGTTTTGGAATTTGGAGCGCAGTTAGAGACGGAACTTGACGTTGGAGCAACAACTCCTCTAAATGCCAATAAATCTCGGCAATCATCGGTTGCGTCGGGGTCAGGTGCTCGACGAGTCACCTAAGATACAGGTAAGCTTAATAAATTAATGTTAATTATGGTTTCTTTTATATTCGAAGTTCATGAAGTGGAAGAAATTAATTCTGATTATCATGAAGAGGTTGATGAACCTCGTAATTTGGTTTTATCAAGGTGGTGGTAGACCTATTTCCTTTGTATGGAAATATTGTTCCAAGGTTGCTAAAGTGACGAGCCGGGCTTTGATGTGTTTTGTGATATTTGTAAGAATGCCGGAGTTAAACCGGTCACTAAGTATTCTATGAAAAAAGGTATGTAACTCAATTCCTAATTTTATTAGCATTTCATTACAATTGCATTTTTATTAATACTTGTGTATTACATATTAGATGGAGGTACAGGGACAATTGCTCGACATTTATCACGAAAGCATGGAATCATAAAGGACAGTTGTAGTGCTAGTGCAAGCGGGAACCGACAAACACAACTCCACGGGTATGCAAGTGAAATGCCTGGCACTGGCATGCCTTTCTCTTATAATAGAAACATAATGATTGATGAATTTAGTAGATATGTGATTGGGGATGAAATGCCTTTCATGCATGGAGAAAGTAAAAACTTTGAATATTTTACTAGAGTCTCTTTACAACCACAATTTAGAGCCGCCCCTAGAAACACCCTTAAGCGTCACACTCAAGTTCCTTATCAAGGAGCTAAGGCTCAATTAATTGAAATGTTTCATAATTTAGATAATCATGTTAGTTTAACCACGGATACTTGGAGCTCTTGTTTTGGTGAGCCTTATATGTGTGTTACCACCCATTGGATAGATGAGAATTGGTACTTGCAAAAACGTATTATTGCTTTTAAGGTAATGGAGGATAAACATATTGGTTTGAACATCAACAATCCTATGATGGCCATTTGCAAGAAATATAATTTGCGTGATAAAGAATTTTCTATTTTTGTTGATAATGCAACGGCAAACACTAAGGCAATAGAATATTTGATGCATGAATCTTCATTTACTAAGATTTTAAATGGTGAGTTTTTTACATGTTAGATGTAGTGTGCATGTACTTAATTTATCTGTTCAATAAGGTATAAAGAAATTATCACCATTGTTAGATCCTATTAGAATGGTAATTAGGTGGACAAGGAAAGAGATAAAGTATAAAAGAAAATTTGAAAAAATGTGTGTGGATGCTGGGTTACGAAAGAGAAAATTTAGTCTAGATACACCAATACGTTGGAACTTCACCTATAAGTTGTTAACTCAAGCTATTCAATATCATGAAATTCTAACTTATTTATATAACAATTGTATTAAAGATCCTACAACCATGATTACAGATGCCCATTGGAGCCTTGCTATTTTAGTTCTTAAAATTCTTGTTGTTTATGATCGTGCTACTAAAACATTTTGTTATGTATATCAGCCAAACATTCTATTAGTTATTTTAGAATGCATAAAAATAGTACATGAGATTACTAATAATATGAATGTTGATGTGTTAAAGGATGTGCTCCAAGATATGATGGAATAATGGTTATCATACTTTGAAAATATTCCTTCTATTTACGGTGTTGCTTGTATTATTGATCCAGCTGTTTGTGTGGAAGGTTTACGTAAATTGTTACAATTTTATTATGCTTTTCTCAATCGACCTACTTAAGATGTTGATGGTTATATTGAATCATGTAAAAGAATTTTACATGATCTTTACAATTACTATGCTTCTATATATAACTTAGGGACTTCAAGTAACAATGCACCATTTGAAGGTGTACAAACATATGATCCATTTATTTGTAATATTCTCAATAGTCAAAATCAATTTGCTACATCTTCTAGCTCCACCCGTCAATCCATGGAAGTAGATGATTATTTGTGTCGTCACTTTGAATTCCAAGAAGATCACGAAATCCTAAAATGGTGGCGACAAAAATCCGGTAAATTTCCCATTTTGGCTAAAATTGCAAAGGACATCCTTGCAATTCCGGCCTCCACCATTGCTTTGGAGTCTGCTTTTAGTGCAGGTAGAAGAGTTTTAGATGAAAAGAGGTCTCAACTTGCTCTAGATACCATCCAAATGTGCGTATGCAAAAAGGATTGGGATCAAGCCGAAAAAAGAACACGGGGCTTAAGGAATGATGATGATCAAGACGATGATGAACCGTTGATGCTGATGAACACGGATACATTGACAGGATCTCCCCCAGAAAAAGATGAAAGCGACTTTAATTAGACTTTTTCAACAACAAACAACTACAACAAAAAAGATCAGTAAACAAAACTATGTGGACTTTGATTCCTTCGGGATACGTAGGCAACTTAATATTTATACTAAGTCCAAGTCCATTCCCCCTCTTTTTTTTTTACTCTCTAGTTAATACGTTAATTATGTATTATTTGTAATTTTGTAGAATATTTAAAGAGATAATAAATTAGTGTATTGATCATTATTTATTGTATTTATTTTTTTATTGGTTAATATGATAAATATTTATAAAAATAAAAAATAATTTGAATTTGAACGAATTATTCATCATCGAATCGAACCTTGAATCGGTCGTGAACCGAACCTTGATTCGACTCGAACCGAAAAAAAAGCTCGGTCAAGCCGGAACTAGTTCACGATTCGATGGGGTCGAACCGGGACCGAATCGGAACCGGTCATGAGTGCTTCAAGTTCAAAAAAGTTTGATCCGAACCGTGGCCAATTCGAACCGGAACCGGTCCGAACCGAACCATGGCCATCTCTTAATGGCCCCACCATCTTGTGCAAAATTTTTAACAGCCTGGCTAGTATGAGATCGTTTCACGGTGAGATGACCTCAAAACAAGAAGCCCATAAGCTAGAAATTTCTATTATCAAGCTATTGAACCTAAATATTAAAAATGTCTTACGATGAGACCGTTTCATACAAAAATTCGATAATTTTTTTAAAGCATGTAGTTAACGGATTCATTATGCCATAATAGCCATTGCTAGGTAAAAAAGAAAGGAAATCAGCTTAGCCGCTCCATCAAGGCACACCGCACTATATAAAAAAACCAAATTCCCTTTCCTTTCCTACAAGAAGCCACAAAATCCTCCCTGTCTAGCTTATATCAATCCTAAAAGAGAAATCCTTCCAAAAATCCCTACTCAAAAACCCTAATTTTTTCAAATTTGAATCGTTGATTTGATTCATATAATCTGAGTTCTTTTCAATCCTCAGAGGATTCATCTCTGAGATCGAAACCTTTTGAAATTTATTAAAATGTCTGCAATTTTATGTGGAAAGAGATCTCATTTTGAAGAATTACCAGATTTTTCCACTACACCTGTTTCCAAAAAGATTCGCTGTTCTTCTTCTTCTCCTGTAAGATTTTCACCATTTTCTCCGCCTTCACGCTCTCTTCTTGACAAGCTCAGGGAAGCCTTCCCTCTTATGGACCACCAGGTTACTTCTTTTTCTCTAATAATTGCTAATTTTTCTTTTCAACTTTTTGTTTTTTTTATCGAATTGGTTAGATAGTTTGATTTGTTTGATTAAAGTGTTGGGTATAGCAAAGCGTTTGATTCATTAATTATGGTTCTTAATTGAAGTTGTATATTGATTTATCGATAAATTGGAGTTGCTACGGCCTACATGGATATCTATCTTTCTTTAAGATCGATTCCGTTGTGATGTTTGGATATCACTTTTGCCCGGCGTTCCTGATTTGCCACCACAAGTCACCCAATAAGATTAATTAACTTAGATTGTTTCAATTTGTTATTTGCAAGGTATTAGTAATATGCACGGCTTTACTCAACTCCATCTAATTAGATTAAGACTTTGCTTTTCCACCGCCTTCAATTTCGTTTGCATACTTCTACACCTTTTGTGAAGATTGAGGTTTGTATTTTATTGATGATATATCGTATGTGTATAGCTAGGGTTGGGGTAGCAGATATAGCTAAACATTGTGGTTGTAATCAGCAGGGAATCCAAGAAGCTAATTGGGATAATTGGTTAAACACTTATCAACCAACTTGGTTGCGTTTCTTTTTCCCAATTCTACGAACAGTGTTTTTAATCAAATGACCCGTGCCAGATCTTATTCAAGATTCCCTTGGTTGTAGTGTTTTTGTTCTGAATGCTATTTTAATTTGTATTTGTGTTGTCTATGGTTTGTTTATTTTCTGAGCATTGTAAATTCCTCATAAAATGTGCATTTTGCGTACTCGTATTCAAATAAAATGTTTTGCACTCTTCTTTGAGCAGGTTCTGGAGAAAACCTTGGAAGAATTTGGTGATGATATTGATGCTGCCATTAAGTGTCTGCACGAGTTATGTATAGGAACCTCTGAAGAAACTTTGGGGTCTCTGAATCATGTAGATGCACTAGCAGAGCAAGGTCTGTACCTTAACAGATGTATTTGTATATATTTGAGTTTTGCTATCTGATAATCTGACAATAAAAAAGAGCATTTAGATAACAAAATATGTTCTCTTTGTAGGTGGTTTGTCTGCAGAGGAACAACCAGTGCCTACTGCAGATTGTTCTGCCCAGAACTTGCTCCCAACAGATGGTTGTCAGTGGGTGGAATTCTTTGTTAGAGAGATGATGAGTGCATCGAGTGTAGATGATGCACGAGCTCGCGCTGCTAGGGTTCTGGAAATTCTTGAGAAATCAATAAAGGACCGTGCAGCTGCTGAGGTTTCTGAGAACTATCAGAAGGTACTGTTTGATCTTGTATGGCATAATGTAGCTCTAATACTTGTGTCTAGTACAATTGTTAGATGCCAATTGCCAACAAGAGGCAATCATATCTTATGCCTTCATGCTTCTTAATTGTTGCATATATATAATTGTAGAAGTCTGTTTTGACAGGAGATGTTGATTTGCAAACTGATAAATAAGATGCATGGACAGGAAACAATCAACTGCATTAGCTTTTTCACTATTGTTTATTATTTGTAGTTATTGGCTTGCATATTATTTTCCTCCCATTTATTGATTGCATCGTCTTTCCTAAAAAGCTCTCGCACAAAAATAACAATGCTCCTTAACCAGATGTAATTTTGTTCTTAATATTGAATTTTCCGAATCAATCTTCCCCACCTTTTTAACGGGACCGTCAAAATTTGGTCTTTTTGATCTGTCCTTCTCCAGCTCAGCTCCCTGAAAGTTTTGAAAAATACTACACAATAATACTGCAATATTTTCAGTTTGGCATTGTGAAACTGCACATAGTTCTTGCCATAGATCAATTGGAGGGCCATGGTGTCACTTTCCTAAAGAGTGTGTTTGGATGTATAGAGAAGGAAAGGAAGGGGAGGAAGGGAAGAAAGAGGAGCTTTCCTACCAAATCTCTCCATTAAATGAAAGATTTGTTTCTCTACAAATGTGAAGGATACAGTTCTCTGAGTCTGATCCCCCTCCATTTTGCTCCCCTCCTTATTTGCTATCCAAATGGAGGAAACTTTATCTCCCATTTCCATCCATTCCTCCCCTCAATTTCTTTCAATCAAAACAAAACATTAGTCTCGTCTCCTAGGAGACTTGTCCTTAAGGAGATAAAGTAGTATGATTAAACCATAGGTTTATTCATCTTTAGACTTCCTATGTCGTGTAAATAACGTATAAGTATTACATATGGGTATGTTTTGTATTATGTTTTGGAAAATTTACCCTGAATAATAAAACATTTCGCTGATTTCCTACAACAATACAAACTTTTGATTAACTATGAATATTGCCAACTTAGAGGATGCTTTCTTATAGCATCTTAACAAGTTGAGTGTCTTACTATAGAACGTTATTTTACACAAAAATAAAGTTTAATAAAATAGTTTTTTGTAAAAACCAAACCACATATTTCTTTAATTCTCCCACTACCACCCATTCCCCTCCACCTCCCCAGTGTCAACCAACCTGTCCTGGGGACCACCCCTAGTCTACATAAGATGAAATGAACGTCCACCATCTTCAATAAGCTCAACCACTGCGAAGAACCAAGTTAAAAGTGAGGGGGTTGAGGTAACATTGTCGTCAATACATTTGAGGTTGAAGAGGAAAACATTATTTTTCAGGCCATGACATGAGTATGCTTGAATTAGCTTGTTGTAAAGAGTTAAAGTTGGTTTGGGAATAAGGTCGAATAGTTGTTGTACATAAGGAATGTATGGGATTTTAAGGTTTTCCAATTAATATTTGGGTATAAATTGTAATGTAATCTAGAATGTTGTGTGGGTTGGCCAAAAGCATTAGAAGCTTCTTCGAGGTCTAATATGTCGGTGACATTTTTGTTGCTGAAACGCCCGGGGTTGTGACCAGAAAACTCACCAACCTAGATTTGGACTAGCATCAACTAGTGGAGGTCGTCAAGGTGGGGGTATCACATGTGACAGCAAAGGGGGGAGGTATCAAGTGTGACAGCAAAAGGACCTAGTGAGATAGGTAGCTGTTGGCAAGGGAAGGGGGGTGGTGTTCATGGTGGTTGGTAAAAAGGGTATTTTTCTTTTCATTAATTGTTGGGAGAGATCAACTCTAATTAGGCTCACCCAATTTTTAAAATAGGAAAAAATAAAGATACAAATGAAGCACTTTAATTTTATCTTGACAATTTCTATTTTCATGGATATATTCTTTCTTCCTCATCCATAGCTCTTCTTCTCCATCAAGTTATTCATGTCCACCCTTTATCTTCAATTTAATTTTCACCATTAAAATCAATTTCTCCATCAAACCATTCATGGCTACTCTTTATCTTCTCCAATTTAATTTTCACTCATAAAGAAAATTTGAATTTTGATTCATTTAAGATTGAGATTATGTTGACTAGAGTTAAGATTGAGAATAGGCTTAAGTTTCGAAGATCTTGTAATGGAATTTTTTTTTTGTATATTAAGAGCCCTTTTTCACATTGATATAAATTCCCAACTAATTGAATTTCGTTTCTTATCCAAATTGAATTATAATAGTTTTTTGTATATTGAAATAAGTGTTTTTGTATCTTGGCATATGCGTTTACATGCTAAAGTAGACATTGTAAATAGTTTAAGTAGTCATTTTAAATTAGTTGAATTATACTTTTAAAATGATTAAATTAGGTGTTTTTCATACATACATAAGCATGTGTTTTCACATACTAAAGTTTGCATTTGAAATAGTTGAAGTAGTCATTTTGAAATAGTTATTGTATGCATTTGAACGTAATAGTGGCAATTTAAAATAGATATTATAGTTGGTGTTTTTGCCTATTGAAGTAAGTGTTGTTTCTCAATGAACTAGATATTTTGAATAATTGAGGTAGACATTTTAATTTAGTTTTTGTAGGTATTTTTAAATTGTTAAGTTGACATTTTGATTGTTATAGTAGGTGTTTTATAGTATTAAAGTATGTGTTCTATAGTGTGTGTTTTGTACTTATGGTAAGTTTTTTATAGAATTAAAGTAAGAGTTGTAAGATTCGATAGTTGATGTTTTAATATTATAAAGATACTTTTAAGATAGTAGGTGTTTTAAAATATAATGTTGCTTTGTAAGGTATCATATGAATCATAAAATATTGATTTCTACTTAGCAAAAATACCTAATATTACTCATTAAAATACTACTCTTGATAAAAAAATCTATTATAAACCATCATAGTACGTATTTGTACATGTAAACTACCTACTAACTAGTGAACCATTATTCTACCTACTAGTGAACCATTATTCTACCTACTTTTACCGGTAAAAACAACTACTAAGACTCATTAAATTACCTCCTTTTAGTTATAAAACGCCGATGATATTAATTACAATAATACCTACTTCTAGTGATAAAATTCCAACTTCAGTAAGTTAAAATACCAAATACAACTTTCTTTTAATCTTCCATTCTAATTTTCTTGATGATTTGATTAAATTTTTATGGTTGAGAGGATAAATGTATGATTGAATAAGCGAATAATGTTTTTCGATTTAGAGGATGTTCATGAGGGAAGAAGAAAACAATTTTCTTCAAAGCGTGATTAACTTTTAGTTACAATCATTTTTTTTAATTGAACTTTAATGGACTGAGCCTTTGGAAGCCGTTGTTCAAAGAGGCGGTCTCTCAAGAGACCTGCTGTTTTCTTTTTTATTTTATAATTTATTTTATTTTATTGTATTTTATTTATTAAGAATTGATATTATTGTAGAGAAATCAACAAAAAATTATATTATTTACGGTAATTTTTCCTTGGCCTTGTGCGTAATTCTCCAATGCAGGAAAACAATATGTTGAAGGAGCAAATTCAAGCCCTTGTGAACGATAACAATATACTTAAACGAGGAATTCAAATTCAACATGAGCGTCAAAAGGAATATGAAGACATCATTCAAGAAGGGCAGCACGTAAAGCAATTACTTTCTCAGTACCAAGAGCAACTAAGGAGATTGGAGTTTACTAATTATACATTGACTATGCATCTCAAACAAGCTCAACAAACCAATTCTATACCTGGACATTATCATCCTGATGTATTTTAAGTGTATTTTAGTTGATGTATCTTTAATATTTGTAACTTGGATGTTGAATACATTCAACTGCCCAACTAGTATCTAATTTATTTGTTGTTGTTACTTGGTACAATGGAATACGGATTTTTTTTTTAGTTTACTTGCTACTTTTTTCTTTCTTTTTAATATATAAATATATACAGTTCATGTGAAGAAGGATATGGTTTGCCTTTTATTACTTTTTACTTTGAATCGAGGCTTTTTATCTCTTTTCATAAGGGTATGATTTGTCGTTTTTTCATATTCTGATCATAGTTTTTATTAACGAGAATATTGGGTATGGTGATGTGAAGTATGATGTCTTTTTAATGAATAAAATTGAGCAAGGAATAGCTAATAGCTATTATTTGACATTCTTCATGAGAACTGCTTTGCACTTCAATTGCAAACCATCTAGGAATTGTTCCATATTTGTGGAACATGGCTTGGCCAAGAATCCCATTATTCCTCCCCTCTTCCTGACGCTCTTTAGTCTCTTCTATATGTGCTATAGCTTCTAGGAATGTTGGTCCTGGAATCTTCCTCATAACCTAGAAAAAAGGGAGCTCTCTTGATGTGTACTCTTCAATATGAACCATTTTTGTCGGTCTTTTCTTTTTCTCTCTTTTCAGTCGATGAACTTAAGATTTTAAAATTGAATAAATGTGTTAAATTTAATACTTTTTTAAATTTAAATATGATTTGAGATAGTAGAATTTAGAAAATGGCTTGAATATACATAGAATTAACATATCCATTAAGGTTTAAGCTACATCTTCGTCTGTTTTGATCTATCGCTTTCGCTAAGTATCAAAGTTAACTAATGCAATGCTCTGGCTTTTGATATGACATTGACTAACATTATGACTCTACGGAATTATAATCCAATAATCTAAAATTTCAAACATTATTTACCTACTATTATGTGTTGCATATTGCATAAATGTAAATGATAAAACTTTTTTTAACTGACAACATGACTCAAGGAAAGTATAGCGATTCATCAAAGGCAAGAGCTCAACTTGCATTGCATTTTGCTAAAGAAATGCCCAAAAGTTTACTTGGAAAGACACTAATACCAACACTCATTTAGATTCTAAATATTGGAATCAACACTACTTTAAACTTAAGCTGATGGTCTTATATGTTATGTATTTTAACACGCCTCCTTATACAAGAATTCTTTGGAATATAATTTTCCTGCCATATATAACTTTAACATTCCACTTGAAATAATAGGGGTGGAAGAGATTTAAAATAGTGATTCTATGACTCCTTTGTCGTTGGCTTCTGATTCAACCTAAAGTTTAAATTGATGGTCGAGATCACATAATTTGTTGTATACTCTAACAAACGTGGAAACTTTATTTTTGTTAATGATAAGATGATAACAAAAGGGCCACAATCCATTACAAATGATTCTAAAATTTAAAAATGATGAAATGAATCTCATCAATTTGCTTCTTTTAAGCAACACAAATGATCAATCTTTACGACTTCCATTGAATAAGAGGACAATAGCAATGATTACAGGAGCTAAAATCATAAAGAGAGCCAGTGTGATGTTGGGTGTAGTGATATTTGGAACAATTGCACTCCCATATTTAACCAAGGCTGCACCCAAGACTGAACCAACTCCTAATTTTACCACATACTTCAAGTCATCCTGCATACATAAAACTTGTATATTAGAACCTCATTGCCCAACTTGGTAGCATAGAGGTTATATTCGATAAGTGATAATTATTTTCTGTTTATTAGAAAAAGTGGATTAAAAAACTAACAACTAATAAAAAAATTAGTTATAATAGATTTTTTATCTTAGTTTGTAAACCATTAGCCAAACACTTTTTCTGATTTTTTTTGGCTATATAACTAGCTAAAAAGTCAAAAGTCAACAATTAAAATGCTAATGAAAAAATTATTTACCATACAAAGCTTTAATCTTATTATGATAGATTCTTATGATCTACTCATTGTATGGTATTGACTTGACTTAATGAGAATCTTATAGAGATGACAATGGATTATGTGGATTCAGTTTGTTTTGATGGGTTTGGGTCTTTTTTTTTTAATCCGTCGGATTTAAATTCATATTAATTTGATGGATTTGAGTTTGAATCTAGTAAAATATTCGAATCTAGACCCGTGGATTATAAGGACCCATTTTATTAAAAATAAAATGATTAGTCCTAATTCAGTAATTCCTATTTACAGGATCTTTAATGCCTACTTACATTATACTTAATGCGTAAATTGTGTATGTTAAAATTACTAAAGGAACCCGGAAGTCCAGTCTTCCCAATTCCTAGCCTGTCTGCTGTCTTTTCCCTCAATTCTCAAACACTCACTCACTCTCTCCCAATCTCGTTGGTTTGCTGATTCGTTGGTCCGCTGCTCTTCTGTGTTTCAGCCAGCCTTCAGAGGAGTCCCGACCACCACAGGCCGGTCTACTGTTTTCGCTGCTCCTCTCCGACTCAATCTCACTGTTGCCCTTACCCCAGCCGGTCAGTACTCTTCTCTCGTCATTTATTTTTTTTCCTGCTTATTGTAGAATTTTTAAGGTTAAATTATGGGAAAAATTACCCTGAATAAATTAGCCTTTTGTTAATTTACCTCCAATAATATCAAGTATTGATTAACCATGAATAATACCCACTAAGTTGGTATTATTCATGATTAATCAATAGTTGATATTAGTGTAGGAAAGATCAATAAAAAGTTCTATTATTCACGGTAATTTTTCATTCTCTTCTCCGTAGTATTTTAGATGATTTTGATATAATGAGTTTATTTTGATCTATCAGCTGTAGTTTGATTCTTAAGCTGTAGTCAGATTTTTCATGATTTTTGATTTTTTTGAATTATTAGGATTAGCAATTTTTCATGATTTTTCTTTAGTATTTTTAGTGATTTTTGATGTTTAGGGTTAGAATTTTGGGGATATTTAGGAATTAAATTAATATCAAACAAATTGACTTCTGATTAAATTTGTGAGAGAAAAAGAATGGAGGTGATGGAATATTACCTGAAAAGGTGAGTTGTGGGTGCTATTTTGTGAAGTGGGGCGAGGAGAATTGGGGGCAGCACGAACAGCAGGAAAATGCCCAATTCCTATACCAGTTGAGAAGCTTTGGCTGCTTCTACTGTGTGTAAATAAACGGTGGTTGTTGATTTTGATGGAAGTCAAGGAAAGAGATAATGTTGGTACCAAATTTGCCATTATCATACTTCCTATGGTTGTGCTTTGTCCTTAAAACTAAACCTTACTGTTATACACTTATACTAACATTTTACTACTCTCTGTATATGGTTTTTTTTTTTTTTTTTTTTTTTTAATTTTTTTTTAATTTTTTTTTATTTGCTTTTGACAAATATGTTTATGTGACCCTCTATTGATGCAGATAGGATATGCAGTAATAAGGAGTTTAGATGTATCTATTCAATTTTAGATATACAACAAAAAACGACCAAATGCTATTTTGAATTTATAAATAACATACATGTGGATTTTTTTTATATATTAATTAAAAGATAAAGATATTTATTATTCTAGATTTTAAATGTAATTTAATTTTTTTGGAAAAAACTCATATAGGGATGGCAAGCATATATGGTTATGTGTTGGTTGTGAAGGATATAAATATAAAAAGTCGTATTCGTCATTGATAGCGGGTAGATAGTGGATATTAGATCTTACCCACCTCAGACTCACCCTTCCACCTCATACCCACCCGTTCCATATCTAAAATATACTACTACTTAATATCAATAATGTATAATTTTATTAAAAATATTGACAAAAATTAAGGAAATTAATTTTATTCTATTACATTATATAATTTAAATAAAACTAGATAAACAATTAAGTTTAAATTTGTAAAGTATTCCAATTTTATCGCAGACTAAGAGTGAATGTAAGGCGGGCATAAGGTACTTGCCCAAATCTAAACATTTCGAGGCCCTAGGCAAACTAGTAATTTAAGGTCCTTTAAAAATTTATACCATATTAAAATACAAAATAAAAAAGAAAATTAACTTTAATACATTTTAATAATGAAATTAACTATTATATGTTTATTTTTTCTTTTCCTTTTTTCATTTCAAAATAAATTGTTAGACAACATTGAGAATGAAAAATTAATGAAATACAACATAATTAAACAAAATATTTAAATGGAATTATTAACAATAAAATTAGAACAATATCGTCATAATTATTATCACCAAAAAAACAACTATGTAAAAATGAAAGACTAATTACATAAATTAATACCTAAGACAAAATAATCAAACAAAAAAAATAAAGAACGGTACAACAAACAATATAATAACAAAAGATAATTAATTTAAATAATAAATAAATTTAGACAAAATATAATTAAAATTTGATGTTAGATGAAATAGAATCAAATTATATACAATTTATTCTCTATTTTTCTTTTTTTTTTTCTAAATTTCTTCGACATTCCCTTGAAACTGGAATTAATTTTTTTTATTAATTTCCTTGTAGATTAAAAGCGAATATAACCTAATTTTTAGCAAATTAAACAAAATTATAGAGAACAAAACATAATAATTTCAATAATAAATAGAGTAAAACTCTGCGCTGAATGCTATAAAATTGAAAGTGATTGTCCATAGCTTATATTGGTATTGTTGCTGTGGCCACAGTGCTGGGATGGAGGAGGGAATTATCACTGCGATTGTATACTAAGCGCAAATTACTAATGTGTTTCAACTTTCATCTATGGAAAATAGTCTTTACACATTCATGATATTCTTCACTAGCTTCTTCTTGATGATGTAGTTTCTTTTTTCTGTTCTAGATGAAAGAAAACATCCAAAATAGTGAGGACCTCCTTGGAGAAATGGAAGAGCAAGAAGATGACGACAGTGAGCTATTTGAAATGGAAGCCAATGAACGTGAGAGTGAAGCTCACCAAAGATTTGGAATTGATGGAGATGATCATGGGAATGACAGTGAACAATACTTTGAGATTGATACTGATATAAATGAGAGTGAACAAATGATTGAGTTAGAGGGTGAAGATCACTGCAGTGATGGTCAACAATTCCTCGAGGTTGGTCATAACCTAGAAAGTGGCACCTTTGAGGTGCTTGACCTTGATTCCAATGGCCAGGAGACTAATCAAGGAACCCATACTATGAGCATTGATCACGAAAATGGCTTATCTAAAGAGAATTGTTGCCATCCACCTATTCTGGGCATGGAGTTCGAATCCTATGATGATGCTTATAACTATTATAACTGTTATGCTAAGGAATTGGGTTTTGCTATTAGGGTTAAATCGTCTTGGACAAAACGCAACAGTAAAGAAAAGCGTGGTGCAGTGCTCTGCTGCAATTGTGAGGGTTTTAAAACTCTCAAAGAAGCAACCTGCCGGAGGAAGGAAACAAGGACTGGTTGTCTAGCAATGATAAGGCTGAGGTTGGTGGAAACAAATAGATGGAGGATTGATGAAGTTAAACTTGAACACAATCATCTCTTTGATCCCGAGAGGGTTCAGAACTCCAAGTCGCACAAGAAAGCCGAAGTAGGTATAAAAAGAAACTTAGAGCCAACAGTTGATATAGAAGTACGCACCATCAAGTTATACCGTACTTCTGCAATTGATGCCGCCAGCTCTTGGAGAATTACATCCAGGGGGGCCGAGAACGGTAACCACCTTCAGTCGTGTAGGTTAAAGCTGAAACCTGGAGATTCACAAGTTATACTAAACTATTTTTGTCAGAAACAACTAACAAATCCAAATTTCTTTTACATAATGGATTTGAACGATGAAGGTCAACTGAAGAATGTATTTTGGATAGAGTCTAGGGCAAGGGCTGCGTACAATTACTTTGGAGATGTTGTGGCTGTTGACACAACCTGTTTGTCGAACAAATATGGCATACCTCTTGTGGCTTTCATTGGTATTAATCACCATGGACAGTCTATTTTGCTGGGTTGTGCTTTCATTGCTGAAGAAGCTGTGGAAAACTATGTGTGG
Source organism: Amaranthus tricolor (assembly GCF_026212465.1). NCBI lineage: Eukaryota > Viridiplantae > Streptophyta > Magnoliopsida > Caryophyllales > Amaranthaceae > Amaranthus > Amaranthus tricolor. Next base: position 34,581,882 of record NC_080048.1, on the reverse strand, counting down.
TTGTTTAGAGCATGGCTTACATGTATGTTGGGGCGCCCTCCTCAAACTATTGTCACAGACCGGTCACAGGCTATTCAAAGTGCGATTTCTGACGTATATCCTCGTGCCCATCATCGGTTTTGGTTGCCACTTGTGATGCAAAGTATCCATTTGAACTTGGGCCAACTGCGGGAATCTGAAGCATTTCTGTCACTCTTGAACCAAATTGTCTATCGTTCTTTGAAGGTCGATGAATTTGAGACTTCATGGGTTAGCATGATAGAGCAGTTTGACCTAAAAGATCATGAGTGGCTTCAAGATTGGTATGAAGATCGTGAAAAATGGGCTCCGGTTTTCCAGAAGGACACATTTCTTGCGGGACTTTTCACTGCTCAAGCAGGTGAACCCTTTATTCCTTTTTTTGCAGGTCATGTCCATGAAAGAACATCGGGAAAAGAATTCTTTGACTTGTATGACGTTATCATTCAAAAAAAACGACAAAAGGAATCACTCGATGATCTCGAGTCCAGTGGATCCAACCTCTTGTTAAGAACGCGATGCTACTATGAGCTACAACTTTCCAAATTTTATACGAAAGAAATCTTCGAGAAGTTCCAAGTTGAAGTCGAGATGATGTCTGCTTGTGTGAGCATTAACCAAGTTCATACGTCTGGGCCTGTCGCTACATACGTGTTGAAAGAACGCGACAGTGGAGGCATGAAGGAGTTCGGAAGCTTCGAAGTGATGTATGATAAAACAGTTAATGAGGTACGTTGTGCATGTGGTGGCTTTTCTCTCAATGGTTATCTTTGTCGGCACGCATTAAGTGTCCTAAACCACAACGGTGTTGAGGAGATTCCTTTCCCATATATACTCCAACGATGGAGGAAGGATTGCAAACGTTTATATGTACCTGATCTTGGTTCTAATGCCATTGATATTAGCAATCCTACACAATGGTACGGACATTTGCACAAACGAGCAATGCAGGTAGTTGAAGCAGGTATGTTCTCGCAAGATCATTATATGGTGGCTTGGCAAACGTTTCTAGAGTCCTTGAATAAAGTTCGACTCACAGAAGAGAAGCACGAATGATGTATGTTAGATGTGCTTTCAAAATGTAAATTTGTATTTGTTAATATTGTGTTTCTTTTGAAAATAGACGAAATAAAGTGATGTATATTCCCCTTGCGTTCTCTAGCCTGTTTTCGCTCCTCCATTGTTGATGATTCTACACCCGAAATTAACCGACATGTAGAATATCCTCCTGTATTTTCATAGTTGAAGGAATACTCGTTAGTCGTTACTCGTTAGCTTTCGTTAGGTGATGAAAACTGATGTTTTGTTCATGAATCTGCTGGCTTCTCCATTTCTGTTGGTTTGAGCTTACCCTTTCAATTCCTGCAGGATAACATGAAAACCAATATTTTTTAAAATGTTAATTGTAAAAAATGTGTCTACATTGGTTTAAGGAATGTCTCACGGCTTTAGTTAATACTTCATTGTGACCGTTTTGTAATTGTGACCAAAATTGTACTTTTTGCACTATTCTTTTAATTTTTTTGAAATACTCTTGAGAGGTTGTTTCTTGGTGAGGTGAGCTCAAAATAAGAAGCTCATCTGTTAATAATTTATATTAATTGGACTATTTTAATCATATATGAAATCTAAAATGCAAGAATTTGTGATTTTGTTTAAAATGTTGTGTGTGAGAATTGATTGGAATTCTAAAACCTAATAAAATAGGAGTATATAAGAGACTATTGCACTTAAAATCCGGAAAAAGCATCATAGAGCCATATTAATGCTTTGATATTTAGTTCGACAACTATAGATAGAGGTGTACTACGGCCTGTTTAGTAGGTAGTAATAAACGGTGATAATAAGAATGATAAATAAGTGTAATTTTAGTTGAAAAATCTCTTGGTTATCTTGATGGTTATGCTTGTCCAACTTCAATTATCTCATTTTCTTCATAAAATCATTCCAATGGATTGCCATTGGAAAATGTGGTATTAGGAAATGAAAATTTGTAAATAAAAAAACTTTTTTGTGATCAAAGTTTCATTACCATGGGAATGATATAGAACTTTTAATGAAATTTTACACTATAAAACATTCTCATTACTGTCATTTAGTACCACTAACTAAACGGGCCGTTAGGTATTTGAACGAATTTCAAGCATGATATCTTAGGCAAGGTAAATTACGATTCTTGTATATATGTAAACATCTTGACGATATGACTTAATTTTTATAAAAATGTGGGTCGGATCGAATCAAGTCATACTCAATTTTAATTAAATGAGTAAATTCATGGAAAGTAACACTAACCCAAACTAGCTTGTAAACATTCCAATTAAGCACATTATTGGGGGAAAGAAAATCATATATATGTACTTATCAAGTAACCCCTTTAGTGATGCCAAAGGGTCCTTAGAAAGTTTGTCTTACTCACCAAAGTGTAATTTGTATTTGATATGATTGGTGGAATAAATATATTTGTTTATCTTTTTAAATTTGCTATAATATATTCACAAAATTATAAATTCAACTTGTGTCATATAGTAAATTTAAAGGGATAAGGAAGGTTTAACTTAACAAAAACTAAACAACAGTGTAACAATTAAAATTATGCCTACAGATTAAAAAAGCGATCACAAAATTATTTTTATAGTTCAATACAAATATACAAGGAAATACTAATCATCCATACACATGGTTAAATCTTATACGGAATATCATTATCACTTCCTTCGTCTCTAAGAATTTTCAATACTTAATCAATATATGTAATACTATAATAGCTTGTTAAATCAATAAGTATTGTATACTATAGAAGGTACAAGGGAGTACGTTACAACATTATACATAGGCCATAAGATCGAGTCTACATATAGACTCCGCCAATCTATAAACATAAAAAACATGACATTGTTACTAATGAGTTTCGATCTTATTCTCTTGATTTGGAGTACCATCAACCATCTCAGTCTCAACAACTTTTTCATCTTCCCTAAACCTTTTATAAATATCACCTTGATAAAACTTTCTAGTTCTAACTACTAAAATCAATGAAATAAACATACTAAAAAGTGTTGCAGCCGTAATTATAAGAAATGACAAACGAAAACATTTGGGTCCCACACAATTTAGCTCTTCATTTGTTCTCCTGTTCCTGCCAGAATCTATCAATTGTCTTTCAGCTTCTTTATCATATAAATAGCCCGTTAGTCTCACATTAAGAATGTAACCCCCAACTGGGCTTGCAATAGTCCCAAAATTGTATAAAGTTGAGTAGTATTTAAGCCCATATAACTCGGATATTATGCTGAAGAGTAAAGGCCATTGGGCCCCATAAGCAAACCCAATAACAACAGTTGCTACATAAAGCCCATTAGGTACATTCAAAGCTATTAGAAGGTGGCCCACACAAGCGAGCAATAACATGGATGTGAGAAAAAGAGGTCTTGGAAGCTTGTACTTTTTTAACAACTTTTCAGAGTAAACTCCGGCGACGACCCGACCCAAATAGTTCAATATACTAGTTAGAGAGACAAATGTGTCTATGCTCTTAGCTGGGTATCCGAGTGATGCTCCGATTTGACCTAAATTGTCGATTGCAGTCAACGCACCACCAACTCCGCTAGTTATAGTGATGAATAAAATAAGCATATCTATATTGAAAAGTGCTTGCAATATCGTGTAATCATCTCCTCGATCAGGTGCCCGGAAAATATTTTCAAAACAACCATCTACTTCTCTTGGTTTAACCTTTAATGATTTGGTAACGTTATTCAGAACTTGACTTTCCTTACTATTAGACACGGTTAATGGGCTAGACAAGACAGGTTTAGGCGTGGATTGCAAGTCATACAGATCGTTGGGTTGGTTACCCTCATCATTATTCACCACAATGTTAACGTTATTAGAAAAACCCCCCAAATCACGGTTTTTCTGTTTCACTAGCCGGTATTCTTCTTTAGTTACTGTATAAAGAGGTAAAAGGAGTAGTAAAGTTACCACAACACCGCTGGCTATGTACTCGCCTCGAGTAAAATGCGTTGTCTTCTGAAGTAAAATCATAACCATAAGAAAACCGGCGAGGCCAAGGGAAAAATAAAGAAGCTCATAGATGACTTTGAGTTCATTTTTTTGTTTAACAACTTTCATCATTCGAATAGTTCTTAAGAATGCGAAGGATATAACGGCGGGTAGCCAACCAATTAGAAGAATAAGTGCCTTATTTGATTTAGGGGCACCATATAAGGCATGATAGATTTGGGTTATTATTGCACCACTTAGACCAACAAAACCTTTCAATAGGCCTAAAACAACTCCTCGACTTTCTGGAAAGTTCTTTACAACGGTAACAAGTGCACCTGTGTTTGAAAATGCTTGGGAATTTGCACCTGTATTGCAATCATTACAATATCATTTTAGATTTTAGATTACCAAATTTAAAATTAAAATAAATAAGCTATTTACTAGATTTAGTAAAGTGATTCAATTGTAATAAATGTGTTAGAGTATGTAACATATTTAGGGGTCTTAATTATCAGACTCGGCATCTAATAGCATGTCAAAAAACCAATTCAACTAAAAACTTAAGTTGATAAACATATCTAGAGGCCTCAATCATTACAATATTAATTTTTATAATTTAATAAGCACAATAAAAGTTATTTACAGCGACCAGGAATAAAGCACAATAAAAGATATTCAAAATTGGATATCAAATCGAATTGGTTCCGAATATTCGGTTTTTTGGATAGTAAGAATTATGATTTGGTTCCAATCCGAAATCCGATATAATTTGGATTGGATACCAAATATCCGGTTAAAATTTTTTTTGGGGGGCTTTTTAAAAAATATGTGATTTTTTTACATATAAATATTAAAGCTCACTTCGGCTTGTTATTTTAGTTAAGCTCATTTTTTGAAGTTTTTCAAAAAATTATATGGTTGTATATTCAAAAATTTAATCTAATTAACAATATATGAAACTTAATTATAGTTGAAAATTGTAAATATTACTATATTAAAAATCCTAGACAAAATTTTTTGAAATTTTTGAAGAACCCTAGAGACAAGCGTGTATTACAAAATAAGAGGAAAATTTAAATATATGTTAAGACGAATTAAACAAAATCTTATTTGTGAATTACACGCAATAGTTCAGACAAAATAAATGATATTATGACTATTTCATACGTGGAATTATCCTTTATATTGACTAAAAAATAATCGTTGGCAATAAATGAAGTTAGATATTAGTGGATTAATATGGGCCGACATTGTCTTTAGGAATCACATCAGATATTAAATTTTCGTTGGTAATCCTTCTTTTGTAAAGATAATAAGATAAGTAATAAAAAGTGATTTAAGTCGTGAAGCTAACAGCCTGCATCTCCATTGGTTACAATATACTCATTTAATGAATAAGTTTTGTATAGATTAGTTTACAATAAAAATTAATTATTTAATTTTTTTAATATTAACATTTTGTCTGCTTAATTTATTTGATTTTTTTAAATGGAAATATGCATAATATTTTAACGTGAATTAATTTTATACAGGATTTTTATTGAATAAATTGTCTTATTTCATACTCCTAATCCTATCTGAAATCATTTGCAAATTGACAATAAATAATGATATAGACATAAGTGGTTAAGAGAGCAGAAATGAGTGAAATTTAGTAAAAAAAATTAGATTGGAGAATAAAATAAAAAACAAATAGAGAATAGAAATGAGGGGTTAAGAGAGATTATAAATTTTTGGATGATAATAAAAAATAAAAATAAGACCAAAAGAAAATGGTGCAGCATCAGTGAAACAAAAATTAAATAATAAAAAATGGTATAAAGTAAAATGGGAGAAATACAATGAATAATGAATAAAAGATTGTATTGATCATGTTAAATGAGAAAGAGAATGCATGGATGAAATTTTTTTTTTTTCAAAATAAGTGGTGACATTTTCATAAACAAAAATATTGAAATGTTCAACAGACAGACAAAAATAAAAAGTTTGCTAATTTGAGATTGATAAAAACAGATCATTTAATTTTAACTTTAATATCTTCCTTATTTATGTATCTTGTTACCAATTCACAAAATAATTGTATAAGAAACATCAAATTTTTTTACTACTTCAATCAATATTTTGTTTCTTATTTATGTATTCTATTTGTAAGTCGCAGGTTTTTCTCTTTTAGAAGATCTTTTTTGAGTCGAGAAATTCTTTGACCGCACTCTCCTCTATGGGTATGAGCTGCCGTCTTTCATCCTTTCCTAGACCCTAACCATAGTTTTCTATGAGCGGGATACACTAGATATGATGATGACGAAGAATCAATATTTTGTTATGGAAAATATCCTCAAATGTTTTTAGACTACTAGTAGTTTTTTTAGTTACTCTCTACTCTAGTGTCTAGTTGCTTCTTACACGCTATGCTTTGTTTCTTTGTATACTTATCGTGGTTTTATCTTATTTATTTATTCTTTCTTATTTTATTTTTTGGTTAGACCTAGTTTTTTTGCTTGTGTTTTTTTTTTTCTGCTAGTGGTTGTACTCTTGAGACAATGTTGCCACTCATATCTTCCTTTTGTATGACTCTTAATTTTTGGGTAAAATCAATCACTTTCCTCTAATCCTCCATGTGAAGAGAGTACGGGTATGAATTGTTCCTCACCTTCCCTCATCCATATCCTACTTTCAGGCAAAATATTAAATATGATGATATTAAATTTTATTGTAACTATTTTAAATTTTATATTATTTGAGATATTATCTTTAAATTAAGAATTTAACCTTATTATTTTTTAGTAGACTATTAGATATATTTGTTGGAAGTTGAGGAGCTAAGACTCCAAAATACTTTTATTGATTGTCTCACATTGTGAATGAGGAATGTGAAATCCTCTTAGCTTATCCCCCTTCATAGTTGATTTCTGAATCAACTCTACTGAAAAATCACTAAATACATATATTTTGTACAAGCAATAAATGTAGGTCTACTCGAGCTTCTTGAAATACATATTTTTTTTATTAAGGCTGTCTCTTGAGAAACAATTTTTTGTAAAGACGACTTTTAACTTTTAAGAGACTAATTCAAATCTAATTTATGTTAATTTTTTTTAAAAAAGTGACGCACGCGTGTAAAGTGGAATGTGAAAAGTCGCATAATATATTTTGCGTTATAACAACATTTATTTGGGGTTATAACATAATATATTTGAAGTTATAATAATATTTATTTGAGGTTATAACATAATATATATGGGGTTGTAGTAACATATAGTTGTGGTTATAACATAATATATTTGGGGTTATAACATATTATATTTAGTTGGATATGTAATAGTCTGGGTTTGAGGGTATAGTATTTCTATAATAACAAATATATTATGTTATTTCTCCAAATATATGTCGTTATAACCTCATATATATTATATTATAACCTCAAATATATATTGTTATAACTCTAAATATATTATGTTTTAACCCCAATATATTATGTTATAACTCCATATATATTATGTTATAACCCCATATATATTATGTTATAACCTCAAATATATATATATTGTTATAAGCCCAAATAAATTATGTCACAACCCCCAAATATATGCCGTTATAACACCAAATATATTATGTTATAACCCAAAATATATTGTGTGATCTGTCACATTCCACTTCACACACGCGCGCCACTTTTTTTTAAAATTAACATAATTAGATTTGGGCTGAGCTTTTGAAAGCCCTCTTTACAAAAGACGGTCTCAAGTAAGAATTTTTATTTTTTATTTACAGCAAGTCTTGTATGAGACCGTCTCACCGTGAAATGAGCCCATACAAATAACCCATTAGTAAAAAAATACAAAAAAAAGACATTTGAATTTTATAAGGCAATCATTTTTTTTAAGAGCTTAGGCTGATTCAATTAAGGTCGTCTTATGATGAGATGGTCTCAATAAAAAATTAGTATTTTATTATATTTGATTTGATTTGATTTGAATTGAATGAAAACATTCACACATAAACTTATAAGTTATGGCCCATTTAATTTTTAGTATTAAATAAATAGTCAAAAATATGATTATATAATTTTGGTTAAAAAAAACCAATTAACTAATGCTAATTATTATGTTTGACCTACTTAAATCATTTTTTTATAACTTGGTGAGATCAGAGGTGAATTTAGATCATAAAAAGCTAATGGTGTCGATAATATAAATAAATGAATAAATGTTTTTGAACCCTTTAAAAAACTATAGCACAGAAAATCTCCTACCAATTTAACGAACACAAATATTATTAGTATTTCTAAGTATAGTTCATGCATAAGTTAAATGCTCTCAATTGACAATATTAACCAACCTTATTACATCCACCCCTAGGTGACACATTAAGTTTGGTTAACACTAAAGGGGTGTTTGGTATGAGAATATAAAATGTAATGGAAAGGAAAATGATAAAGAGGAGTAAGGGTAAGGGTATGGGTTGTAGTTATATGGTGGTTGGTATGAAAATATAAGGGAAACACTTAATTGATCATAGAAAGAGAATTTGTTACTTGACATAAATGGGTGGTAACAAAGTAAGGGTATCCATTACCCTCAAGAAAGGGATTGGATTAATCTAATATCATACCAAACAAATATGTGCAGTAATGGTAATTGAATCTCTTACTTAGTATAAAAAAGTTTATACCAAACACCCTCTAAAACTGTCTCATAACCATTATTTCAATCAACAAATCAAATCATTTTGCATCTTTTGTAAGTATGGACCAATATTTGTTTCTCAATACCAATCAGTATAATCGACATGCTATGGTGTCAAATTAAGTTTCTTTTACTGTGGTATTTACTCTTATATAGGACAACCAACCTTGCTACCTTATCAAGTACCTTTGAAAGAACTATATGAGGATGAGAATGCAAACATGAAGATATTTCAAAACCATGAATAAACAATAATTCTTAATAGAACCCATACTTATCTCAGTTTGAAATAAATATCACTTTTTCGACTCCAGGTAACATACTGATTTAGAGCCGTCTTGAAAAATTTAGAGGTCATGTGCAAAACTTTTATTTTGCGTTTTATTTATGATAAATATATTTATTTTATTAATAAACTTTCATATATCTTTTTTTGATTAACTTTTTCATATAAGGGAGAAAGAGGGGCCCTGTGCGATCGATCACCTCGCACACCCTCAAAGATCCCCTGATACCGAGTTTAATTTTCTTCTAGGTCCTCTCCTTCAAGTTTACCACGTAATTTAAAAAAATATACTTAAATTTTTAGGTTAAATCTCAATATATGTTACATACTCTACGGCACGATGTGTAATTATTAGCAAGAAATAAGTGACGTACCTACACAAATATACAAGCACATTTGCCAAACAGCAGGCCTATCAATTCGTTTGGTAACAGCTAACCACATCATGAAGTAGCCAAAGAAATTAAGGACAGCACCAACAACTAATACAACCCAAGGTGGGGTCACTTCCATGAGTAACCCTGAAGGTATCCCAGCAATGGATCCCAAATCTTTGAAAAAACTAAGTAAGTTAAGGGTAGTTTGATCATATCCTAAGGAATCTTTGATGTCTTGAGAGTATGATCCAAACATGTAAGTGGCCCCTGATACAGATAACACTAGTAGGGCAGAGAACACCATGAACCACTGCCCAGACACGACTCGCGACACCATGTGTCGTGAGCCGTTACCGCCTTCGCCCACCATGAGTAGACTTAAGAGAGGGCCGGCAGTTTGTGCTGTGTGGGGAGGTAAGTTTACTTGAGTCGATGTAAAATGTGGGTGTGAGTATGTAGCTAAACTTGAGAGAGGGAAATATATATATAGTAGTATTGGTAAAGCTAGTACTCCTTCCAATCCTTTCAGTTTGCTGAATTTTCATTTGGAAAAATTAACTTACATTGGCCCAAACATGTCATATTACTAATGATATATACTGTCAGTAAAGTAAGACAAAGATTGAATATTCACAGCAAATTAAGTGCTAATGTTGAATTAATTATATATGTTGAAAAATTAACTTATTATATATTTTTGGAAAATTATCAATGGTACCCCTGAGTTTTGACACTTTATTAATAGTACCCCTAAGTTTTATATTATCAATGGTACCCTCATATTATTGAGCGTCTTACAACTATGAACTTTTTACATATTTTTCGTCCAAATTCGTTAACTTTTTTTATTTTTTAGTTCAAAACATAAAAATAGTTAACGGTTTTGGACAATTTTAAACGGAAAAAGTTAAAGAAGGTTACGGTTATAAAACGCTCAATAATACGATAGTATCGTTGATAATAAAAAAAAAACTTAGGGATACCATTAATAAAGTGTCAAAATTTAAGGGTACTATTGATAATTTCCTTATATTTTTTAATGAAAGTTTCATTTTTTTTCTAATTTTCATACGCATATTTTGAATTTTTATTTTTTTATTTTTTATCTTATTCTAGTATGAAACTGATTACTCCTTTAATGTTTATGTGAATCATATTAAGATGTAGGGTTGGGAGTTAGGGAGAAAGTAGTAACTTAGATGAGCCTCAAATTAACTATCAATGTGTCAATAAGTGAGAAGTAAATGAGATGGTGATATGAGGGGCCAAATATTCTCAATTTTGATTATTATTAAAGGAATTATATAGCGGTCAACATGGTGAGCTTGATATAAGTATTGACTAATTTGTACAACTTCTAAGAATCAAGAAAATTTGTTTGGATTAAATTGTTATTATTGGGTTGAAAAAATTGTTCTAAGGATCCATTATGTTAATTTACATGGGAATGCTATAAAGAATAAACAATTGTGTTTAGGTTGATTAACTATATTGTTTAATTGTTAAACTCCAAAGCATTAGGACTTTATTAGATCAATCAAGGATTGATTTCCTAAGGAATGAGTTCACATAATGAAATGTAACTAGTGTTCATAGCCCAAGACTATAGTAGATGTGCAAAACTACGGAAAATTAAGGGTATATCCAGCACTCGATAGGTGGAGCACTACTTTACATAGTCGGGTACATGACAAAATACTTTCAGGGATCAATAACTTGGTGGAGCACACGCTCCACCATAGCGAGCACATGATCCATGGGAGCACATGCTAGCTCTAGGTTAGGGAGCACACACACTTGATAGTCATGGGTTGTTCTTAACAGTTGGATGTTGGTTTTATTAGTTATATGTATTTAATACATAGTGGGTGTAAGTTACTCCATCTGTCCATCATGCTTCGTGTGAAATTTAAGTTGGTTATGCTTTATTTTGCTATTATTAATAAGCATAATAAGAGGCATTGAAACAACTCTCATAAGACATGTCTCAGTATTCACACATACTCTAAACTAATCATTACTTTTACGAGTGTTAGTGTAAGTGTCAAATCACTCAATATTTGAGGTAAATTTGATCACATTATTGTTTATTCTATAGCATACATCGTTAATGAGGATGAGGGGAATCAAGATGGAAAGAGTGTTATGAAGTTGGTTCTCAAAGGAACAGATGAGGAGCCTACCTTGAACAAGGCGTTGAGGGCCTTGAACAGGTAGGATGCAACAGTAAACATCAGAAGAATCTGATGCAGTGCGCTCGAATGAGCACATGCAGTCAAAGGCCCTAAATTAGTATTAGAATTTATGTGTGGCCGCTAATGTAGTAGGAGCGGCACTCTCGATACATAATTAACATTAATAATTATACTTAAGATAAATAATACGGAAGTGTAAAACGCCGAACTACTAAAAACCATTTAAACTAAAACCGTTTAAAACATAAGTTAAAAATCTTACAACTGAAACTGATAGAATAATTATAACATAAGGTTTGCTTAAATACGATAAAAAAAACATAAGTACAATATAGTCATCAAAGTCATCAAGTAAAATCAATGCAGCTAAGTCCTCGATAGAATAATTAAAGTTGCGGCCTGAATCGAAACTTGAGCTAAATTTTCCTGCAAAATACTGTCATCCATAATACAGATGACAGCCGATTGAATTGGTTAGCGACAAAGCCGAGTACAATTTTCTCAACAAGCTTATGATGCGATAGTTAAATCATGCTTACAAAATAATCATCAAGCACAATATAGAAGGTTATTACTCATTATTGACCTTTATTAAGCCATTAAGTTATATTCTCAATACTTGCAGAAGTTCTTTACTGTTACTAAATACTTGGTAACCTTAATGCTTATTCAATCAAGTTCGATTAAGCCTCATAACTTTACCATCATAGTACATCACAAGATCACAATAATAATGAAACTGATATATGTAAGGGTTTGGTTAGGTGAGGACTGTAGTCCTAAACCCTAACTGTCGTGGGAGTCGTCACTCCTCTCAATACTGTTATGCTCGAGACTCCCCAGAAAGAGTTTTTCTTAAACCTTCGTATCTGACACTGCATTTTACGTGTCGGCTAACACAGACGCCAGGATTTTACATGCCAGTCCATGGTTCGACGTTACCTTACTATCAGAGTCATACAATCAATATCATGCTGTAACGGTCCGATTTAAGTGACCCGGAAATCCATATGTAAATACAAACTCCGGTTCACTCTTTGGACTCCGGAGAAGACTTTTCTCTAGGATCGTCAACGTTCCGTCGATAAAGAAATATAGCTAAAACAGAAAACAGTACTAGCGTGAAAGAAAATAAGTCAGCGGAAACTCTTACGTACAACTTGAGAGCCTAAGGGCCTCTAGACAAGTTAATCGAAAATAAGCAGAAGCGAAAAGAAAAAACTACACGATGTCCTGTTACATAAGTAAAGAGTTTCTTTCTATCCATAATCCAATACAAAAAGATAATAGCATAGGCTTGATGATTACGGGTTCTAAGTCGAGACCTCACTCCAGACCCCACCTGCATTTAACCTACTAGTCGTCGTATGACAACACACAGTAGGTTCCAAAGAAACAAACCGATACACGTCAGAGACTTCATACAAATATCAATCAGGTTAAATACAAGAAATATGTTTATCCTAGCATGCATAGGCTCTAATACATTCATTATTAGTTAATCCCAACTTGTAACGTTGCCCGTCCTGTTCGGGTCGTTCAAGTACAAATCATTCATTATTAGATAATTCCAACTTGTAACGTTGCCCGTCCTGTTCGGGTCGTTCAAGTATAAGTTCAAATATTTTTGGAGGAATACCCTTGGGAGAGCTAATCCCAAGGCAACCACCGACTTAAGACGTTGCCCGTCCTGTTCGGGTCACCAAAGGCTAAAGTATGCATACCCCCATGGTGACCGTAATGATCCAAAACTGCCATGGGAACAATAATCATAATAATCCAAACCAAACTTTAACCCCTTTGGGTAACATAACCAAACATCAACCCCTTTGGGTGACAAACACATAAATCTCAATTTTCAATTAATTTCTTTTAAATTATTTGAGGTGTCTAATCCTTATGTAATTTACAATGCCTCGATTAGAAATGAAACAACACTACTTGCACAACCATATAAACAGTATGGTCTAAGCGTGTACCTTTAAGCGCTGCAAACAACAATGTTCAAGCACGACAGAAATTTCGCCCTCTTATGAATTGAGGTCCTAAATAACACACACACAAAACGATCACGTATTAGGACGTGTTTACACATTTAATCCACTCCATACTCTAAAATATCACTAAGACTTGATAATTTTTAATTGTTTACATTCAAATCCCAATGGTTCCAAATTTCAAATTCTGACCAGAAACTTTAAGGGTCATTTCGGACAGATTAGAAAATTCAAATGAAAAATCCAACTTCTCCATTGCGTTCGGAACGCGTCAATTACCTTGGGTATCAAATTTCATAATTTCTAACATCCATTTACTATTTTTAATTATTTTTAGCGTGTAACGAGTTTTTTTAACGCAACGGTGCATAAAACAACGGAAAACGACTAACGTTTCCGGGTCGGCACCTTTAACGAGGCAGGACAGCTGCTGCCCGAATACATATACATATATTTTTTTAAATTCATTATTATTATTATTTTATATACACGTTATCAACCCCCTTTTTTTTAACTCATGACCAAGATAACTCTAACAAGGTCACATTCACAAAATCCTTCAAGAGACTTGAAATTTCATAAATTATGATAACTAGATTAAATACTTAATCTCTCAACAAATTAAATTTTGTAGAGAATTACAAAACCAAATCTCCCTTTTAAATCAAGACACATATACATAAATATAACACAGTCCTTCAAACCAATCAAGTTTTGCTAAAGGATTATTAAACCCTTGGATGACTTCATACCATTTAAATTTCATCTAACAAATTGAAATTTTGTTAGAGAAATAGACCAGAAGAAATTTATTTAAATTTCAATATAACTTTAAACACTTAATTCCTATAAAAAATATAAATTTTGTTAAAGAATATTGATCAAGAAGTTCTTTTCTTAATCCTTTTAACAAATTAGAGTTTATTAAAGGGTTATTAGAGAAATTTTTCATATATAAAAGAAAAATATTCAATCCTCTTATAAGTCATAGGATATCATCATACATAAAATATAACTTTTTAGAAATCTTTGTATATAAAATCTACAATTAACAATTCAATTAAACTTACCCTTAGATCACAAGATTGGATGGATCAACAAGAAATTTTTTTTTTTCCTTTTGAAGTACCGAAAAAGAGGAAGAAAAGAAGAAATTTTTCTGAATTTTGTGAGCTCTTGAAACAATTGAAATGACTATGAAAAATTCAAGGAGACTAAAGAATTAATAGGCCATTTAAACAAGAATTATAATTGTGCCATAAACACAATTATGAGAGGAGTTACAAGACTCCTCCCGTGCCATAGAACACAACCGGCCACTCTTCATTTCCCTTTAGATTTAATTTTTTTTTTGCATTAATTAATTAAGTAATGTTATATTATTGTTAAAACAACAAAGAAACTTCACGCGATAACATCGTACGCGATAAAACTCGTTACCGTTAAAATTAAACTTACTTTATTTCTTATAATTAACTATGTAAAATAATATAATTTAATATTACTTATTTATTTTATTTTGTTATACTTTATTTTATTATATTTTATTTATTTTTAAACCCGATAAATTACGGGGTGTTACACATGCAATATCAAACAAGACTTTAAACCGAAATAGTTTACATTCTTATAAGTCAAACTTCCACTAGTCAAAATTTTGACAATTCTGCCCTTTTAATAGAAACAAATTACTAGTATCTAATAAATTAATATTAATTAAATAACAAATTTTCGTAGCTATAATAAGATTTCGAAGCCTAAACTAAGTCATTATTATGTCATAAATAATCATAAAAGTCATGGGTAATATTTTTAAGTACTCAATAACGTATTTTTTCAAATAACCAAATAAAATAGTAAAACGGATCTATCATAACCATGAAAAATAATCCGACAAGTTATTAAGGGTCCAAAATCTAAATGAAATGAGTTTTCAAGAAAAACAACGCTAAGCATTTCAACAAATTAGTTTGACTATTTTATCGATAAACCGATTAATAATTCTTTATAATTACTAGAGTCCAAAATAAAAATTTTATCAAAATACCAATATGATGTGGAATCATTTTAAAGAGATAAGCTTATTTAACTAATAAAATTCATGATTAATATTTTAAATAATTAACACAATCATTTTAGCCATAAATCGATATATACATATATATATATATATATATATATATATATATATATATATATATATATATATATATATATATATATATATATATATATATGTATTTAAGTTTAATATTTGGAAGAAATTACAAAATCGGAAAAAGGTTTAGGAATTGAAGGTGATTTGACTTAGATAATCAACACATTAGGAATTCGAATTAAAAAATTTCGGAATAATTAATCGGAGGATTAAGATTAAGAAATTTGACCCTGTTACACACTAGTGGAAAAAACCTCATTTGCTGCGGTTTTTTGGCCATAATATGCTGCGGTTTTAGCCCCAAGCAATAGTGATAGAAACAAATGGCCTATTTTAAATGTTGCGGTTTTAAACCGCAGCAAAAAAGTGCACCATTTGCTGTGGGCCACAAAAAAACCGCAGCAAATAGTCAAGACTATATGCTGCGGGCCTCCAGAAAACCGCTGCATATAGTCTTACACTATATGCTGCAGTTTTTTGGTAGCCTGCAGCATATATTGTAATTTTTTTTTCTTTTTTCGTTTAATACTAATAATTATCTAATAATAATGTACAATGTAATAAACAATGATTAATCCAATAATCCAATGATAATCACAAATAATCACCAATAATCTTTTTGTAATAATAAACTCTCGATCGTATATATTATATAATAATATGCATGTACATATATATATACATTAAAGTCCTAAAATTCTAAACTAATTACAATTTACCAAGAACAAAAATTAGCAAGATACGCGGTAATTTTGTCTTTTAATTCGTGCATTTCTCAATTTCTCAAAGGGCGTGTTTCCCTTGGAATGTAGAATAAAACCTATAATATAATATAAAATTAAAAGATTAATAAACATTAGATTTTACCAATAATATAGTAAATATATATATATTATAATTTAAGAACGTAACAAATACTTACGGCATCTATATTTTCGACTCCAACCTCCTTTACGGATTTTATAATATCGTCCATGTATTTCAGAGTGTAGTAGCCGCAATCAACAGAATTAGAAGATTGTTGAAAGCACTAAGAAAAAATAGATGTTAGTGCCAAAAAAGCTTAAAAACACATAAAATCTCAACTTAACACGTAATTTCTAGCATATGACTATGATTTTCAATACTAACCACTTTAACACAATAATATATACGAAATAGTGTTGTGTGCCAAGTTTCGTGCAAAACAAACCAAGTTTGAGCTACTTTATGCGCAAAAGTACCAAAAACGCTTAAAAACACTTATAATCGCAACTTAACACGTAATTTCTTGCATATGACTATGATTTTCAATTCTAACCACTTCAACACAATAATATATACCAAATAGTGTTGTGTGCCAAGTTTCGTGGAAAACAAACCAAATTTGAGCTACTTTATACGCGAAAGTGCCAAAAACACTTAAAAACCTATAAACTTAACACGTAATTTCTATAATATGACTATGATTTTCAATTCTAACCACTTAAACACAATAATGTATACCAAATAGTGTTGTGTGCCAAGTTTCGTGCAAAACAAACCAACTTTGAGCTACTTTAAGCGCAAATAAAAGTGCCAAAAACGCTTAAAAACCCTCAAAATCGCAACTTAACACGTAATTTCAAGCATATGACTATGGTTTACAATTCTAACCACTTCAATACAATAATATATACCAAATAGTGTTGTATGCCAAGTTGCGTGGAAAACAAACCAAGTTTGAGCTACTTTATGCGCGAAAGTCCAAAAAACGCTTAAAAACCCTTAAAATCGCAACTTAACACGTAATTTCTAGCATATGACTATGATTTTCAATTCTAACCACTTCAACACAATAACATATACCAGATAGTGTTGTGTACCAAGTTTCGTGGAAAACAAACCAAGTTTGAGCTACTTTATGCGCAAAAGTGCCAAAAACGCTTAAAAACCCTTAAAATCGCAACTTAACATGTAATTTCTAGCATATGACTATGATTTTCAATTCTAACTACTTCAACATAATAATATATACCAAATAGTGTTGTGTGCCAAGTTGCGTGCAAACAAACCAAGTTTTGAGCTACTTTACGCGCGAAAGTCCAAAAAACGCTTAAAAACCCATAAAATCGAATAGTGTTACATTGTGTACCTATACTGCTGTCCATTTCGGAAATGTGGCTCTGGATATAGATCTCATTTGTCCACGTACTTTCTTCATTGTGCTGAAAACCATGGGAAAAGCAATACTACATATATATATATATATATATATATATATATATATATATATATATATATATATATATATATATATATATATATATATGTATATATATATATATATATATATATGTATATATATATATATATATATATATATATATATATATATATATATATATATATATATATATACATATATATATATATATACATATATATATATATATATATATATATATATATATATATATATATATATATATATATATATATATACATATATATATATATATATATATATATATATATACATATATATATATATATATATATATATACATATATATATATATATATATATATATATATATATATATATATACATATATATATATATATACACACACATATATATATATATATATATATATATATATATATATATATATATATATATATATATACATATATATATATATACATATTTGCATATAGATATATATATACATATATATATATATATATATATACATATATATATATATATATACATATATATATATATATATACATATATATATATACATATATATATATATATATATATATATATATATATATATATATATATATATATATATACATATATATATATATATACATATATATATATATATATATATATATATATATATATATATATATATATATATATATATACATATATATATATATATATACATATATATATATATATATATATATATATATATATATATATATATATATATATATACATATATATACATATATATACATATATATCCATATATATATATATATAAATATATATATATATATGTATGTATATATATATATATATATATATATATATATATATATATATATATATATATATATATATATATATATATATATATATATATATATATATATATATATATATATAACACTTAATTAAATCAAATTTGTAAAATAATTAATATTACGTACGCATTCAACAACGCTTTGAATTTTGTGTTGCGAGGCGAGGCTTTGAGGTTTTTGTAATGAGTCGAAGACATGCACAGTGTTCGTTGAAGGACAAATGACCAAAAGTATCCAATGCAAACTACAAACGCAAAGTTAAAATCAAAAAATTAGAGATTATGTGATCTTAAAAATCAAAAGATAAGTTCAATTTCAAAAATAAAACTTACTCTTCCACATATGGAGCCAGAATGAACATGTGTTTAAATGCAAGAGAATTTTGTCAGTAATTCGGTTATTAAAACAATTAAACAACAATGCCTAACTTGTAAGATAATGAACATCACCTCATGTAGACACGGATAAGAGCTACGTTCAACATCTCTCTTCTCAAAAATTGCCCAATGTCACTAGGACCAAACTCCGAACGAATACCCTTATATTCAAACCAATCTTGCACGGCCATAACATCCTTTGTCTTACCCGAAATGTTCATGAGAGTCCCGAGTATGGCACCGCATACATTTTTCTCTATATGCATAACGTCAAGACAATGCCTAACCTGTAGATCTCTCCAATATGGAAGCTTCCAAAAGATTGATTCTTTTTTTCATAATCGGTCTTCACCTCCTTGCACTTGCCCTGTTTTACCAAATACAGTGTCAACTCTCTTAACCTGTTCATAAACCTCATAACCGATCAGCGGCCGACGAGCTACACGGTCCTCAACCTCCCCGTTGAACATCTTCTTCTTCTTACGATATTGGTGATCTCGTGGGAGGAACTTTTGATGGTGCATGAATACGTGTTTGCACTTAGGAATCCACGTGGATTCCATGTCATCGATACATATTGGGCATGCTTTCTTCCCTTTGTTCTTATACCTCGATAAGTTGCCATATGCCAGAAAATCATTAACGGTGCTTAAAAGCATTGCATGCAAGGTGAACTCCTCATTAGCATATGCATCAAACACGGAAACGCCTTCATCCCACATCTTTCTCAAATCCTCAACGAGAGGTGAAAGATATACATCTATGTCATTGCCAGGTTGTTTAGGACCCGAGATTAGAAGCGAAAGCATAATGTACTTATGCTTCATACACAACCAAGGTGGCAAATTATAGATCACTAACACTACCGGCCAAGTACTATGTTGAGAACTAAGATTGCCGAATGGGTTCATTCCATCCGTACACAGTCCGAGCCTTAAATTACGAACCTCTTCCCCAAAAGTCTTATGCAACCTATCAATACTCTTCCACTCCGGAGAATCAGATGGATGTGTGAGCAAGTGACCTTTCTTCACCCTATTTGCATGCCACCTCAAATTTAACGCATCTTTCTTTATAGAGAACAAGCGCTTGAATCTAGGTATTATTGGAAGATACCACAATACCTTAGTCGGGGGCCCTTTAGCATCCCGAGCCCCTTTGCGCTTGTAGCGCGATAACCCACACCTAGGACACTCTTCTACGTTCTCGTTTTCATTCTGATACAACACACAATCATTCGGACACGCATAAATCTTCTGGTACTCTAAGCCGAAAGGACACATGAGCTTTTTGGCATAATATGTCAACTTTGGAAGTTCATTTCCCTCAGGAAGCATCTCACCTAACGCTTCTAATAACATTGTGAAACTAGCGTCACTCCAATTGAACTTTAACTTAATGTTGAAAATTGTCAACACTGCTGTTAGTTTGGTGAACTTTGTACATCCAGGGTACAAAGGCTTTTGAGAAGCCTCTGTCAACAAGTCAAAAACACGAGGACATTTTCCTAACTCATCCTCGACTCCCTCCATCATCTCATGAACACGATCCACATCCTCATCGACATTCTCTTCATCTGTCTCAAACCCATCAACATGATCTACTACATCCTCATTGACATCAGCCACATTATTGACGTCCTCAACAACACTTTTCTCTTTGTAAACTCCCTTCTCACCATGCCAAACCCAAACATGATATTGAGGCCTAAACCCACGTCTAAGTATGTGCTCCCAAAGGATATCAACACTATCTACCTTTGATATATTGCCACAAGTGACACATGGGCAATAAAAACCAACTCCCCCCGTCCTAACTTGATGTTCAACCGCAATACTACAAAATTCTAATACGTCATCAATAAATTCTGACGATTCAATGCTTCCATACATCCAAGAACGATCTTTTGTCATCCTAATTAGTGTGATTAATTAATTCAAAACAAAATTAATACACAACTTTTAACATATATACTTAACGAACTCTAATTAACCACAAAATTAAGTAATAATCATTCATTTAACCCTAATTTACAAGATTAATAATAAACCATCATAATCTATAAATTGTTCAAAAAATATGTATATTCTAATAAGAAGATTGTTTTAACCCAAATAATAATAAATTTTACCATAAACAACCCTAATTAAACCTAATTCACAAACTATAAAAAATTTTGATAAATTTAAAACTTAAAAACCACAACTACATACACATAAGAAATTACTTAAAAATATAACAAAAGATGAAATGTATGATAAATTTAAAACTTAAAAACAACAACTATACACATTGATAAATTATGATAAATTTAAACCTAATTTACGTAATCAAAATGAAAATTATACCTTGAATTTTCGTGGGTTTTGGGTTGTGTATAACCTATACAATGAAAAAAAAATTAGTATAAAAAAACTAAGCCCTAAAACGTACACAATTAATGAAGCTTGAACAATAATGGGTTTGAGAACTAAGCTTTAGAAAATTATACCTTGAAGAAGAGCAAGAACTAAGCCCAAATTTCGTGGGTTTAAGAAGAGCAACAACACTGTACGTACAGTCGGCAGTTTAAAACAGTAGATGATGAAGAAGAGCAAGAAGAGCAAGAAGAACAAGAACAAAGATGATGAAGAAGAGGGATTGAAGACAAGAAACAATCGAGAGGTTTTTGAAGGAGAATGCAACAGTCGTGTTTTTGAACAATGAAATAGATGAATTGCATGTTTTAACGTTAAATGGCGGGTTTTTGAAGAGGTTAATGCTGCGGGGAAAGAACAAACCGCAACAATTGATGAATTTATTTTTTGTTATCTGCTGCGGGTGAAGAAATAACCGCAGCATTTGATGTTATTTGCTGCGGGCTGCTGAAAAACCGCAACATTTGTTGAATTTATTTTTTTTTCTAATTGTTTTTTCTATCTATTGCTGCGTATATTAAAAACCACAGCAAATAATTAGCAGCAGATACGTTTTTTTCCACTAGTGACAGATAATACATAAAGAGAAAACGGTTTAAGAGCCTAGAGTATGTCTTCCTTGTATTAGTATGAAATCATCATTAAAGGAGTGATTATTGAGCTCAAATGTGTGAGTTCAAGCTTTATATGTGGTATTTCATAAATGTATTTATTATTGAATAATCAATGAAATATAAACTATTTTGAGTGGGAGGTCTCTAATATGATGAATTGTCACGACCTAAAATAATATGGTATCAGAGCCGAAGGTGATTCCTGTTATGATGTGGCTCACATATGAGGGGAGTGTTGGAAATACTTCACATGTGAGACAAGATCTCACATCGATAAAATAGTGAGTTGTGGACTTGTATATATTGGATGGGCCATGGTGAGATTATGTGATGAATTGTCATTACTTAGAATAATCCAACCTTTTCTTGATTTTTCTATGATAATTCCATCTATTAAACCATGAATAATCCAAATTTAGAGGGCGTTTGCCTAGACTAAACCCGATAATCGGATGACCTTCTATAGCAAGTTTTATTTTATAAAAAAGATAATTAAAATAAAATGCCAAAAAAATGAAAAAAAAAATGTTAAAATTATTTTTTTTATTATTTAGAATTTTTTATGTTTCACTCTAATTTTATATTAATTTTAATTTTTCTTTTTTGGCAAACTGCGTACTATAATAGGATTCCATTATCTGATTATACTCTAGGCAAATACCCCTTAAAGTTGGAATCATTCTTGATTTATCATTTATCAATGTGATTATTCATTTTTTATATATTTCTAATGTTATAGACTTGATTAATATGAGAAAAAATCATCTCAAAAAAATTCACCATTTTAAAGTCCAAGGTTATTATTCATAATTTGATATTTGAATATTTTGATGATTTATTTCTCAACAAATCTATTGATATTGAATATTTTTGATTTTGTGGAAAAAATTTACTTTAGACGGCAACCACCGCATTGCCTCTCAGTTGTTAGACCCTGAAATTAGTCAACAATTTTATTGGTGAAACAATTAAGTTTTGTTAACACAATGTAAATGTATCAAAATGATATGTATGCAGTTTTAAGTAACATTTCTACTTCTATAACAAAAAGATGTATGTCAATTATTTATTCTTTTCTATTAAGATCAGTAATTAAGTTAAAATTAAAATTAAATGTTTTCATTTGTTTCTTTGTGTTTTTAAATTTGATTTACTTGTTTTTTCTGAGTATTATTTTATTGGGATATTTTTTTGTAAATGGTAATTAATTACTAATTTATAGTGCCTATTTGTTAGCAAATGTATGATGGCAACTTATTATTTTGGAATTAGGAGTTTATAATGACATAAGAGTTTGATCGGATGTAAAACACTATTTTAATAGTAGTCCATTAGGGAAAAAAGGAATCAACTAGAATATACACTGGTATCAGTTATAGAGCTACTAGTATGAGTAGTATATAAAAGGTTAATAACTTTTAATTACTTATTAGTATAAAATCTCGTGTAATAAATAATTTTTTAATATAAATTAATATAAAAAATATTAGTTTTAATTAATGATCTAATTACATATTATCTTTAAACTATGAAGAATCACTTTAAAATTATATGTGATTATTTTAAAATCGTAAGTGATCACTGTAATACTATTAGTAATCACTTAAGATCGTAAAAGATAACTCTAAGACTATAAGTAACCAATGTAACGTTAAGATTGTAAGGTTATGATCGGGTGAACATTTATAATCTTAAGGTAATTACTTATACCATTAGGTTGATCCCTTATATATTTAAAATAATCACATAGATATTAGGAAAAATATCTAGAATAATCCAATCTTTTCATGATTTTTTTACTATAATCCCTCCTATTGATTACTCATGAATAATCTCAACTTTAAGGGGCATTTGTCTAGAGCAAACTCTGGTAATCGGATGAATTACTACCACTAGAAGAAGAGGAGGTGGATTTTGCACTATTAAGGTGATACTTGGTGATTGCCAGCTCATCGTTTTTTAAACATTAAACATTTTTCTGATTTCTGTTTTTCCTTTGTATAGCTTGTATATAAATACCCTTGTTTTTAGATTAAAGGGTATGAGATTACATTCTTAATGAATAAAACTTTGCTTCTTAATTCCCTTTGAAAATCATATTACAGAATCAAGATTATCTTGATTCTCCTTCTTCTGCTATCTTGCGGTTTTTCATGGTATCAGAGCAGGTCTTGCTCTTACTGTTTCCGCTTCTATTTTTTTTCTTCTTCCCCTGATTTCTTCTTCATTCTTTTAATGGATGCTTCAGAAACGCCTCTTTCTAAACATGCAGAATCACCGATAACAAATAATGCTGAAATTCTTGTTCAAAGCAATGTGAATTTCAATTTTGATGATCCTTATTTTCTTTCTTCTTCCGATATTTCACAACATTCAATTGTTGCTCTTATTTTCTCGGGTTCTAACTATGTAAACTGGAGTAGATCTGTGAAAATGGCTTTATATGCAAGAAACAAGGTGAGTTTTATTGATGGAACTCTTATCAAGCCATCTGAATCTTCCACTGATTTCAAGAAATGGATTCGAAATGACTACATTGTAAGATCATGGATTATCAATTCCATGGAGAGAGGAATTGCAGAAACTTTCATGTTTGTTGATTCAGCTTGTCAATTATGGAAGGAAGTTAAAGATAGGTATGGCCAAAGCAATGTACCTCAATTATTTGATCTACATAGATCTCTTTTTCTTACTGAGCAGAATGAGTCTTCCATTACTGAATATTATGCTAAAAAGAAGAGAATATGGGATGAAATTCATGACCTATAAGGTTTTCCTGATTGCTCTTGTGGAGTTCTTGCTGATTGTACTTGTGGAATTTTTAAAAAAATCTTAGATGCTGATTGTAATTATGGAATGAATGACGGAATATGATCTATTATGTAGGGTAGAAACTACACTACCAAATTTTTTGGAGTGAAGACCTATACAAAATTGATGCAATAATTCACTTTTATCCTGGCTAACTCAAGAGCCGCTGTATAGATACAGGTAGAAATTTGCTATGCCTGGCTAATTCATTCTGTAAATTACGCAACTCACCAAAATAAACAACTATCGGTCGACCTTGATGCTTACAATCAACAATTCGAATTTTTAATTCGAGTATATGAGGACCAAGTGAGTATCTATCACGTAGATCATCCCATAAAGACTTAACATCATAGGAAAGTGCACAATGGAACGAATAGAAACACCTAAAGTGTTAACAATCCAAGCAACAACCATAGAATTTACAATACCCTATTGGTGATGTTAGAGTATATAACATATTCTGGAGCTTCAACTATCAGCTTAAGTTATTAGTTGAGTTGGTTCCTTGACATGGTATCAGAAGCCAACGTGACAATGGGTCACTAGTTCGAATCTCAACTACCCCTCAATTTAAGTGGAATATTCAGCGCCTGATATGAGGAGAGTCTGTGTCGCATTCGCACTTCTAGCCTAAAGGGCTCTCGAGTGAGGGGGCGTGTTAGTATATAACATATCCTGGAGCCTCAACCATTAAATTAAGCTTTTGGTTGAGTTAGTTCCTTGACAGGTGAAAATTCAGAGACGTACGTAGCGTATGGTTGAGTAATAATACCATTAATAAATCCAAGCTTATTTTTGGTACAGAGATTGTTTTGGAGAGTGCATGACCGCTCCTCGTAAGAGCATCAATAATGATGATCTAATTCAAGGTCACATGACCAAACTATAAGGAAAATAATAATTATGGTGATCTAATATTAGGTGGGTTAGGGAAAAGGTCGGGTAAAATGGTCTTCACGTGACCCGTTCTGGTGAACAGTCACCCCATTTTTTTTCAAAAACTTTTGCCACGTGTCGCGTTATGATTGGGCGTTGAAAATTGACAGCCCTGTTGCCCCTGCATGCCTCTGACACGCGTGCAGCACCAACCCAGCTGGCGGCTTTTGATTGGGTGCAAAAAAATAGCCCTTTTTTTGCCTTTAACATCTATTTTCGTATTTAAATAATTTTTTTTAAAAAATTACACCTGCGGTCATATTTTTTCGAGATCTATAAAATGAGACCCATATTGATATTTTTTGACATAATTTTATATTTACATATTTTCTTCCTATTTTCTGACTTTTTTTTGTTAAAAAAATACCAAATTAATCATTTCAAAATCCCAAAAAAAAATATGGATTCAAATAACCCAAATTATGGAAGAAATCCATGTAAAAAAAAAACCAAGAAAAAAATCTTCTAACAATCAAAGTGCTCAAATTCAGTATCAAAATCCTCCATTCAATCCTCAAAATACCACCACTATCATCAATTTCACAATGTCAACTCTAATATTGATAACTATTCAACTCCTATAAGAGGTGAAAGTTTAGAAGAAAATGAGATGGAGTATGATGATGATGATGATGAAAATGAAGGAAATGATCAAGATGATCAATATGGTGAAGATGGAGGAAATTCTATTTATCATGTTGATGCTAGTCTCTACACTCAACCATCATTTCAAGATCTAGTTTTACAATTTGATTCACCACCGAACTTTACTCAATTGGTTCAATCATCTCAACAACATCCTAATGATGAAGCCCCTATACCTTCAAAGAAAAGTTGGAATTTGATTGAAGATATTGCTCTCATATATTCAGTCATGAACACAAGTACAAATCTAATTGTGACACCAACCAAAAGATAAAAGTGAGGTGGCAAAAAGTTAAGGAAGCTTATGAAGCAGAGAGGATGGAACGACCCCATCTGATCCCACGAAGAACCGCCGACATGCTTAAATGTCATTGGGGTAGAGTTGCTCCAGCATGTTCGAAGTGGTCTGGAAGTTATGCGAGGCTCTTAGGAGGAAGAAGAGTGGCACGACAAATGAAGATGTGCTTAAAAAAGCGCATTTAATCCATCAAAGAAAACACGGTAACTTTAACTTGATTGAGCAATGGAAAATTTTAAGAAAGTATAACAAGTGGAAGCAAGTGGTAAAAAGTAATCAAAAAAAAACAATTGGATCAACAACCAACTGGTGGTGTTAGTAGTGAAAGTAGTGGGAAAAGATCAAGGACGGAAGAAGATTCTGAAACACCAACAAGCGAACCTCAAGGAGGATCCTTCACTCACCCCGAGGGTCTGAAGAAGGCTAAGGCTCGCATGATTGGGAAAATGGTTGCAAATCAATCAATTCAAGCTTTGAGTGCATTTGGAGAGAGTCTTCGACTTAATTCAAAAATAATGAAGGAGAAGACAAAACTTCAAAAACAAAAAGAAGCCCGAAAACAAAAACAACTTCAAATTGAAGAATATCGAATGAATTGGGAGATCTATCAAACATTAAGCAAAAATGAAACTCTTCAGCCTTGGGAAGCTGATATGATGGTTCCACTTGGACAATACTTTCAGAATTACAATCGTCAGTAAATGGTTTAATTATATAATATCTTAATTATGTTTTAATTATATTTTGTTTTTAATGAAGGTTTAATTATGTAATGTTTTAAAATTATGCATAATTAGAAACCCCTCACTTGCTTGGGATGAAGAACGACTCTCTGATATAATTACTTCTTGTATAATTATGCATAGTATGATAGTGAAAGATGAAAGAGATACATATACACACTATGCTGATGGTAGAGAGTTCATGGGAGATCGCCCAAAAGGTCAATTGAAAGGTACAAGTGGATTAAATGATGAATTTGAGTATTACACAAATAGAATTGTTGATATCAACCGATACTTGGCAAATAAGAATGATGCTGAAGATCGACAAACACATTTATCCTTAAAAGATGATTTAGTTGAAAATATCTGGCAAAAGTTTAGAGGGAATCGCAATTAATGTATCATTTAAAATTTTAGTTTTTTAATTTGTGTATTTATTTTATGTATGCGCATTGTAATTTTTATTTGAAGTTAACGAATTTCCCTTAATTATTATTAATGTCTTCATTTATATTTACTAAAAAATATTAGTTTTATTAAGAGAATAATTTTTTATTAATTATAAAATAGTAGATCTATTTTAATCAAATAAAAATTATATTAAATTTGTACATGAAAATATTATTATAAAAAAATAAAGATAAATGTTAGATAAATTAAGGGAGAAAAATTATAGTGGGATAGAAAAAAAGTAAGAAAGAGAAGATGATGACCTTTTAAAAGAGGTTATTGTTAATAGAATTAAGTTGAAAGATGAACTTTTAAAAGAGAAAAAAATTGTAAAATAATAAA
Source organism: Amaranthus tricolor (assembly GCF_026212465.1). NCBI lineage: Eukaryota > Viridiplantae > Streptophyta > Magnoliopsida > Caryophyllales > Amaranthaceae > Amaranthus > Amaranthus tricolor. The sequence goes on along the minus strand of NC_080048.1, from coordinate 34,553,465 downwards.
ATCACCTTTTTTTTGGATCATAAGTAAGGATGTTCTAACCGTCTCCTTTCAGAAATATTGGACTAATAGTGGCTCCAATACCTTCACTTAGTATGTAGTGAAGGGCTCATAACGAGTACCCTTGGATAAAGATTTAGCATCCTTGCTAACCATGACCAACAACGGAAGAATAAGTATACACCCAACTAACAAGGAAAACACACAACAAACAATTTGTGTTTGAGTTCTCAAACAAAGTTGACCACATAACTACAATTACACTTATGTACCCAAATGTCTAATTTTAAAGTGCTCTTGAGACCATGTTAAGATAAAGATATGAAGAGATTAGTGACCTCACCTTTACATTACAAAACAATCGCTATGTATAGTACAAGAGAGCAAACCCTAAACTCTTTCTGTTTTTTTTGTCCTTCTCATTTACTTTTTGCACGATTTTGAAAGCAAATTTTGAGTCTCGATATTTCTAATTACGCATAATAAAAAATGTCTCAAAAACATTAATCAAAATTTTCTTTCATTAAGGTGAAATATTGCAAATGGAAAGAAGATTAAAAAACGAAAAGAGTAAAATGCCACCAAAGATATTGATGAAATATACATTTTCCTAAAACCAAGAAATAAACAGAATACTCTAACATACTAGAATATTCCTAACATTGAATTGATAATTAATTACTCAATTTGATTATTAATTCATCCATTACTAATGTAGATTATCATGTTAATTTTTCCAAAAATTTTCCTAACGTATTTGAATATTAATGTTTTAAATCAGTTTTATTTTTAGTTTTTATTTAATTTTCTTATTTCACTCTATACATTATTCTTTTCCCTATATTTTTCACGTACAAATGGAAAATCTAATACTCCATCCGTTCTTATTTGTTTTTCTTGTTTATTTTTGACACAGTTTTAAAGTAAATTTTAAACCTCAATATCTCTAAATATACATAATAAAAAATTATAAAAAAATATATAATGAAAAAAGAATATATATTAAGACGAATCTAACCATGGATCTATTTTATCTTCTAAATATGTGTCAAAAATATTAATCAAATTTCTCTCTACTTAAAGTGGAATATTCTAAATGAGAAGAACATTAGAGAATGGAAGGAGTATTATTTTTAGGTTTAATCAAATGAACGGAGTACTTCATTTTATAGGCCCGTGGGAAATCATATATCCTTTTTTAGCTGGTCTTGGACGAGACCGTGTCAATATGAGACGAATAGCCCAATCAACTCAAAAATAGTTTTCCTCAATAGACCGTCTCAATATGAGACAGATAGCTCAATTAGTCAAAATTGATTTATTTAAGGTCATAATTGATACTTTTAAGGTCCAAAATTGATCTTTCAATTGATCATTTAAGGTCTGAATTGATCATTTTTACATCAAAATTGAAATTTTTTAGAACAAAGTAGCAATGAACTCTTAATCATTTCCAAATAGCATTCAATTAACGGATAATTTTAATTTCTGAATTGATCATTTTTAGATCAAAATTTTAATTTTATAACAAAAACAACCATAAACTCTTGATCATTTCCAAGAGCATTCATCGAATCATTTGGCAAAACATAATCGAGATCGAATCATTTCCAAGTTCATTATGTACATAACTGTTAATGAAAGAGTAATATCATTATTATTGATCAATGATTAACGAGTACAAGTACTCTTATGTTCCATTAGAACCATCATATTGCATTGAATAAGAGCATTTGTAATGTGCAATGTTTAACACTATTATTGATAGTTTTATTGACCATTCATTTGTTGTTTGAAATTCATCCATAGAATAATAGAATAATACCATTTTATTAAACTTTGTTCTGAAATTGTGAAAACAGAACTATATATAGGTAGAAATTGATCAGTTTAACGTCAAAATTGATCACTTATAGGTTCTAATTGCAATTTTTTATTTTAATTAATCTGTTTAAGTTTTACTTTAAGTTAAAATTGATACTTTTACGGTTAAAATTAATAAATGCCTAAAAAAATAAAAAAATAACAAAAATAAAGAAAGCATGTAAAACTGTTACCCACGCGAATTGTTACCAAGTTTTCGTGATCCTTTTTTAAGTTTAACTAAATGGACTATTTATAGACCCCACGGTATCATACGAGACCATGTGTATAACAGTGTCACTCATACATTCCAATTCCCAATCTTACACGCAGACGCACTCCTTCGTCTAAGCGCCGCCGTCAGCACCACAAGGCTCTTACTCTGCGTCTCGCCCTCTCCGTCGACTCCGACTCCTTCTCCTTCACTCTTTTAAGAAATCGCATTTATTGTAATTTCTAGGTTAGATGCTCCTTTTTACTTTGTTATTGCAATTTTTGATTGAAATTATACTTCTATATGGGATTTAGGCATTTGTTCTCCTAATTTGTTTGCTTCTATATAGTTTTGGTTTCATCTCTAATTTTTCTGTATTCCAATATTTGAAATTGTTTGTTATTTAAAAGTTCAGTTAAATGAAATTTCAATTTCGATTCCAATTTTGGGTTCATTAACTTCGCTCTTCCATTTTATGCTTCCTGTGAATGTGGAATTTCTTTGTCACTCGGAGGCATTCTATCTGACTTGAATTAGTTATGATTTTTCCAATGTGATTATTTGAATAAAGAAAATATTGATCATCTATTATTTCTGATCATCTGTAGTTTGTAGTTTGTAGTTTGTAAGCAGCCGCTATGGGAGGTTCTCGAGCTCAAGTTAACAAACCCCATAAGACCCGTTTTGCATCTAAATCATCTCGAAACATTCATAAAACTTCCTTAAAAGGTTTGCTTTATTCTCGATTTTTCTATTTTTGTCACTTTTCAATGATTATTACCAATTTTCAATTTTATCTTGTTGTTATTAGAATTTTCTATTGAATTTTTTTGTTGGTTTAAATTTTTAATGAATTAGAAAAGCATCAAAATACAAAATCAGACAGAAATTTTAGCAAAGGAGCCCGTTCTGCTCGAATTCAGCGTAATAATATGGTAATTGTTTTGTATTATTAAAGCAATGAACTTTCGGGTGATAATAGATGTTTATTTGCATTACCCACTTGCTAAATTGCTGAAATTTGAATTTTTTTGGTTTATATAGATACGGGATCAAAAGCGGACCACCGCACTGAATGAAAAACGAGCTATAAGTGGATCAACAAGTCCACCACGTGTTATTGTGAGTACATTGTTGATAATTATGAGCCTTTGTGATTGATTCATGAGTTAAAGTTATGTCGTATTTGTAAGTTATTGGAAATTATTGTCAGTTAATTGAATGAAAAACGAGCTTTAAGTGGATCAACAAGTACACTTTGTGACTTGTGAGTACTTTGTTATTAATCATAAGCTTTTGTCATTGGTTCATGGATTAAAATTATGTCAAAATTGTATGTTACTGTTAGTTGATAGAAGCAACGAGTTTTAAGTGGATCAACAAGTCCGCGTCGTGTTACGTTACTTCTTTGCCACTAATAATAATCTATTCTGAGTGTTTCGTGAATTAAAATTTTATTGAATTTGTAAGTTGATAGCGGACCCGTGAGTGGCGGAGTTACTAGCGGGTGAAGACCAAAAGTCACCCAAACAATAAGTGAAAATGATGTATGAGTGGGGTGTTTGGCCTACAAATTATTTTAACTATAAGCTTTAGTTTTTGGTCTCACTGTCTGCCCAAATCCCCTCTCTTAAAACTTTTTGTGATATTGATATGAAAATTTTCAGCCCTTCATATATCAAGTCGTGGCTTTGCCTATATTGTTGGTGATTGGTATTAAGGCGTTGGTATTGTTGTAGTTTTGGTGTAAGTCGAAATGATTTACAGTAGTAGCTTATTGATTAATTTACTGGTTTTAGGTGTTATTCGGATTGTCTGCTCATGTTGACTTGGATTCTATCGAAAGAGACTTGTTGGAATTATTACCATCAAAATCCAGTAATGAGGAGTTTCCTACTGTAGTGTCTTTGGAATACAAGATGAGAGCCACGGTATGCTTTTATTTAATTATTTCCCTGATAAATGATTGCAATAATTTGCTTACTGTTTGTTTTTGTTGATTTGTTGGAGTAAAACAAGGATTTTATGTTTTTCTTGGCTTGGTTAATCTTGTGTTTTATGTTTGTGCCTGATATCAAACAGGTTATGAGTTACTTATCCATTTATTTATTTGCTATGTATATATATATATATATATATATATATATATATATATATATATATATATATATATATATATATATATATATATATATATATATATATATATATATATATATGTATATATGTATGTATGTATGTATGTATGTATGTATATATATATATATATATATATATATATATGTATATGTATATGTATATGTATATGTATATGTATATATATGTAGATGTATATGTATATATATATATATATATATATATATATATATATATATGTATATATATATATATATATATATATATATATATATATATATATATATATATATATATGTTCTATTGATGTAGTAGGTATTGATTTCTTAATGGCTCACGTTGTGAATCTTGACACTGGAAATTTCTCAATGTGTGTCATGGACATGCCTCTTATGTGATCGTCTATCTTGTTAAAATTGTTTGGCTTGAAATTTCTGATCATGTGAAAGTATTTCATGGGAGTTAGAATATTGTCAATGATCAATAGGTGGAATTGTTCAAAAAATGGATGATATTTGGGACTATTCCTTACTTTTGAAAGACACAAAGCACCCCAAGGCGCTTAAGGTTCATTGAACCTCGACACCGAATAACTAGAAATGAAATAAACTGAACCCTCTCACGTAAAAAACCTAAAAAGCATCATTGAAGAAGAGAAATAAAAAGAGAAGATAAATAAAAAAGAGAAGGAAAACATAATTGGTGGATAGCCTCATTAAATGGGCTTCAACCGAGGCCGAGACTAAAAGGTGCTCTGAGGTGTTCGCCTTAAGGATTGCCTCGCCTATTCCATTGAGGCACCCAATCCATCATATATCCGAGGCGCTCGCCATAGGCAGGATTTTTTATCCGTAAGGACTGTTCATGTCAAAATTTGCAAATTATTGCTGTAATGAGCTTAAAAGTGTGGCGTTTTGCTTTTATTATTTGGTGCTTCTTTCCTTCGATTGTAAAAATTTCTGTCACAGTATTTGATATTTAAATTTTAGGTGATGAAGGCTCCTCATGGTGATCTATCCTCATGCATGGATATGGCCAAGGTACTTGTTTGTGTTTCTTCCAAGTTTTGTAATGCAACTGCATATTTTAAAAATCACTCTTTATAGCTGTTTCTTATTCATGCGAAATTGTGTGCTATAGGTTGCTGATTTGATTGCGTTTGTTGCATCAGCGAGTTGTGAACATGAGTCATCTGATTATATCGATTCCTTTGGAGCACAATGCCTTTCCGTGTTCAAAGCCATAGGCTTACCAAGCAGCGTGGTCTTGATCCGTGTAAGGAGAGTTTTTTAAATGATCCAGACACCAATTCATAAATTGTTTGCTTGCGATATTTTCAAAATTATGATTATTGTTATTATTTTGGATCCAGGACCTACCTAATGACTTGAAGGGAAGAAACGAATCCAAGAAATATTGTATTTCTAGTCTTGCTTCTGAATTCCCTGAGAATTGTAAATTTTATCCCGCTAAAACAAAGGATGATATCCACAAGGTACTTTTTGTAAGCTGTGTTATAGATGCGTATTTTTACCTCGACTGGGAATTTTCTGTGGGATCAAGATTTGCACTCACTTGTAATGAATTTCTTTTCCCATTCAACTATTATCACCGCACTCAGTTTATTTTTTTTTGTTGATGCAGTTCTTGTACCTTTTGAAAGAGCAAAGGTTTAAAACTCCCCATTGGAGGAGCCAACGGGCTTATATTACTTCTCAGAAGGTTTTATTTTCAGATTTCTCTGTTTTGTGTTGTTAATTGCTGACGTTTTTGTAATTTAATAATCATTTGATGTTGTGTTGTAAGATTACAACATGTTTCTTAATGACAAATAATGTTTTCAAATAATATATCTATCCTTTGATTCATTTATGGTGATCTAGAATCATAAAGGACATTATTCTAAATGCGCAAAAGAAATGTCAAATGATATTTTGATTATAATGCACTCGTTTCCACCAAATCATCTTGCTTTGTTCTGTTGCTAATAGTGTGTGTTTATCCTAGGTTAAAGTACTAACATGAAGCTTATCTAATTTGCCACATGCCATGTCCTGACCATGTGATGAACTATATATATATATATATATATATATATATATATATATATGTATATATGTATATACATAGGGTCAAGTTCCAGTGGGAACCAAGCTTATATGAGAACTGTGAGAATCAATCTCTCTGATAAAAATGTGTTACTTTTTAACAGAAAAGGTGTTACTTTTGGACAAAAAAATGTTACTTTTGTTTTTAAAAAAATCTGTTACTTTTTAGCAAAAAAATTTACTTTCAGAAAAAAATATAAATACAAAGTAACACGTTTTTTTCGAAATTTAACACCTTTTTTTGTTTAAAGTAACACCTTATTGTGAGTTTTTTTCAGAATTTTTTTCTTACAGTAACACTCTTTTGCCTAAGAGTATCATCTTTTTTTCAAAAAAAAGTAACAGTTTTTTGCCTACAAGTAACACCTTTTTAGTAAAAAAGTAACACTTTTTTGTCAGGCAGATTGGTTTTCACGGTTCTCATATAAGGATGGTTCTCACTTGAACATCTTCATATGTATATATATATGTACATATATATATATATATATGTATGTATATATATATATATATATATATATATATATATATATATATATATATATATATATATATATATATATATGCTCCTGTATGCCAAGTTTGAATTTAGACAATAAATCATGTTTCTTTTCTGTTTTTCTTTGAGGTATTTGATTTTAACTGGCCACAGTAGTCTATGTTGTCCAAATTCCATTTTTAAAAAGTGATAGCCGTTTCCCTTTGAACATTATTTTCTTTTTTGCTCTTGCTGGAGCTGTTTATCTTGATTCTTGATAGTTTCTAATACAAAGACTTTTCTGTTTTTTTTTTATTTCTATTTACTTTTTGCTTAATGAATGCTTATTTTCTGTGTTCCATCTCCTTTGACTATCTGCAGCTTGAGATGCTTGATCACGATCCTGCTTCTGGAAAATGCACTCTCTCTGTTACTGGTTATATTCGCTCTCGTAATCTCTCAGTGAACCAGCTGGTAATTGTAAAACTTTTGTGCCAAATGATTCATTTTTCTAGAAATTTTTTTCGTATTTGAAGCATAAAATACTTGTATATGATTTTCTGTTCTACTAGGTTCACGTCTCTGGAGCAGGTGATTATCAACTGTGCAAAATTGATATTCTGAGTGATCCATATGCTTTAAATCCTAGGAAAGGGAAGGACACAATGGATGTTGTTGATGTGCCGGATGTGCAGGTGGTAATGCTTTGTAATTTTCTTATTCCATTTGGATACAGTTGCTGTTGTGTAGGAAACTCAATACTCTTATATTAATATCATTAAGGAATTGCTTAGCAAATCATGTGCATTTTTCTTAAAGTAAATTTTCATATTGTGTTTCCAATAATACGAGAAGGTCACCGACACCCAACCCCCTTACTCTTTCTAGCGGCCACATCAGTATTATTGGGCAAAGTAGTCGTGGTGTTGTGCTGGTTCTGGGGGTTGATTTTAAAATATTTATTAAATGGTCACTAACTAGAACTTAAAAGAGGTTTTACGAACTATTTGTTTCATCTTTGAGGAAATTTGTGTTAAAGATATAATGTGAGTTCAATTTTCTATTGTGTGTAGCATCTTCTGAATGGTTGAACCTTGTTTTTTCAACTTGATATCACAAAAGTAGAGTTGAACTAGAACTTAAAAGAGGTTTTACGAACTATTCGTTTCATCTTTGAGAAAATTTGATCATAATGTCATTTCATTTCGCGTTGTTTAATTATATAGCCAGTGCTGTTTCAAAAATGCTATCATGTCTTATTCTAGTATAATAGAGAATGCGAAACCTGTTAGCTTTATTACAACCAAAAGTGAAAAGGTGATTTGAGAATATCTGTTAACTAATTATCTTTTTTTCTTACCTTTTCAGTGAAGCTTGCTAATCTTCTTTACACTCGTTAATGTTTAGATCTTTAGTTTTTCGATATGCTCACTACAATCTTTCTTCGGTCATTGTAGGTGATCAGCTCTTTAGTGCCTGATATGTCAAAGCAAGAGCCCTTACTTATTGAAAATATTCCTGATCCTCTTGCTGGAGAACAGGTTGGTGAATACAGTCCTGGTCGTCTGTTTGCTCTCTCCCCCGTCTGTGTACAACATGTAACCTGTAGAATGGGTTTCTCGTTTTTCTAAAACTGAAGTCTGAAAATCTGGGTTTTAAAAACTGGAAATTTTGAATAATTCAGTTGTTTTCTTGTAATGTGTCTGATGCTAGCATTATAATTTTTTTGCGTGACTCATTGGCTTTTAATAGACTAATTGATTGGTTTACGATTGCATTCCCAAAGTTGAAAACATATGTTCATAATAGCCTGTTTGATGTGGTCTATTCAATTTTTGTATTGTTTTGGTAAATTTATTGTTGATATGAGTGTTCATGAGCTCGAAAGATCCATTGTTTCATGCTGAAATGTAGATACTAGAAATTCTTTATTTAGTTGATACTTTTCTTGGCTCTATTATTTAACAATGCAACATACACATAAATAATTTATGTAGAGATGTATGTCTATGTGTACTGTGCCAGTGTAGCATGCTTCTTGCCCTTCAGTTGTGGCATCAACTCTTTGTACCTAGAGATATCAATGTTCATTTTAATTTTGAGTTTGTTTTGGCATTCCGACTTCATGATTTTGTATCTTCTATCAGACGTGGCCAACGGAGGCAGAAATGGCAGAGGCAGAGGAAAACTTAAAGCAAAATAAATTGAAGAGGAGGAAACTTCCACATGGTACTTCTGAATATCAGGTTTGTCTTAATTTTTTTGTAGTTGTGTTTGTTTTTTCTCTATCGTACTCCCTGGTACGTTCTTTTTTTTTTTTTTAATTGATAATCATCTTTTGTACTTGAACACATTTTGATTCTTTAGGCTGCTTGGATTTTGGACGAAAGTGAGGATGATGGTGAAGGCAGTGATGATTCAAATGATGGCATGGTCTTGGATGAAGTTGAAAATAGAGTTACTTCTAATGAGGTTTCTAATAATTTTGAACTCGATGAAGATGAAGGTTCTGTGGATTTAGGACAATCTGATGGAGAACCAGATACTGATTCTGTGATGGTGGTGAGTATAGCTGGCATCCATAGTTAACTATGTTGACTTGGGTGGCTTGTGTGCATTTATGCATGTCTAGCAGTTTAAATACTTTGCCTGTATAGAGTACTTTGTTCCTTGAAGTTGCAAACGTGTGATATTGCATATTACTTGTGACTTGGGTACTCTCGTTGGACTTGGGCTTCCAAGTGCCCGTTTCAGCTGTTAGATTCATATTTCCATGTTTTTTTGCCTAAATGAAGGCAGTAATATTCATAACCCATGTCACATTTATGAGGATTTATGTGGGAATAATTGGAGAGCATTTAAAAGTCAAATAAAGTAAGTGAATAAGCAAAATATACGATCAATATTTATTTTCTATTTTTCTATGGGCTGCTTTGGTTTTCGCTACTCTTGTTTCCCAACATTTGCTCATCGTTGTGAAAAAATTTGATTCCCAAGGAAAATGTTTTCCGCCAAAACCAAAAACTCCATTGGTTACCTTGCTTTGTCCATGATTGGAGTAGAGAAACTGAAAATTGGTTACTTTTAACACCCCTCTTCCTATAAGAAAGAAAATCAATTGTTTGAATTTGAAAAATGGAAAGCACTTCCACAAGAATTATTATGTGTTCCAAAATGTTGTGTTTCATGCCTAGCATTTTATGCAGTCTATTTTAGTGTGGGAATTTGCTTATTTTGTTATTTGTTAAGTCGATCTTTTCTGCTTATAATTGTTTCCGCCTTTTCACTGTGATTTTTTTTATACTTATTCTTGTCTGATTGGTTTTCTAAAAACATACTCATTTTCTTTATAGGATGGAGAAATGACTAGGGATCAGATAGAAGATGAGATTAGAAGATTAAAAGATGCTCATGCAGAAGATGAGGGTAATTTTAATTATCGCTTCAACTTTTTTCTCTATTTAGGCCCAAACTACATAGTATTTTTAGTTTATATCAACAATTTTGTTAGAATTTAAAATCATGCTTATATAGTTGTGAACGAATTGGGTGGGCATGTTGATATAATACCAATCTTTTCCCCACTTAAGAGTTTAGAAATTACGTTTCTTAGATTTTTTTTAACTTGTGACATATACGTTATTTTACAACAATGCCAAAGTCTCAATCTCAACAATGCGGGTTTGACTAAATCAACCATAGAAAATGAGCGTGGGAAATTGCTGCTAACAATGATTGTTTGGTCCTATTTGATACCTTCACCGTTTCTTTTACTTTCACCCAAGTTCACTTGTACACACATTAAGATAGTGGCAAAAAGGATGAAATATTCCGATATTGCCTTTGTTTATGATGACATTAAGAGCATATGATGAGGATTTAAGAGAGAAATTAAAGTTTATAAGTGGTAAACGTTATTAGTGTTGTTTTGTAGTAGGGAAAAGGATGTAATGTTTCAATATTGCCCTTGTTTTTTTATAAAGACATTACGAGCAATTACATAAATAAAATAATTTGGTTGATAAAAGTGTTTTTTTCACCTTAAAAAGGGAAGAGTATAAGTAATAGAAAAATGTCATATAAGAAAAATGGTGCACGTAAAAACCTAGAGAAAGTATTAATAATTCTGTAATTCATAATTACATAATTATATAAGCCCAAATTGCTTTATTGTTTCAAACATGTTGTAATAAACATCCTGCTTTATACCCACTACTTTGTCTGTGTAAATTCTCAGTTTCTCTATAAACATTTGATTTTAATTATGTTGGCTTTGAGTTTTGTGATTTATGACATGGTTAGAAAGCTATGTATCTCGAATATAATTGATGTATAACTGTTTTAGATTTTTTAGTTAAGAAATAATTTGCCTTATAGTATGATTGATGCTTCAATATAGGCTGTATATGACTCGATGTCCATAATATACATAGTGCCTGATGTATTACTTATATTAATAGAAGAATTCAAAATTTCAGAATATCCAGATGAAGTTGATACTCCATTAGATGTACCTGCTAGAAAGCGTTTTGCCAAGTATAGAGGCCTAAAGTCCTTTCGAACTTCTTCATGGGATCCTAAGGTGAGATTTTTGTAACTTTTAAATTGAACAGTACTCATAGTGTCCCCATCGGAGTCTTGATTAAACTCCCCCCCTCTCTCTTGAGTAGGAATCTTTGCCACCAGATTATGCTAGAATATTTGCCTTCGATAATTTTGCAAGAACTCGAAAACATGTGCTCGCAAAAGCCTTGGAACGAGACGAGAGTACGGACGACACTGTATCAACCGGCAAATATGTAAGGCTTTATATCAAAGAAGTACTGCATGCTGTTGCTTCCCATTTATGTTCTCACGCAAAGATATTACCCATAATAACATGTGGACTCTTGCAACATGAGTCAAAGATGTCTGTCCTTTCCTTTAGGTATATAGTTCTCATGGTTTCTTTGTTTTCTATGATAATATGGCTCATTTGAGGCTAATATTTTAGTCACATAATTCATTTTTTAACAGGATTAAGAAGCATGACAGTTACCATGAACCAATCAAAGGAAAAGAGGAACTTACATTTCATGTTGGCTTTCGGCAGTTTGTTGCAAGGCAAGCATATTTAGAAAATAGTTGCATAATTTTTTTTATTGTTCAGTTGTGAACTTGTTATGATATTGAGGATCTTTGCTTGCTATGTGAAGACCGATATATTCAACAGATAACACTGATACAGACAAGCACAAGATGGAGAGGTTTCTCCATGCAGGACGCTTTTCTGTTGCTTCAATATATGCGCCAATATCTTTTCCACCACTTTATGTGGTCGCGATGAAAAAAGCAGGTGACATGGACACACCTGCTTTGGCTGCAGTTGGTAGTTTGATAAGCGTTGATCCAGATAGGATTATTCTGAAGAAAATTATTTTAAGCGGGTATATTTCTTCAATTTGTTTTCAGAATTACTAGTTTAAGATTTACAAGTGATGGTCAATCGAAAAAAATCTCTTAATCTCTTTGTTACAAGGATAAGGTTGCGTACCCCATACTAAATAACCACTTATGACCTTTTTGGTTGTTGGTATTAAATGGTGATAAATTGGTAATGAAATGATCTGTAGAGTAAATTTTCATGAAATGTACCATGTCATTTACATAGTACTTAAATTTCAATCATAAAAAAAAAAGTTTTGTTCACAATTTTCTATTACCACCTGATAACCTAATATCACCTCTCCTAAAGATAATGTATAGAAATGAATTTTGTTAAGAAATTTAGATAATTGAAGTAGAATAAGAATGATCATTAAACTTGTCAAGAGATTTGTGATCAACTTAATTATCATTTCCACAAACAGGTCATTAATTATATTGAAGTAATTAAACTGTTTCTCTGACATCTCACATCCAAATTTTTTTATTTATGTAATTTAGATGTTAATCTCCCTTTTTTATTGAAAGTGTTAACATAAGCAAATTAGTAAATTCTACTACGTTCCTCCCTATCTAGGAATTGTTAGCATTTTCACTTGTTCAAATCTTTTTTCATGCAGTTATCCCCAACGAGTTTCAAAAGTTAAAGCAACAGTTAGATATATGTTCCATAACCCGGAAGATGTAAGATGGTTCAAGGTATGTGTAGCTTGTCAGTTACTTCTCCGTGAACATTTCCATTTCAATTTGTACTCCCTTTTTATGATTGGTGGAGATACCCGCGGGGGAGGGGTGTTAACTACTCTAAAATTTCGTTGTATTTTGTATGTTAATTGGTTGCTTGGTGGTTGAGTTCATTCAAGTTTTTGTATGCTGCAGCCTGTAGAAGTATGGTCTAAATGCGGACGTCGTGGCCGCATAAAGGAGCCTGTTGGTACACATGGTATGTTTCTTCATATATGTGCTCATCTAGAAGACTATAACTAATGTTTACATCTCTTTTTTTTTTTTTTTATAAATCGATGTTCTTGTTTTTATTTGTTTTACTCATTCTTTTCTTCACCAATTACTAGGAACAATTACGTGATCACTCCGAGTCTCCTTTCTTAATAAGTATAGTAGATTTCTTTAGTTATAGACCCTAATCCGCTGAATTTAGCTTTCATAATGGATATATTAAAATAGGGCGTAACCACAGAAAGATGATCCTAGAGTTTAATGGATGAGTTTAGATAAAAAAATGAGTTGGGCTTGCCTAAAACCATTATCTGTGGGCTGCGAAATGCGCCCGTGGCCTTTTTTTCCATTGGCGTGATCTGCTCACTTTTTTAGCAGGTAAACAATTAAAAGAAGCTTCAATTGAGTATTTTCAAAGAAAAAGAAAAAGAAATAATATGAGTGATTATCCATACCCTCCAACTATCTTTATGTTTTTAGTAAATTATTAGAATTTAACATGCTGGACGAACTATTTTTTGTCGTTATCATCCCATTGATTATAACGGATGGGCTTGATACTGTCCCTCTTGTTCTGTTGGCTGACTGAGTCGGGCCTGATGGACAACCGTTCTATAAACAGCTTGCTGAAACTATGTATATCCGGCCCATGTAATAAATGATAAATAATACAGTTCAGGGTTAATTTTTTGCATTTAGGTTGACCACAAATTCCACATTCCGCCATGTTTTTGCCAACATTGTCATACTAGAAGGATAAGACCACTAACTTGGTTCCTCTTGGATTGCAGGGGCAATGAAATGTCTTTTTAACGGAGTTCTTCAGCAGCACGACACTGTGTGCATGAGCTTGTTTAAACGTGCTTACCCCAAATGGCCAGAACACAAATTCCCGTTATCCAATTTTTGAAATGATGGAAATCGGGGGTTCATAATAGCTGATTCTCAATGCAGCACAGGATACGACTCGCTGCTGCTGTGATCGGGAATGAAGCGCAGGTTCAGAAGTAATTCTTTGTAGATTTACTATTTGTTGGCATCGTGTTCGTTATGTTTTGTACAATTATATATATATGTATTACTTGCGCCATGTTTTGTACAATTATATATACATGTATTACTTGCGCGGATTGGTTTCCGGAGCATGAAATTTTGCCAATGTTTGTCAATATAGATGGCTTGACAGGCTCTTGCATCAATTTGTGAATTGAGTTAATTGAGGTTTGGGATTGATAATGAGAAATGGCGTTACTCAAGGTTATCTGTCCCATGTCATTCCTGTTTATCTTATTTTTGCGAATTTCTTTTTTACTATTTACGAAAGAAAAAAATGTCTATTTGAGTTTGCTAGACCAAAAATACATTAATATAATGCTAAGATATTTTTCGAGAAGTGAAGAAAAATGTTAGGACATATGCAGCGCTCATAAACGAGATAACTTGATCGTTCCTAGACATATTAGTGCATGTTGTTGGTTGATGGCAATGTTTTATTAGACTTCCTTCTAATTAGCATGTGTCCTATTTTTTATTAGATTAAGTTAGCTTATTTACTTTATTTTATTTTGGGTATGTAAATTTTATTTTTAACTATAATTAATTAAATAACATAACACAATTTACCTTAATTAATCAATAAATCCACCATATTAATATCCTTCCTTCTAATTTACCTTAATTAACATACCTTCCCTCCCTTTTTATAAAACCATAATTATCTCTTTTATCATAATGATTGTTCTTCTAGAAACTCATTTTTTTTTGGATGAATCTCTCTCCCAATTCGCGTCTCTCATTGATCCTCATCAACCTTAATTGGTTCTCTCTCACAAACGCCCTCATTCTTTAAATTTTGGCTCTTTATTTTGATGTTTTCTCGATCTACCTGTTTCAATCTTTGTTGTTGGCTTAATTACTCCTTCAATTCGTCTTCTTCAAAGCTGTTCAGTTTACAAAGAATCCTCCACAGAAAAGGAGGGTTCAAAGAAATCATCAATCTCTCTTAAAATTATAAAGTTAATCGCACTTCGATGTGATTCTTTAAGTTTTTAACACATCTTAATTACTAATTCGCCCAAAATAATTTGACAAACAAGTTGATAAACTGCAACTTAGAGCTTCCATTTTTGTGCTCCTCTATGGATGGTTAGTGTTTTCTAAAGCAGTTTTAGCTTGAACTTTGCATGATTTGTGAGTAAATAGGTGAATTATGATGTTTAAAAATTAAAAAAACTAAATTATATTTTCATTTAAAAATTTACCTATCAAATTGAGCGAGTTGAATATAACAAATGAAAATAATATGTACAAACGATAAACTACAGTTATAGAGTATAAAATATGAGAATTTTGTCTTAAATTTCAAAAATGCCAAAATATATATATATATATATATATATATATATATATATATATATATATATATATATATATATATATATATATATATATATATATATATATATATATATTATATCATTAGAATTAATCAAAGGTGTCCTAGACAACTTAAATAAAAATATAAAATCAATGTTGTAGTTAATTAGTTGTTTATTTTTGTGCTTATATTTTAATAATATATACATGAAATGCTGGGTTATAGATATTTAACCAATATTGTTACATTCACATTTTTTATATATGAGTTTTGTCCATGGTATTAATTAGCCTTTTAAATATTTTATATGATTTAAGTTTCGATATTTGTAATTTTTTCATTCGATCAAATAAAATTTCATAATTGATTTTCGTTTAATTGAGTCAAAAGTCATAACGCTGACCTGGATCCACTCAATCCGTTCATAGTTTAATTGATTTTTGTTTTAGAGTGTTTAGCATTTAGTATATCTTATTATTTAGGCCTCAATTTCAAACTTTTCGTTCATGAGTTATTTATTTTGTATTTTATTATGAAAATAGGAAAATGTTCAGTGAATTAAGTTTATGTTATACTTATT
Organism: Amaranthus tricolor; assembly: GCF_026212465.1. Classification (NCBI taxonomy): domain Eukaryota; kingdom Viridiplantae; phylum Streptophyta; class Magnoliopsida; order Caryophyllales; family Amaranthaceae; genus Amaranthus; species Amaranthus tricolor. The sequence goes on along the minus strand of NC_080048.1, from coordinate 34,537,331 downwards.
GTTTTAACTCAACATTAAGTCGTTTGATTAAATGAGTTATACATGTTTGTTAAATCTTTAAAATTCTATCCTAAACCTAACCCAATTGATAAATAGATCATCTCAAGTGGACCCAATCAACTGATTGGGTCAAAATTCTAAATTCAAATCTATTTATTTTGAATCAGTTTTTGTCAGACCTAGATAAATATAAATACAAAAAGAGAAGTACATTCAAATATTTTTGAATTTATCCACAAATTATCTCCAATTTTCTCTCTTTTAATGCTATCCTTACAAATTTAATGTCGCTATCACCTTGTCCTTTCTAATCTTTGTGTCAAAATGTAATATATTATAGTCATCATAGAGACAAAGAGGGACAAAGACAGTAATAATTTTTATGTATCGTGATTTTTGCTATATTTTTCACTTTAGTACGTTTCATTGAAATTTATTACATTTTCTTTAGTCATAATTCATACTTTATTCTTTAGTTTTTATTTATACATTTAACTAATATTTTTATTTTATGCACACAATTCTCTCAATTTTTAATAAATTACACTTTTTTAATTCAGCCAAAAAAATTATAATTGTGGCAAAAGTTAGGTAAAGGAGAGGAGTGCGTGGGACCAAGCTCACCCCTACGATAAATTGAAGCCACAAAATCAATGACATTATTAATTAAGGTCATTTTCAACTAGAGTTCAACGAAGAATAATATTTGGCTGAAATGATGTACATTAGAAAATAACAAACTTTTCTAGCTATAATATCTCGACGGTGTTTGTATTTTTTATCCTACTTGAAATTCACTCCAAGCCACAAAATTAAACTTCATCATCTACTCTCATGTCCTAATCATTGTATGAGACTATTATTTTGTTTTGGAAAAAATCATGTGGAAACTACTTAGGGATGTTTGGTT